>NC_053115.1:10259023-10564023 GCF_010015445.1 Perca fluviatilis | reverse complement strand
GATTCCAAACTTGATTTCACTATTAAGACTAAGAGAATATATTCCAAGTAGAGAAAATGATCTCACGTTGCAGATCGGAACTTTCATGTTGCAAATTTTATGAAACGTTCTTGTTCTGTCCAACCAACAGTCCAAAACCAAAAGCTATTCAATTTACTATCACATAAGATTAAAGAAAAGCAGAAAATCGCAAAATTGAGAATCTGGAACTGCTAACTATGTTTTTTATCTGCCTTTGAATTATGAAATAGTCGCTAGTCCGTTTTCTGTTGATTGACTAATCAATCAATCAACTAATAGTTTAGGCTTAAATGTGGTTTAATCAAATGTTTAAATGTTATCCTGATTGGTGCATGGAAGTACATGACATCACATTTTTTTTCCAACTACTTTTCCAACTACTTAAAGTGCCCATATTATGAAAAAAACACTTTTTCTGGGATTTGGGGTGTTCTTTTGTGTTTCTGGTGCTTCCACACACATACAAACTTTGAAAAAAATCCATCCATGCTGTTTTGAGTGAGATACGGTTTCTGAATGTGTCCTGCCTTCAGTCTCCTAGTGAGCTGTTCAAAATCGGCTCGGACTGTGACGTCACAGTCCGAAATGAGCTGGCTAACCACAACCGTTAGCTTGTTAGCATGCTAACCGTTAGCATTAGCATGCTAACGCTAATGCTAACGCTAGCATGCTACGTCGTTCTCAATAGCAAAGCACTGCTACAACACACACAAATTCACCATAATCTCCAAAAGAACTACTTACATGTGCCCTCATTTAGAAGTCTCCCAGCTAATCCTGCCTTGTAACTGACCAAAGTTGGAGAAACAGCCTTTCTTTTACTGTCTCTAGAGTTAGCTAGCTGACATGATCTACATCTGAACTACTGAGCATGTGCGAGTGCAATCAAAGATAGTACAGAAGAAGAAGAAGAAAAGAGGTCTCACTCTGTAGCTAAAACAGAAACCAGGTGAAAAGAGGATCTGCAGCAGTGTGAGAGAGCTGTGCAGTACAACAAAAATATGGTGTTTTTTGAAAATTAAACCATGTAAACCTATACTGGTACCTGAAAATGAGCATAATATGGGCGCTTTAAACAAATCAGTGAGAAAAACTCAGAAATACAGAAATATTGTGAAAATTCTTTTATTTATTTTTTTATGTTGGACCAAAAATCACAGTAAGAAGCTGACAGGCAGTTTTCAGGGCCTTTAAGTACCCCTTCACCAAGAGTACCCTACTCTAACCACTTCATCACCTTCATCAGACTTCATCATCAAGTCTCCTCCTGCCGCGGTCAACCTTTAATGATTCTCCCTCTCCTTGTCTCTCTTTCTCTGATGTTAGTCCCTTATCTCCTTTTTTCTCTCCCCATCTCTCTCCTCTCTCTTCTCTCTCTCTCTCTCTCTCTCTCTCTCTCTCTCTCTCCCTGTTTCCTGTGCAGGACCAGAGGGATGCAACCTGTTCATCTACCACCTCCCTCAGGAGTTTGGGGATGGAGAGCTGATGCAGATGTTCCTGCCTTTCGGTAATGTCATCTCCTCCAAAGTGTTTGTGGATCGGGCGACAAACCAAAGTAAATGCTTTGGTGGGTAAAAATGAACAAACCAAAAGATTATTGGTTATTTATTCTGATTATTCTTTTTTACTAATCACCTTCCTTACCGCAGTCAACACCCCCTTCCTAACCTCTCAACCCACCTCCCTTGAAAAATGAAAACAAAACAGTGGAGAATTTCTCTACAGTTGTGCAAAAGCTGGTTGTTACTAAAAAAAACAAAGAAAGAATAGAGAATGACTTTGTCTGGCGGTTTTCTTTTGAAGCTCTAACTAATTTCTCATTTTGATAAATATTTCAGTGATATGACTGTTATCACACTTACATCAATAGTCAAACTGATCACAGAAGAAGTGAGTTCTGTTTTAATGCCATATTTGCGCAGTTGCATTGCCATTGTGCACTTTATTACATAACCCAAATGCTGACTCTCAGTCTCTAACTTACTGTAAGCAAAAGCAGTACATGCTAAGAATATACCAGTTGCTCTAGCATGCAAAGATAGAGAGACTGCTGTCTCACTTTATGCCACTGACAGCACAATTTAGCCGAACGTATAATTATGTGGCAAATTCTAAATGGATTGTGGAGAATATTTAATGGAGAGTCCGTCAGGTGAAACCTATTTGCAAAGTAGCTTTTGCTCATTAATACAACACAACATTTTTTGTTGTATTATTCATGTTGCAATTTTCAGATGCAGCGTTTAATTTGTAATTTGATGCTTTCTCACTTTCAAGTGGAAGTTAAAAACCGAAACTCAAAAATAGCACAACCACGTTGATGTTTTGGTTTTACATCCCATCACCAAGTTCATATTGTGATTTTGGTTGCATGCTTCGCTCTCTGTTATAATTGTGATCTATTGTTGTTGTCATACTGTATGCTAGCTTTATTCATGCTTATGAAGTGCTGTATTATGTAGTCATAGTATGTTACGTTATTGCTAACAACTGCAATTGTGTGTGGATTTTAATTGTTTTATGTACAGATTCAATTATTTCATTTGTATTGTAAAGTTCTATAATTATGCATTCATGTAAAAGACTGCTTCATCTATGGACTCATCTTCATTATCCATTCTTTGGTAACCCCAAACATTCCTTGCCACTTCATCTAACCACATCCTCGTCGTTCTCTCTTATGGCCTTTCCCCAGGGTTTGTGAGCTTCGACAACCCAGGTAGTGCCCAAGCTGCCATCCAATCAATGAACGGCTTCCAGATCGGCATGAAAAGACTCAAGGTGCAGCTGAAGAGGCCAAAGGACGCCAATCGCCCCTACTAGCCACCCGCCCCAGCCAGCCGCCGCCACCCTGGCGGCCGGGGCAGCCGTCGCACACAGGGAAAGACAGGTCAGACACCGACTACACTGAAACATTTATTGTCACTTTAGTTTGATAGGGGATTAGCTGAATGAATGCATGCACATGCACAACGACCACTGCATATATTGACAAATACTCAAATGGCAAGCCCATTCATGGCACTGCCTGATGTCGTTTCAGTAACCTTTTAAAAATGCCATAAAGCATTTGCAGATGCCTAATAACTAGCTGATGATCTGCAAATTGCTTGTAAAGAATAGTGATGAAGTGGTACCCCTTTGTTCGTAGTTCAAATGCGCAATTGTAAATGTTAATTCCTCCTACGACATTATGACTCATTATTGGATAAGATTTACTGTAGTGTATTGTTACTAGTTCTCTCATGGGCAGCTATACATGCATAAGTGAAACACCCCACACATTTGAGGACAAAACTTCAGAGTGTGAGTTAAAAGCAGAAAACATAAAAATACAAGGCCTTTTCAGTGATCTCCACAGGTTGATGACTAACTAATATTATGATGATTGTTAAATATATTAGTTTATTATTATCACTATGATGTGAAACTCTATGCCCTCTGCCATGCAACTGAGATAACTAGTACAGTCAGTTTTCATGGCTGGTTGAAACAAACAAAGCTGTAGGAGCATTTACTTACATGAAGCCTCCTCTATTTGTAGCACAGCTTTACAGTAAGTGACCCTGTATGTTACCCTGTAGGTAAAGGATAATTGGTAAATGGTTCAGTGTGTTGCACAGGGAAGGAATTGCTTCCAAGGGAGAGGCATTTATTACCCCTCAGGTGGGTAATTGTGCTGTTCCTCTTTGTCTCTTCCCTTCATCTGTGTGATGGAGAGTTTAGGCTGTGTCGTTCATTCACCACTGATGACTTCATTCAAGGGCAACTTATCACCCACTCACAAACTAAATGAACCATACCAGACGGTGTCCCGAGGCAAATCGCTACAGGAAGAATAGCACGATCTCACATGAATGTGTCACAAAATATGTGGCACCATTACTTTTGATAAAAAACATTTTCGTCAGAGCGGTGGAAAAAAAACATCTCTTTTTGATTTCCATTTCTTTTTGCCTGAGATTGGCAGTTATTACATTGTTTGAAATCTCAACTGATGAACAAGCACATTTTTCTTTGCACTTGCATGCCCAGGTTTACTATTATTATAAACAGAATAATAATGCACTATAATGGCACAGAGTTATCAGACTGACGAGTCCATATTCAGACAGCAAGCTTGAGGATTACTTAACTTCTAATGACGCATGAGGGTTCAACTTTCAAAAACAGGATTAAACGGTTCGATTTAAATAAAAAAATAAAAACTGAACTGTTTTTCACAACATAACACTGCCAGGGCGCTAAATTAATTCACTGCAGGGTGAGCACTGATTTGTTTTCAACATTGTCTCAACAAAAGTATCTTTGTTTATCCAACAGAATAACAGAACAGCGAAGATGCTTTAGAGAGGAAGGTGCCCTGTAAATACATATTCCACTGCTCCATCTGCATGGAAATACAGTATCAACAGTAAAGGAGGACACATAAGGATTATACCATACAGAACATAGTAACTGCAAACATGGAAAACGTCACAACAAAAAACGAAATTAAAGACAAATATTTCCCCCATTAACTTTTCTTTAGCTTTCTAATGTAATGTAGGAATTTGGTCTCTTATGGAATAAATGTTTGTTTAAGCGCATAAAGGACAAGCTGTTTCTTTGAATTGTCCAGATCCAAGTCAATGAACAAATGGAGAAAAAAAATGAGGATTAGGATTAACCCTTTGGGTTCAGACATGAACATCTGAACCAAACTGCGATCCATCCATAACTTGTCAACCTCATGGAAAAGTCATGTCATTCCCAAAGTTGGTAGGATTCATCCTCTGGGTATCATGAATGTCCTTGTCCAAACCATCTGATGGCAATCCAGTAGATTAAGACCGACCAACTGACAGATGTTATTGCCATCCCTGATGGCCACGTTGCTAGTGGCTAGCGCTGCTACAAAAATATTCCTAAAATCATATGCTTTGCAACTTTTAAATGTGCATGAAACCACATATTACTTGACTTAAACAATATCTATTTCTTCTGTGCTTTTCAGGTTTTGTTGAGCTGAATCATATGTTGACTTCTTGCTACCCGCCACTGAGTGCAAACTCAGCATCTTGACCACAGAGGCTGCTTCAGAAACCGAGGAGAAAGCGTGCGATGACAGAGTCAAGGACACCTCTTTTTGGATGTACTAAAACTTTGGAACTCAGAGAGAATTTGTACCAGCCTGGTTAGCCCCAGGACCTTTTTTCTTCTGCACACATATACACACCTCCTTCCCTACAAAACCCTGCTTGAATAACAGCTACCTTTTCTGGACCACAAAAACTTTTACTTGAACAATGAGGGGAAAAAAAGTAAAAGAAACTCTATCAATACCTACTTACAATGACCAACCCCACTGAACTCTTAAAGGGAATACGGATGTCAAAAGTCCAACAAGAACAAAACTTTTTAAAAACTGAATAGAAGATTGCCGTAGGAAATCTTTCTGTAAGACGGTTTGAGTTTGGGGCAATTGACTTTTGAAGACCAATTTATAAGACTTGAAACAAAAAGGGACAAGAAATTCTCGGAAAGAGAACTAAAGTAGGGAATGTGATATTTTCAGGACACAAATTGGCTTCGATTTGGGATGGCCATCTTTAGCTTGGAGTGCCTGTCCGTTTCCAGGGGATACCGTTGCCAAGGAGAGCCATAGCAACGGTCTCCAGGGAGTCTTACCTGTCATTCCTTAGTTGTTTTAGGGACCAAAAGACCAAACATTTTTATTGCTGAGGACTTGTAGCTCTAATATACTCGGACCACTGCATCTCTTTCAGTCAGTGTTAACTGGTTGAGGAGTTGCACTTAAAGGAAGTGTACATTTCGAATATATACAACACATGTATATATACATATATATTGCTGATGTGCTTTTTGAATACAGGCAAAACTATTTCAGATGACCAAATGGGGTCTCTCACTTCGCTAGTTTACAATTACTCAAAATGTTTATTTTTTCTCTTCTCATTTTGTCTTGGGAGGGATGGCGAGTGCATGGGAGGGGCTGCTCCGTATCACAGCCTTATCTTTTTTAACTTGACATCCTAACCTCATAGATAGAATAACATCAGAAACGTTTGAAATATATGAACTTGTTTATATTTGCAGTACATATATATGTATAACAAGCATTCAAGCAAATGTATTCATATATACAGTATATATGGATAAATAGATATTAATCACAAACAAATATATGTATTTATATGCACATATTTTATATGTGTGTCTGTATATAGAACGGCTTCTGACTATGTTGAGCTGTAATTTTTTGTAGATTTTAGCTGGAGTTTGAAACATTGCTCTGCTTGGGAAGAATCGCAAATCTGGCAGCTCCCAAAACTGCAGGCATTCCTATCTCTGATTACCTATATGCTGACACACAATATATTGCTAAAAGATACATGTGTGAGAAAACACATATGGTGTAAATATTATCTGAAAATGCAAAAAGCCACATCTCAGTAGCAGGCTTTAAGAGAATCAGGCTAAATGATTTTAGAGGAAAAGGACAATTATCTTCGACTCTATTCCAAACATATCTTTTGAGCTTACTCTCTCTCTCACACACACACACACACACACACACACACACACACACACACACACACACACACACACAAACACAAACTTCTCTTTGAAACTTGAACCAAAATGAATATGTCTCACAACCCTTGCTCTCTTTTGCATTCAGTAAAGTGCATGTAGCGTATGGGCTGTCACCATGTCAAGGTGTGCCTTGTCACCTGCAGAATCTGCCATCAAGCACTGTGCTCTCAGAAAACAAAGACAAAAAATAATAATTAAACACACACTGCTGCAAGCAGCCAACACGCTATTATGATGTCAAAACTACAGCCAGATCCATATCATTTCTCAGCCACATAGAGAGCTTCAGTGCATGTCCAATATAACAAAACATCAGACCACTGTTGGTCCATCAATGTCTTTGACAAACAGAATGCATTTAGAACTAATTTAGACTCATGCGATTACACTTCAGATAAAAGCGGGCATTAGGTAACCTGTTAGCACAGGTACTAACTATCAAAGCTGTGTGCAGGGCACCTGTGACTACGTTCCACTGGTTGGAGTCAAAACTAGGGTAAAGTTCATGGTGGCGACTGACATGACGTGGCTTAATACGAGAAGTGGTTGAGCTTATTGGACCTGCCATTAGGTTTAAATGGTTATGAAGGTGATGTAATATTGATGAATATGTTAAAATTAGAGAGCTGGCTTCCCACTGAACAGAATAAGGGAGGTTTTATGTACTTTCCCCATCCAGCAGTTACTGTGTGGATCTCTGCTGGTAATACTTGACATGAAGCATATCCTTTAGAAGATGTTATATTGCCTTATGTTATATGCCCTCATACAATCAAATATACACATAAAAGCATAATGAAACTGTAAAATGAAGCAATAAGAGTGAAAAGCCATTTACCCATCACAACTGCTGTATCACTGAGGCTGGTTTCATATTGCTTTAGCATACAGTTTCTCATAATAGTCTACAAAAATGGTATGGACACCTACTATATACCTGCAAAAGGTCAACAGACTTGGATTTATTGGACCCTGCATTCAACACATATTCAGCGGGTGAAGATTACTCAATGAATATTTATATATATGAATATTTATAAGGCTATATGACACTTTGGAAGACAATGCTTCCTGTTGGGTGATGTTACTAGTTTTTCCTATACACTGCTAATTATGCCATTTCCCTAGTGTCTGTGTCTAACCTTTTTAGCAGATTGAATAATTTAACATTTACCTTCCAAATCTTGCGAGGCTAAAAGACGCCACCACACATCCCAGGACGCCACTCTTTCTATGTGCCACATAACGATGGCCTGACTGTGGCGTACAGTGCAAACCAGATGACCATCATGATCATTTTTTTGCTCTGACAGTATCCGTGGTTGGTTAGGTACAAAAACGTCTGGTACATCCACCTGAGCTGCCTTTGAGCTAACAATAACATCTGAAGCTAAATGTCATGTCTGGTGTCCCTGATCGCCACACTGTGTGCCCTCTTCGACTGCCCCTCGCTGCTCTGAGAAAATTGAAAAAGGTGTTGATGCGGCCTGTGCTTTTTTTTAACGGTTTGTTTGAGCAATCACTCATGTCTTTCACCTAGCCCATGTTTTAATGTCGAGTGAAATGAGGGAGGGGAAGCAGAACGACCACGGGAACTAGAATGCCAAGCACCTCTTCTTCATTTGCTCCAACTTGAAGCTGCAAGTTTACATAAGAAAAGTAAAACAAAGTATTGTGGTTCAAAAACAACAAGAAACAGAGCAGAAGTTTGAATATAAATATATATATATAAATATATACATAAACCGATGAATATACTGTAAATTGTTTCTTTTTTTGCTCCGTTTTCCTCTGTACATAGGTTTGCATATTTTATAGGACTTTTACTTCTATCTACAAGGACTGGATAAAGTACTTTAATTCTTTAAAAAAAAAATATACGAATGAAAACATGATAATGCTCAATAAAACCAGGTACAAAAAAATAAATAAAAAATAGTCATTAGGATACAGTACAAACTCTAGGACCTGACCAAGGCATTTATCCAGAATACAGTCAGGGAGAGCATTGACCTCAGTTAGAGCTTAGACACACATTGACCTATTTTATAAAAATAAAAAATACTTTGATGGGTTCTATTCACTTATCTATTTGTTTAGATATTAATTTATAAGTCATGTCTGAAATAATATGCATGCTTTCATGGCATTATTTTTCTATGAGTTGGTATGTGACCAAATAGTTTTTATATGACATGCATGGGCCACTGTTGTGGTCCACAGATGATCATTATTCCTGTCTGCAGGACCATGCCTTCAGCACTTCTTTGATGATGTGGAAAAATGCTCCTACTGACCAAGTGATGTCAAAGACATATTTTTAATCATTTATTTATGTCTTTATTTATTTATTTATTTGTAGTTAAGTATTTATTTATTCGTGCTGTTTGATTCAAGATCTGAGCTCTTATTGCCACTGATCGATTTGCTTGTCAGTGCTACTTTGTATCACTACATCACATAACACCACTTGGACGTATTGGCGAACTCTGAATTTAACAACTTCAAAGACTGATTTTACATTTTCCTGTTGCTGATAAACTATTCAAAACAATGCAGTACACTACTAAAGCCTTATGTATATTTGTTATTATAAAATCCTATTGTTCTGTTCCAAAATGTTAGCTTAGGTAAAGATTGTTAAAAAAAAAAAAAAAAAGATGCCAATTGGAGGTTTGTCTGTCATTTTGAATACCATTTGCTTATATTGTGAAACCTTAAATCAAAGTGAAAAAAAGGGGCAATTCCTAGTTAACCACTCCCTCATAAACCAACTGTTCAGTCAGATATGTAATCACAACATAAGATATGCCTTGAGGTCACTATATGTTGCTGCTAATGTGTAAGGAGCTAATGTCTGACGAATTGCTAAACTGCCTGCATAAAACACCATTTTGGATTTCTAAAACTTTATTCCCCTTCTCCTGTTTATCCAATCTTGCTTTGTATTGTTTGACAGAGCTCTGATCTTGTTCAACTGATGTGTTCTACCAAGAGCAAAATTCAATGAAAACTGCACTATCTCATCAAAAACAATTGAGTTACTATGCTTCTTTTCAGTGCTGTTGTTAGTAGTTTTATTTCTAAAGCTCAGTAGTGTTGCTAGAATCACATTTTCCCTCATATGGTTTTCAAAGTATTCTGGAAATCTATTTCCCAATTTCAGCACATATGGAGGGTGGGGAAATGAATGTTGCATATTAAGCTTTGCCGGGTTCCTGATGAGCTAAGCTTCTGATTGGGCAGTGCGCTTTAGGCTCCCGTCCCTGTCTCTCCAGACTGCACCATTCTATGGTCCCCTGAACTCTTTTTTTGTAATTTTAAATGAATGATGCGTCTCAGCTTAGCCCAATAATAAAGCACAGTCTAGAATAAAGTGTCTTGTGTCATGTCATATTTACTGATTAACTTATCAATATGAGACTAGCCACACAAACGTCCCCATTATTCTCTCCAAGGAGGTGATAGTTTGGTCCATCTGCCTGTTGTCCAGTTTATCTGAAAAGATTATCAATGTACAATTGTGTATCATGCAGTTAAGTTCGCATTAGTCTCTTTTTGCCAGACCTTCCTCCACAGCACTGCGGAGGAGGGTCTGGCTAGTCCATACAGCATTACGAGATGGGAGAAAAAACGTGCTCTGGTTTATTGGCATTTCTTAAACCAATCACAATCGTCACGGGCGGCGGACAGAGACACGGTGTTGTTGCAAAATAGCCTCATGAGAGACCCTGTTTTGGTGGAACGTGTACTTGCAAAAGTTGTTTTAGTCATGCAACAGAAAAATCAGATTGGACAGATAGTCTAGCTAGCGGAAGGTAACGGACATCCGGCTGAAAAGAGTGAGATCCGGTGGAATTTCCGACGGCAACGGAGCAATCCGGAAGTGGAACGCCGTGGATATAGACTAAATCCGCAATAATGCCGGCAATGTCTTCAGAAATAATTGACGTAGCTCAGTGGTAAACAGTTTTCCTGCAGTGACAACATATGAATTACAAACTTGAAGCATAACCAATTCTGAATAAATATAAATGTGTTTATTTGTATTAAAACCACAGTATAACAAAAGTAAAATCTACAACATGATCATTCTGATTTAGAATGTCATATATATATAAAAAAAAATTTTTTAAAAAACGGTGAATATCAAGTTACTGGACCCATTTTCTTCTCGTCAGCAAATGAAGAAAATATCCTCCAGTATTTGGCTTTCTTCCAGGTCCTGCTGGGTACTCTGAGGATAAGACCCAGCAGGGGGGAGCAGGATTCTGCCCTCTGGTTTGGGAGCAGAGAGGCCCGGCCTACGTTGCGATGTTTTGGGTCTTCGAGAGGACTGCTTGCTGAGCTCAGGTGCAGAGACAGGACTAAAGACATCCAATAACTCAATCACAGAAAAGTCCAACCTGAAAAAAATAAGTACAATTTTGGGAGGCTTTTTGTTTCATTCAATTCATTAAATTGTTTCTTTTTTCACACTTCCTTTTTTTTTTTGGGGGGGAGAGGCATTTCTGCCTTTATTCAGTCCTTCCAGAAAAATTTAGTTTTTTTGAGATTGTTGCAGGCAAAAATCCTTGATTATGCAGCACGTTTTCTTAAAAAAATGCGATGGAATATGCGGGATATTTATGCAATTTTATGCGATTAAATTTGCAATTAATTGCAAAAATTGCGGGAACTTGCAAAAACTGCGGTTTGATGAAAAAGAGAAAAAAAAAGTGATTCCCCCAACACCCTGCTTTTCGTCGCGTAATTACATCACTTCATAATGTTCCCATGGCAACAGGGGAAAATGGCTGCTCTTGTGTGAAGTAAACGCAACATTTTTCAACTTTCTGTTAAGATATATATTTGACTTTTTTGCAACAAAAAAAATGCGGGGATTATGAAATCATGCAAGCCCTGCATATTTTGCGCGGAAATCGGCAATTTATGCGGCGAAAGTGCGGAGTATCTGAAAAAATGCAGCCCCCGCATAAATATGCGGACTGGCTGATTATGCATTGAATTATGCGATCACATAATCACGTTTTTCTGGAGGGACTGTTTATTAGATAGGAAAGCTGAGATACGAAAGGTGAGAGAGGTGGGGGGAGACATTCAGGAAAACCATCACAGGTCGGACTCGAACCCTGGACCTTATGCGTCGAGGAATAAACCTCTGCACATGTACGGCCGCTCTACCAAATGAGCTAACCGGCCACTCTTTTTTTCACACATTTTAACCTTAGCCTTAAAAAGGTTGAATTGGCACAGGCTACATTTATAATACAGAACCCAGAGGAACCCTGTAGACAGGCAATGTTGTTAATAAGTATGCTTGTGCCGTTTCATTGTAACATAGCAATGCACACAAAGATCGACACTTACAGTATGTGTCCTCAATGCTAAGGACAATGTGAAGCAGAGCCAAGGGACCAACACCAGACATGCACACGGCCAAAGTCTACGTGGAGTCCGATGCTTGTACCAAAATATTTGTCATTCACCTTTCACTTGTTAACACAGACCATATGAAAGCAAATCTCTCTTCGACGTGTTAACAAAATGTTTCTTTCTGAAGTGTCTACTGAACCCTAACAAGCAACGCTAACAAGTCAAAACCACTGGGGCGTCCCAGCAGAAAAACACACTTTCTTGCAGGTGCGAGACAAAAAGAGGGAGAGAACCCCGGTGCTTTCTCCCCTGGAATAGAAATGAGGGAATGTGCAGAGAAATAAATAAACCAAAACGGGGGAGATTAAGCTAATAGAGATTCAATCCCTCAGTCTGGCTGGCTTGATACATTATTCAGTGTATACACAGTCGAACAACGCCATTCCAGATACAAAACATGAATTCTTTAGAGCACGCTCCACTGATGTTGCTAACATAATTCTCTGCTCGTTTAAAGCTGCATCGATTTGCATCGCGCAGGTCCACACACAGCTCTCCCAGGTAAGGGTGATCTTTGGCGTGTACTTGTTGATATGCATGTGGGTGGTCAGCAGACAGACACACTGGTGGAACTTCCAATCAAGGCACATTTGTGTTCCTCCACACGTAACCATAGACCTTGATATGTCGTGTTTTCCCACTACTCACTACTTGAGGCAGTACACACCAGTCGCTGGAAAGCTTTAAAAGGCTATATTTTGCTTTGGCAACATGAACTAATGTATTCACGTTTGAGTGTGAGGGAGAGAAAGTGAATGAGGGGTAAGTCGACGGAGGAATGATAACTGATGAAAAAAGAGACTGAAGCCCAAGTAAGTAAATCTGTCTTCCTCATTTGGTCTCCAGTCTGTCAACAGCAAAGGAGAGAGCGAGAGAGAGCATAAGGGAGGGTGAGCGCAGCTTTGTGGATAGAGAGGAAGGCAGACGGGGAATGTGGGGGAGGGTCTTTGGCTGGGTTCCTTCTCTGGAAATGTGAGAATTTGCATTTTTATTTGTTGATTTATTTAACGGACAGGGCTCTCAAACAGCCATCCATCAACAAACGACATGTCTGTAATGAATAATGCATCACTTACCGGCGGTCACAATCTATAACAAGGGGAGTGCGGGGGGTAGGGGTAGAGTTTGGGCAGGAATGGGGGGGAATGGTAGTGGGTGGGGTGAGAGGAGGAGGTGGCACAGAGATTGCATGAGGCCAAAGAATGCCAATAGATTTTCAGAGGGGTTTACAGTGCAATAAAGAAGTTCATTTCTTGGCTCCAGTTTGGGCAAGGTGAATTGCTGCTCGATATGGATATCCCCCAAAGAAGTCCAGGCAAATCTATTTTACTGCTACATGCATACAGAAAAATGCACGGGTAGAGTAGCAGGAACATACGTTTCTGTCATTGTAAAAATCTGATGGGATGTTGGGTCATTTTGATAGCATCTAGAGACGCTGCATTGCTAACATTTGGCCAAGTCCTGTTGAAAGTTGATTCTGATGATATTTTATTGATACTACATAGACTCTTCAATGACAAATGGAATTCTTTTGTATCTGAGCCTGTATGTAAAATTCAAAAAGGTCTTATCATAACTACTCTAAAACAAACAGTGGTTAAGCATTCTGCCTTCAAATACTTTATTTCCTCCTTTAAACACTTACTATACAACTGTACCTTTCTTAGTGTAATAAACACCTTTGGGCTTCATTCTCCCAGCGCACCAATACTGCTCGTCTCTTTTCTAGCTCTGTGAGGCGAGATAAAATGTCCACAAAACTCCTGTGCCTACGCTCCCCACCACCTCCTTTCCACTCGTAACTTTTACTGCTTATTTGGCTCCTCTCTTTCATTAAAGATAGCCGTCTCGCCCCGGCGCCCCTTTTCATTTGCAGTCCAAACAGTAAGATAAAAAACCTATAATGGCCACTGCGTATATCCCGCATGTCAATTTCCCAACCAATCAATAGCAGGCAGGCAAAGGCAGGAAGGGTGGGGATGAGATGGGCGGGGTGCGCTGGAGATGTCTCATTACTAACTAGCACAAGATTCATGAAAGGATTAAGAAGGTCACTAAATGTTAACCCCCAGCTTCGTTTTAAAATTTGCACATCAAGATTGAATTGTTTAAGATTACATGGCCACAAGGGGCATGGTGTTGCCAAGTAAAAAGGGGGGGGGAGACTGTTTACTATTTAATCTTGCAATCTTGCAATTTTGTATTGTTTACAAAACACCAGTTTATTTTCCTCAAGTTTAGCTTATATAATGTAGCATGATGAAATAAAAAGCAACAAAAATGAACAATTTATTTAGTTTATATTTTCCAACTATTTTTGGCAGAGATTTTTTTGACATCAGCTAATAAAAAGACATATGTGTAATCCAAATCAGTGGATTAACAAATGATTAACTATTTAAAAGAGATGCACATGAAAAAAAACATGTTGCTAGAAAACCACAAAAGGCATCTGAGAGGCAGACTTCCTTATTACTGGTTGTAAAAAACAACAACACTGTGTGTAGCGAAGAGTCAACACTTTTAATAGGCTTTGGAGGTGTAAATGGATGGTAATAAGATTTGATACCCTGGGTCCGCTGCTGGAATTAATGGACATCTGCTGGAGCTCACAGTTCACTTTGGACCATGCACTGCTTTGTTTAAGAGTTACTTTAGGACACGGGGGGGGGAGGGGGGTAGTTACTGTATTTTCTATTAACCACCAATTTTCAGATAGGAAAACTGATATTATGCCTGAGAAAATCAACTTTAGGAATAACAATTTCTAAGAATAAAAAAGGTCTTTATCACCACTGTTACAAATTGCTTCTCAGTAACTGATGCGTGCACACGCGTGCACACGCGCGCACACACCGCACACACACACACACACCACACACACACACACACACACACACCTAATGTCAGGTTTATTACCATTCTGTGTAAAGGATGTAGGAAAAAGGGTAATGAATGTCTTTTCCTTTTTAGGAAAGTCTGATGCTCAGTGATTCATCCCTGTCTTCTAAACTCCTCTCCCTTCTTACGTCTTTCTCACCATTTCCATTTTGAACAATCTCAACCTGCTCTTACTTTCCTCGCTTCCATTTCTCACTTTATCCAATGCCCTCACCCCTCACTCACCCTCAAACACACTTTTAACATCTCTCCCTCACTCTTGCTTTCTCTGTCTCATTACTGTGGCAGAGAGAGAAGGGAGGGCCATGTGTGCATCCAGAAGTCTGTTCAATTACACCTGCTGCAGGGTCCCTGCTAGGCCGACTAATGGAACGCAGCATGTCTCCTGACAGGCTGGCCACAGTGCTAGCTAGCCCAGGAAAAAGCTTCATTTAGCCTCTCACAGCTCGAAAAGTTAGCAAAGCTTAAAAAAAAAAAAATAAAAAACAACATAAATTTAGCCTCCAACACTGCAGCAAGTGCATAGCCAGGAAAAGCTTCTAGATTCAAATTTCATATTTATGCTTTTCATTATTGTTAATATTTCTTCACAACTAAAGGAAAACCCATCAATTGCCTTAAAAGGTCAGCGAAAACAAATAAAATACTGCACCCTGGCAGCTAGGGATGACACGGTGAGGAAATTTCGATTTCGAAATATCGATGGGGCGCGGATACACAAAAATGTACTAAATTGGTTTTATTTCTATAAAAACAAAACAACGGTGGGGGTGGTGGGCATGTCGATGCATGCCCAACAGTGTTAGAATGCTTGGCGTTAAGTTTAACAGCGTTATTTTCGTAGCGGATAACTAATTAATTACTTTTCCCACGTTACAGCGCCTATAGTTACTGAAATGTAAAGGGCGACTCATTGGATGAAGAAGGTGAGGTAAACCAGCTGCCTGGAAGGCGAGGAGATTTCAAAGTAGCACAGAACAAAGATTTTGTGTCTGAATCCTTCAAGTTCTCTGTGCTGTTTTCCACTGTTATTCAATGAGCACTTTGGTTCCGTTGAATTTAACCACACAGGCTGTTCTTCTGAGAAATAATTCTAATAGGTTAGCTAATACTTCCATGTTTGCTATAGTCCCACTGCTTATCAAGCATAATAAATAATGCTTCACTTACTTCAAAACCTTTAGAATACATGGCAAATATTTATTAAACGCTTAATTGATGTACAGTAAAGATGTGTTACCTGGCCTCAGGGGACTTTTGGATCACAGCCATTGAGGTGGGCTTACTCAGGCTTGCAGGGGACTTAACAGGAGATGTGGCCATGTCCTTTCTAGACCTCTCTAAGGCCTCTGTTGAGAGATGCAAGTTAGGAGTGCTATATTAGAAGCAAAAGCAGCAAGGCTGAGAGCAACGCAGGCGAGACAAAAAAAATAAAAATAAAAACTTACCATGACGATATATACATTTCTTTATCTAAGCTATACATGCATCTGAATCTATTAAAAAAAATACTATTTAAAGAAAATCAACCTGAGTATAATATGTTATGTATATAGTATAATTTAATTTGTAAGCCAAGATGGTCCTCTGTGTGTTGTCCAGTAAGCACATTATTCTGGTGGATTGAAAATACAAGCTTACCATTGCCATTGTCCAGAAGAGCGGGTACAGTTTGGGAGTGTTTTCCATTCATGCTCTGTCCTGCAGGATGTACCTTTGCATCTTCACACACACTGTAGACCACAGACACAATATATATTTAGTTGGCTTTTGTGCTTATGACTTGAGTGTGTGTGTGTGTGTGTGTGTGTGTGTGTGTCTGTCTGTAGAAGTTGCAGTTTGAGGGGCCGTCCACAGGGAAACATTTTTTGTACAAACGCACGTTTTGCATAATTTTGGCCGACCGTCCAGACGAATCCTGTAAACGCACTGCCTGAAAACGCACCCTTTTGAAACCTGGTCTCAGGGTGAAAACATTCGAAAACGGCTCTCGTTTGGCTTCGTATGGATGGTGAATACGGATACGACGTGGAAGTGACTATGCTCTTCTTCTCCGTTTCTTTGGTGAATTTCTGTAGCAGAAACAGCGCCACCTATAGGCCTGGAATAGGAAGTAGCGTATTGAGTCATTTACAAATGGGTTCGTTTGGACGCAACTATTCTTGAAACGAATCCAGGGAAGACGGGTAAAAAAAAAGATCGTTTTGGTACGTGTGGACATGGCCTGAGTCTCTGACTTTCTGCCTTGGTTTACCTGGGGGGTAAATCTTGGTGGGAGGGACCCTCCGGCTGTGGATCTCCCTTTCTAGGGTTTGAGCTGCTGAGATCAGATTGAGTAGCTTGTTGAAACCTAACAAGAATATAGAAGAAAAAGAAAATAGACTGAGGTTTTGCCCGTCTGCAATGACAGAAACTGAAGTACAAGGACACACAAAAAAGAGACTAAACATGCATCGGTAGTTACTTCTCAGATAGACGTAACTACCTATGTAGCGACTGACTGCTAAAAGTAACCATCAACTTGTGCCTCCAAATGTTAACTAGCTAGCAATGTTACCAGATACGGTTTATTTCTCTTTGGCTTCTGTATTCTACCTGCTGTAATCGAGACGCGACTGACATAGCTGCTGATTCTGTCTATTGAGCCTCTCCTCCTGCTCAGCCAGCCGTGCCTGCAGCCTCTCTCTCTCCATCTCCAACTGCATCTTCTGCAGTAGCAGCTGGTGCCTCTTCTCCTCCCAGTCCTCGTGGCCCAACAGAGGCCTGGTCAGAGCTTCCTTGGCCTCTGAGCCAATGGCACTCCCACTGTGGAGTCTGTGTGTAAATAAACATTTCATTGCTGACATTCTTCTTGTTTGTGTCTTGATAAAATGCACAATTTGATTAAAAAAAAAGACAGACAGTACCTTTTACACTCATGCTGGTTAAAGTTGTCATGGTGGCCATTCTCTAGACAAGAGTCACTGTCTTGACCACTGCCTTGGTAGTGCTCACATCTGTGGTGGGACTTTGAGTGTGGCTCCCTGCACTCCCTTTTCTGAATCCTATGCTGTTTGATCGTCCCATCAGTTGGACTGAACTCACTAACACAGGAAAGAGAGGCATGGTTGCTATGGGTATGTATTGCTCTTCCTCCACCACCACTTCTGTGCACTTGAGGCTGTTGTGCTGGGGTAGCCGCAAGGCTGAGGTATGAACCATCAAAGAGAGAACCATTAGCTCTGCTGGTAGATGTTCTGCTGTGGGCTTCCTCGCTGCGGAGCACCTGGACAGAGAACAAAGAGGACAATTAATGCATTTCGGCCAAGTTAGGAAGCCTCTGAAAAATTGATAGAGTATTTCAGCCAAAAACGACTACTCAATGAAGCCCTAATGTAGAGCTGGGCTACAGACCAAAATTTATCAATACTGTATAAGGAGTCACTAACCAACCTACAGTAATTTGCTCATGTTACACGTGCGGTATAAGCATTCCCCCATGTGCTTGCGAGAGCTGTTCCACAAGAGCTCACAAATCACTTGCATTTTGTGTGGGTTACCGTGACCTGAAGCATTTTTTTGTTGTTGTCTTTAAGTCTACTTTATTTTATTTTACACTCGTAACTACAGTGATTGTATATTGGGCTCTGAGTGCTGCCAACAAGCGGGTGACATACACAGAAGTACTGTGCCTGAACACATCCTATGTAGACACTGACGGAGGACTCAAGCTGCGCTGCTGCACTGCGAATGTGCTGCTTTCACTATGAAGCTGAATAGAGATTAGTGTTAGCGTAGGGCTGGGTTTATAACAGCGCAAATGCAAATTATCCTTCAAAACTTGAAACTGGACAGTGGCCACAAGATTAAAAGGACAATCTCCAACTGAGCATAAGCGACAGGTAAGCCAAGGTCAGGAACATTATGAGATAAACATAAGGAGGAAAGCCCATCTTACAGTTGACTGGGGAAGAGACTGTGACTAATTTGTTGAGGGTCATAGAGCAGGCAAACACACATTATTCAGAGCTACCATGGGACAATGAGGTTGGCAAAGGCATCTATTCTTACAGGGGCTGAAGCCAGAGAGGCGTCTCCGCTTCTGAAGTGTCACCTTGAGAGAGTTTTCACTATGTTGTAGTCATTTTGAACCAGTGACTGTAGTGATATTCTATGGTGCTTTGTTATGCATTGTTATGGCATTTAACCATTGGACAATGTGTGCGGTTGCATGTGTTACCACTAGATGTTTTTGTGCCTGACGGATCACATAGGAGCAGGCCCATTATCTTACACTGCATGATGCACTCGCTACAATACATATTTACAACCTACCACACACCCACTCTATCCCATACCTTACCTCGCTATGGGCTGGTGCCTGGCTGAGCTGGGCGATGGATTGGTTAAGTTTCGCCTGTTGCTGAGAAAGGTATTGTTGGTAGAGACCAAGCAGCTCCTGGCACTCTCTATACTGCTGCTGCAGGCCTGGAGGACAAGGGGTTAAGTAACTAACAAACAATAACAAGTAAACTGAACACAACATAACAGAACCTTTAGCCTAAAACTTTAAAATCTGGATCCCCTGGATTCAGCTGACAAAAAAGTAGTCTGTCAGGCTTAAACATTTTCACCAACATTTTCAGGGAATAGGAATTACTAATAAAATAGTAGTAAAAATGAGAACAATCAGAACTAAGTCATGCCTACATGACTTCTAAATGTGAAGTCACTGTGTGGCTTTACTGAGAGGGTAACTGCACAACAGCCATTTTGGTAAGGAAAAGGTTATCCTATGCAAATTAAATGGAAAAAAAGATTGATGCTTGATACTGTATATATTGACAATCTGGATTAAACCCTTGTTTCTGCAATCAATTAAACATTGGACCAGAAAAGTAGATAGAACAGCAAGTTGAAAACAGAGAGGGAGAAGAGGCCAGCAAAATGTAAGTTGTTGTGGCACAGAGCTTTCACCATCTGGGTCGGGCCAAGCTGTGTTGAGCTGAGCTGGACAGTGCCGCACCAGGCTATCTGCCAGACAGAGTGCTGGCAGACACAAGAAAACTAATCTGGAGCAGAACTACTGCTGCGCCTCAGGAGCCCACTAATGACAGTGGCAGCACCACACCACACCAGCACATACAAAGATAATGAGCACGAGAATGGAGAGACTACACACAGACACACTTGCACACATTCAATAATCAACCTCGGTCTGACTCTCACTTCCTAGTGCACACACAAACAAAGCCAGAAATCAGAGCACAAATTCCCCACCTGCACTGTAAACAGCCCACACACAAACACTACAATAAAGGAAGTACTACACACACTCCAGCCCAAGCTGACCTTTAAGTGTGTTCCTCCAGGCCATATCTTTTTATGATGGTGGCCCTGCTCCCCCAGCTGATGAGTTTCTAGGCATCCGTTTGAAAAAAAAGCCTCCATTTTAAGAGAAAATCAAAGTTCAAAGTAGAGTCTTATTGAAGGAATAGTTGGCGGAACACTCCATTAGAAAACACTTTGGTTGTTAGAAGACTTCAATCAGGCTGTGGAAATGAAACAGAGCGAAAGAGAAGAGAGCGGGGACAGCTTTGAATTGAGGACCAGACACCAGACAAATGCAATGCAGCAGCTTCCATAAACATTAGGAAAATGTGTGATTGAACCCTCCATCTAACTAAGGCTCCTCTACCGCTGCACTGATAATGTCCATGGAAGTAGTTCTATATGGAAAGCTTGAGGACATCACAAGGACATCACATCATGTAAACCTAGGCTGGTAGGTCTATTTATGCAGCATGTATAAGGGTCTTGAAGGGGAGATACTGAATATGCTTATACAGCTCCACCTCACCTTAGTCCAAGATAGAGAGTTGCGTGTGAAGTCGAAAAATGCATGCTGCTCATATTTCAACAGATTCGCATAAAACACTATTTCCACATGATTTCTCATGCCTAAAACAAATGTTTTCCAATAGACACAAATATATAGTACTGTACACTAGAAAATAAATTGGGTATGGTGGGAACTCACTAACCATAATACACATAAAGTGGATCTGTGCTGTAGTGTAGTACCAACAGGACTGCAGCATCATAGCATCCCAATGCCATAAATGAAGGCAACGTGTGTGAATGTGTTGACAGGCTGACGCAGTCACTGGACAGCAAGCGCTAGGTAATCTGAACCGAGTGGAGCAACACTGATAAGATTCCACCTCTCTGCCCGTCGCCACACTAAACACACTTCCTCCACAGCCTTGGACGTCAGCCAATGGGGGCCAAGCACTCGGCAAGCCCGAAGTTAACATCAGAGCTGCAAAGTGCCAACAATGACTTACTCCTCCCCCTTGCTCCAAAAATACTCAGAATCAAGGGCTTGGGCTGAAGAGGCTTCAGACGGGGCCTGTCAGAATGATTCACTTCCCTGTCAGGCCGAGGCTCAAATAAAATAATGAAATCCACTTCAAGGTGGAACAAATTTGCACAGGAGGGGGAATATTTTAAAGCCTGCTTTAGCACACTGTGCCAAACAGATTGAGCCTGAGCAGGAATGGGAGAGAAACGAGGGCGGAGACTGATGTGTATGAATGTGTGTGTAAGGAAGCAATGACGGGGAATTAATAGAAGAAGACAGTTTACATAACTGCTTCAATACTATTGAATCTGGAGAAAAGACATGAGTGCAAGTGACACAATAAACCACTACATAATGTCAGCTAACAACTATTTTGAATAAGCCTTTAAAATTCTGAGAGCAAACATACAGAAAACCAGTCCTATCACATTACAACTCTTCTTAGCCATCTCCGTTGCCATGAAAATGTAAAACCAGTTTTGCAGGCACAGACTAGGTTGCATTTTGCTGAGTCATTACACCATATCTGCAGAAATTATCTTGTGGCCATGGAATACGTCAACTGCAAAAAATCCACTACAATACATTGTAAAGGTGTGCCAACAACTCGATTTGATTCTTTTAGCAAAGAGTCAATGCATTATTTATTTCACATTAAGCTGGTTCAATTTGATTTTATTATATTCAATTAAGCATTTAAATGTATTCAGTCAACAATAACAAACCTTACACAAAGGCACCAATTGTTTGTTTACGAGGCTAAACTTTAGCTTCAAATGACAGCAGTTCAGTGTGTTTATATTGTCCAACAACCTCTTTGTTGGATATAGACTTTCGTACTATTTAGCTCTGCAGAATGGAGGGCTCTCAAAAATGTTCTTAATTCAACCAGTCAACCATATTTCTCTAATAAATAGTGTGCACCTTACACAGCACATGGCTTCACCCCACTCTTTCCTACAATATTGATACAATACAAAACACCCAGACCAGATCATGACAATACTCACAGAGCTGACATCAAGGAATATTAGGGGCTTAATCTGCACACAAAAACAAAAAACAAAAAAAAAAAAAAAAAAACCCCCCCCCCCCCCCCCCCCCCCCCCCCCCAAAAAACCCAAAAAAAACATTTCCCCCCACATTGTAAATGTCAGGTAACAATTGAATTATCTCTGGCAATCCTCTATCACAACATGTAGCATTTTTCAATGACATATTCTACCATTGCTGTTGTTCCCCTCTCTCCATGGCCTCAGGATTCCTTCCAATTGTTTCAACTCAATAAATGGCATTAGCTGTAGCGCCTGCTGTGCCTTGTTCTGGATACAACAAGTAGAACTGCGCACCATTAGTAACCCCACCTTGACTTCTACCAATGCCAACATGCCTTGAAGTACAAAAGGCATCCTTCCTATCTGAAACACAAATTCAGTCCTGTGTGGCAGTCAGTTCCAAATGTCAGCTGAACACCCTAAATATCAAGGGGACTTTTTCCCTCTCATCCTAGGGGGCTTGGGGCTAAGGTATAGCCCTACATTCTTTATACCCCTGACAACTCTGAATCTTGGTTAGATAAGATAAGCTGAGGCGTAATGGAATTAGAAGACTCTCATTCAGTGTGTTTGCCTTTGGTGTCTCCTTAACCTTTCAGAGAAGTGCCAGAACCTTCTGCCTGCGAAGAGCCTTCATGACTCCTGCACACACTTTAAAAGACTTCGTTATCCCCCCCTGAGGTGCTTGGATCTGAACACTTTTTCCTCTCAAATACCTTTTTAATGGAGTTTAGAAGTTTGGTGTAAATGCCAAGTCTCCGAGCCAAAGTGCCTTTAATTGAGTTGTGCATTCCTAATTTTCCCCGCCACCGTTGCCAATCGTGCAATTTACCAGCGGGGTCAATTACTCTTCATATTTCGCAGTGTTTTTAACCTAAATTGACTGCTGGCCATGGTCTGGTTTGACCTGAGCGGAATAGTTATGAAAACAGTAGGTGGGTTGTGGGGTGCAATAAAAAGCATAACTATCGCTCTAACTCTAGCACTAGCCTCATCAATCAATCATCAGACAATCAAGAATCAGCCGGTGACCCACCTGATCTCATTTTGTCAGAAGGAACTGAGAGCTATTTTACAAAAACACATGGTGGAGAATGCATACACTGTAGTCTTCTCAGTAAATATCAAAATTCATCTTTGGATGATAAGATGATTTAGATGGTTCAGGGCCATGGCTCCAACCTTGAAATTGATTCTGTACACAACAGCGGATAAGCTACAAGCACTTGCAAAATACATCTGCAGCAGGAATCAAATCATTCAAATGAATCTGCTCTATTTCTCTGTCTTTTGTATCAAATCATAGGGTCTTGGACAAAGAATGTACATGGCCTTCCCTAAGACAACACTGCCCCCTGCAGACTAACTAATGGAACAGCAGAATAAGCAATGGAACCATCTGCCTTAAATATATAATTTGAGGAACTTTAAGTACATCATAGGGATACCTAACTGTGTGCCATGGATGACTGGTACCAAGAGTCTATTCCAACCATAAACTACAGCAGATGATTTTACATACGACTGTAGCTACCTACAGCTTATACCACAGTGCTGTGGAGTAAGGTCTGGCTACACCACAGGTACATTTCTACATTCTAGGGTAGGTGAAAAAAAGCTTGTTTGTTGCCATTTCTTTAAACCAATCACAATCGTCTTTGGCAGGGCTAAGCTCTGGACGCAGCGACGGGGCCAATGGAAAAAAGTCTCAGGAAGGAACTTGTTTTGGTGAAACATTTGCACCCCGCAAAAGAAAACGCCACATACAATATCAAATGAAGTTAACTGTTTACACAATACAGTGACGTGAGCTATATAAATTAGCTGGATACATGGTTAAACGTAATTTGCTCTAACCAGTCTATCGCTGTGTGTACTTCGTCCACAGCAATCCTACCAACCGGTCCCAAAAATGTCCCAGTAATAAAGTAAACTGTGTAAACATATTCTTTGTAAATCTGTGCAATCATTCCCTGAAAAAAAACAAGCAGGCCTGCTGGACTTCCCAGGACTTTCCCATTTTCAATGTGTATCTTGCTAGCAAGTTTGTTGTCGTTTTGCGTAGCGAAGGGATTTCACACAGAAAACTGAAGATGAGGGGCAAAGCCTGTGGCTCAGGCTTTATCCTGGAATTGTACTTCCGTTGATCCAGACTAAAGTTGGGATAATCAGTGAAATCACTTGGGGTGTGTTTAATGTTACATCTTTTTGCACCACATTAAGACATTCAGGTTAAACAATATGTTTTCTCCAGGGAGTTTTTTGAAGAATGGAATATGGGAACTGCACCACCATACTCTACTGTAGCACTATTAATGCAATTTCAAAACAGGGTGGTAAGTGCATCTTATCATCGAGTTGTAGCATAACAACATCTTGTTTACTAAATTTACCAAATTCATAAAACTATTGTACCCTGGAATTATTGAGGGACCTCTGGTTTCCTCACAACAGTCCACCACATTTTGCAGTAGCTGATCCAGTGCAGACACTACACAAACACTCAGAACAGCAATCAACACACCACAAAGCATATTTTACACCATTAAACATAGCTATGTTCTCTGAAGATTACTCAAAAGCTACCAAGAAGTACCCGGTGTTCAAACCACTGTGGGTACTGCTATTTGCAACAGCACATTAAATGCCCTACCGTTTCATCAAAAGAACAATATGATTAATCTGAGATAATCTAACTCACTGTTGTGTTTTGGTTCAGTATTTTTGAAAGGATACTCTCCCTTTCCTGAACTATGATCACGTTCTGTTGTTCCAACTTCTGGATCTTGGACTCAAAATTTTCCTGTTCATCTTTCAGACGCTGCACTGACTCTTCTTTCTCCTCGCTCACTCTGGAGAACACAAAATGACAGTGTTAAAGCATCGGTGGTCTACATTGTGCATTCCAAGAGTTACAAGGGATTAAAAGCAGTACAAAATTAAACATTTCAATCAGGTATCACTTCATATTGTTCCACTCAAACATTCATATGAACTTTATCACTATCCTAGAGTTCAGTGGCATATACTGCTGGCTACCTGGCTAGTTCTTCGATGAGGTTTGCAATCCGGCGCTTATCTTCAGGACAGAGGTCTTTCAAACAGACCTGGCTCTTAGCTCTGCTGGTCTCAGAGATTACCTGTGTAAAGAATGGTTAGCAAGTATAAGAAGACAATTATGATGAAATTCTGTCAACCTCCTTCCTTGTTTTCTAAAAGTATTTAGATTATCCATATTCTTTCTTCCACATGTTCATCTTATATCCACGGAGGGAAGAGATAAATAGTCTTCACAAAACAATGGTTTACCTGTGTTGAGGAGATAAAAGTACCCAAAGCTGGAGAAATGGTGGGCTCTGTAGCTACAGTAGCACTGGGATGGATGGACCCTTTTTCCTTGGTATAAACCCCAGAGCGCTCACTTTGTGAGGAGCCCTGTTTCTTGACAACTTTCCTTAGTGTGGTCTCGTTCTTGCAATCAGAGCTATGCCTGGCTCGCATCTTGGTACCTCTTTTACTGGATGTGCTGGTGCTGCTGCCTGATCTCAAACTAAAAGGGGTCTGAGTCTTCCCCTCTCCTTCTAATCCTAAAAAAGTTTGTGGGAAGACAGAAGAAGAGGATGCCATGTGTACATGTGCTACATAGAATTATCTCATACTGTGTTCAGAAACTGTCCCCAAAAATGAATTGAGACTCACCAGGAACAAACACCAAAGGCTGTTCCTCATCAGACACTGTGTGAACAAGGCCAAGAGAAGTTAAGCATTTAAAGCTGCAGTGGGTACAAAAAAAAAAAAACACCAGAATTTGAAGTACAGTGAGACCTCATCCTGCAGCTTCCCTCTCCCCTTTTTGTCTAGGCCAACGCATGGGCTGAAAAACCAATAGGAACCCTCTCTCTGTCTCTCTGTGTCTCTCTCTCTCTCTGAAATGACCTGTGATTGATCAAAGTATCATACCAAGGGCTAGATTTTCTAAAGCCTGAAAACAGAACCAAGAGGAGGTGCAGAAATCCAGTTTTATTTTCAGCCCACTTGAATTACAATGTGCTGAAATTTTATTATGAAATTGTTGCCCAATGACGCCAAAAATAAAGTGCCTAGAACAGCTTAAAGGTCCCATGGCATGAACATTTCACTTTATGAGGTTTTTTAACATTAATATGCGTTCCCCCAGCCTGCCTATGGTCACCCAGTGGCTAAAAATGGCGATAGGTGTAAACCGAGCCCTGGGTATCCTGCTCTGCCTTTGAGAAAATGAAAGTTCAGATGGGCCGATCTGGAATCTTGCTCCTTATGAGGTCATAAGGTTACCTCCCCTTTCTCTGCTTTGCCCACCCATGAGAGAGAGACATCATGGCTTTCAAACGAGCAAAGAGGCAACCCCCCCCCCCCTTCTCTCCTCCTCAATAGCTACAGACACAGAAATGGCACATACTAAGGAAAGCTCATTGTGGGACTGGCTCTAGTGGCTGTAATTCTGCACCAAGGCTGAATTTTGGGAAAGAGACTTCAGATACAGTATTAGGGGACCATTAGCATCCAAAGAGCACCATGTCATGGGACCTTAACGTTCAGTGAAATGTAATGGATGTTTGTTAAAGCATGTGCTTTCTGTCGAATGAATAATTCAATTATCCTATTTTGGGATAGTTAGCTACAGGGGTAAACAGTTAGCAGATCGCGTAATAAACAAAACAAAAGCTCGGTATCTAGCTAACGTTGCAGCAGGTGGTCCTTGTAAAATTTTGAACTCAGTAGCAGGAACCTGACAAAGTTTCTATATAAAATAGATAATGGTAACGTAACTTGAAAGAGATAACGTTAAGTTAACATGTAATGAACTAGCTAGCTAGCTACACGTATAGTTAAGCTAGCTATAAGTGTTAATAGCTAACGCTAGCGTTAACTAACGTAACGCTTAGCTACGTTAGCTGCCTCACTTCCTCTGAAATAACTTTCCAGCATTGACACAGACGTAACATCTGGTAGACTCTTTCGAAAACTTTTAGAAACTAATATA
Source organism: Perca fluviatilis (assembly GCF_010015445.1). Taxonomy (NCBI): domain Eukaryota; kingdom Metazoa; phylum Chordata; class Actinopteri; order Perciformes; family Percidae; genus Perca; species Perca fluviatilis. The sequence goes on along the minus strand of NC_053115.1, from coordinate 10,536,641 downwards.
AGATCATGTACGAATGGACAGTGGACGGGGAAGCTAGTGTAGTTTAGTAAAAGTAAGCCTACCACCATTCATCCAAAATATCCCCGAATTTCCACTTTTTGTTGCCGCTGCCGCCATGTTGAAACAACCGCCACCACTCCCAGGGAGCCAAGCGTTGCTAAGGAATTGTAGTCCCGCCTTTCTCTTTCAACTGAGCAGCCAATTGGCTATTTCTTAGGAAGGCGGGTTTCTATTGGCTTAAACATGTGTCAATTTGTCAAAGCTGCATTTGTCGTTTCCGGTGTGTGTGTTGGTGTGTTACCAGCTAAGTTATTTGGAGAGAGGTGACGTTACATGGCAAATAGCTGCAGGGGATACTTTTAGGGGTTTCTGCAAATTTGTGAAGACGATCTTCCAAATGGAAGAGACAAAAGAAAGCTTGATATTTAAAGGTGTTGCTGAGAGACTGACGCTTGGCATTACTCGAATACTCGGTGTGTATCATTGTTTTTGCTCTTAAACTAGCTACTTACGTTAATGTTCAGTTTAGCTAGCAGCAAATATAGTGACGTGTTACTGGACAGTTAATACATTTTATGAATTTGTCCCTGTTGTGCCAGAGAACATGCCTGGTGTGGTCGATGTGCGTTTTGTAGAGAGGGAGCCTGCAGAGAAGAGGAGCCTGCTGTCATGGGAACAGGTGAAAATTGGACTCCTTTTTAAAGACATCAACATTTTGTCTGGTTATACATTGTTATATGAGCCTGCTGTATTTCTTCCTCAGAAAAACACTTGTATTTTGCCAGAGGACCTGCGAGATTTCTATCTGACAACGGATGGATTTACACTAACCTGGAGCGTTAAACTAGACAGTAGGTGACCTCATTAGTTTTATGTTCTGCCTGTAATACCACTTTCACAAAGGTCTTAATTTATTTAAAGGAAATGCTACTATTAAGATTACATGATACAGGGAAATGAAAAAGGCTTGAGCAAGATTTGTGTGAAGGTTTTTCAGCTCCGTGATACAATCATAACCGTGTGGGTGTGTGCCTTTTTTAGGTGAGTGTGTTCCCCTAGGATTGATGATGATTAACAGCGTGGCCAGGCTGTGCCCACTCCTCCAACCAGTATCATTATTCTCTCTACCCAATGCACCATCACTGGCTGACCTGGACTGGGAGGAGAACAGCACAGAAAGTGGTAAACCTCACCTGTCAGATCATGAGGGCTCAACTCAACAATTACAGCATGTCAAGTTTGATTAAGTATTATTGTGTGCTCAGTTGTGCAGAAAGCAGGCTAATGACTGAAAGGTTGATTGAAAAGTAAATATTTATTCAAGACCCATTAATCCTATCTGCCAGGGACAGGGCATTCTCCCGCTGCACCCCACTTTGATTCCCGTTGTCGCATCTTCGAGCTGGATTCCTGTGGTGGGAATGGCAAAGTGTGTCTAGTCTACAAAAACTGCACTCCAGGTGTTTTTTGTTTGTATTTGCAAATTGTGACATTTCTCTGAAAACAATGTTTAAAAAAAAAAAATTATATTTTGAGAAAAATATATTCTCTATGTTAAAATATATGTTGCATCATTTAGTTTGTTGGTCTTTGTATTTTCCAGGTGTGGTAGCCCAGCAGAGTGAAATTTGGTTCCTTGACCGCTCGCTGGGTTGGCATTTACTGACAGCAACCTTCACCTCCTACTATCACCGTATGATCGTATGACCTATCATTTGGCACAACCCCTACCCCCCCACCCCCCACCCCCCCCCCCCCCCCCCCCCAGTCTTTTCGCCAAGGTGTCTAATCACTCTTTCTAAGACCACATGTTGTGGTTTAATATTCTACATTGTATTTGTTTTTCAGTCTTTCAGAATTGAATTGAAAAACCAAACCATGTTCATTAGTCGTTTTCAATTGTGTTGTAGACTAAATGTAATATTAACAACACTTGAAGTAATTGCAGTTGTATAAAATACATTTTATTAATTATGTTTGGTTCACAGTATACTACAATGTTTGCTGATTTAACACTTTAACAAGATGACACAACACTCAGTTTTAAGACACAAAGCATAAAAGTGTTTTACCTCTGTGGTGGAAGTTTCCTTTGCAGCAGGGGGGGAGTTTTTAGAGTTTTAGTAAAATGAAACAAATAAGACAGTCTGAGACTAGAACTAAGTTGGGTTTTTGTATTTTATTAACCAAAGTATATATTTGCAAATAGGAGCAACATGATTTCACAAAAGGCCGCAGCCCAGTGTGGAGTCAGTTTCTCAAATGAGTGAATAGAACACCAGGCTTCTATGCATCTTCAGAGTGACAGCACACACGCACTTGGATTATTATGACGCTACAATTCTTACAGGCAATCTGATACATATGCAGACATCTCGGAACCATCTCCTCCCTGTACGACATTATGTTCCAGAGTGGACGTCTCAGCAGTTAAGCAGAAACTGAGATAAACTGTCTTTCAATATTGTGAGAGAATTAAAGTAGAAATAAAACATAAAAATATAAGGAATTATGCTTAAATGTAATTTTTCCCATTACACCTCAACATTTGAAATAGGACATTTGCAGACTAGTCCTTTCAGTCCTCAAATACTGTTTTCACCTACAGTTTACTTCTATGCATTGTATGCCAAATGTTCCTGGGAATGCAGATTGCAGTGTTGGAACATTTTGGAAAGGAAGTAGTGGGGGGGGGGGGATTCGGTTTTTTTGTAGTTTCCCCACTGTAACACTCAGTTCCTAAAGGACATTGCACAGGTTATTTTGTGTTTTTTTTTTTTTTTTTAAGAATACATAACTATAAACAGCATTGTAAACTATCTACCTATTTTTCCCTCTATAGCAGTGGGCATCGCTGTACCAGCCACTGATTTTCAGCAGTGAACTCAGCTTGGCTGATCCTGCTGGAGATTCCCATCTCAACAAACTGGATCCTACAAAGGCCTTCAAAGGCAAAGCCAAGATACCCATCCCCAAGAAGAAGCAGTCCACACAGTGCAGCTTAGGGAGCACTGCAAAGAGCCAAGGCAGCACAGGAAGACACAGTGGGGGAAAGCGGTGAGAATGTTTCCACCCAAGGAAACATTTCAACCAACTTTACTGTCTACACAACCAACATGGCTTAGAGCAGCTGTCAATTCCATCATTGGCTGGATTAGAGCATATTGTATGAAACTAAGTTTGAAATGCTGCATGTCTAAATAGATTCATAGCCATTGTTTTCCTCAGCTCAACACAGGGATCAAATGGTAACCAGCTGTTGGAGGCAACATGGCATGTAAAAAGGTGCTTTTTAACCTCGTTTATGTGTCAGAGGTTTCACGCAGCAAGAGCAATTGCCGTAACTGTAAAATGACATTATGTTGGCCTGTCATACATTTCAAAACACAAGAAACATCATGCTAATCATCATTTTTTGTTTACCGTTCACTACTCAAGTGTTAGTGGTGGAGAAATGAGGCTTTCTGAAACACTGACGCTTTCCAGCAAACAGAATCACCAATAGATTCATTATTCAAAGCCTCATATAACAGTGTTTTAACTAGTGACACCTAGTGGTAAAAATAACTAAAAGCATCCAATTCATAAAATATGATTATGTGCTTCTGACGCATGACAAATAATCCTGACATAGTAAAAAATTGAACCACTGCTGTAACCAATGAGTACACAGGATGTATTTGTAGTTGTTATCACTAGGCTTGTTTTGCTGTTGTAAATATTAAAATTCTAATGTATCATACAACAATAATATAATGTATACAATTTGAAAAGAAGTGTGAAAATGTCTAAATAACACGCTTATGTGACTAAAACTGAAGGAAACTGGAAGAATGAAAATAATACTGTCGGTTTTAGTTGGACACTTTGAAACTCAGTGATGAACAAATGATCACAGAAAGAAATTGAAAACGATTGACACTGAAAATGTTTGAGCCAATACTGAGCATCAGTGGAAAGTGCTGTATCTGACACCTCCAGAGCTTCAGTTTCAAACATTCCATGACTTCAGAGTGCAATCAAATCTGAACCTTGAAATGTAACCTGTTACATTATCAAAGACTGAAAATAACCATCAAGTTGGGCTTCAGTGATCCAAGTTTCTCACTGGCCATTGCATTGCTGCAGTGCCTCACTGATGCGTTGTCCCTCTGTAAACTTCACAAACGTAAAAACGTGCTAGAGTTTAGGCCTATGATTCTTTGTCTAATGACATCTGCTGTGACGACGGTGATGAGGTTATATTTCAGCATTTCAGAGATAAAAATGTGCTAGCTTTATACATTTAGGGCTCTTGATACCAAAAGTATACAGCTGAGCAGATTTAATTGACAACTTTGGAACTTCTACCCAGTTTATCAAGACACATTTACTATTTTTAGCTTTAGGCTACTGTGAACTGGATTGTTGAATAGATTAATGTGTATATTATCTTTGGTAGTGCTGCTGCTCTTTCAATCTGTGAAAAGCCAACTCTTACTGTTTCTATTTTATTTTCCAAAACATGCATGTTTATTTAAGTGCAATTAATGGAGGCTGTTTTTTTTTCCTGTGTATCTTTGTCATAGTTATAAAATATATTATGTATTTTATAAATGATTGTGTTGGTATTTTATAAATTATGTGTTGCAGTCACTGACAAGTACATAAACTGCAGTTGAGTAGCCTAACTAAGATTGATGATGACAGTAATAAACAGACTCATCATTTCAAAATTGCTTGAGATATTTAAAACCTTATTTGAGCCAGTCCTTCTGTCCATCTAAGCAATTTGTTTTTGGTCTATTTTTTAACCCATGTCATCATGGAATGTTTCAACCGCATATAGATATCCATATAGCTTTACAGGCTAGTTGGGGGCCTCAGACACATATTAGCACAGATGTTTCCCTGTTTCTCCAGAGAGGCAGTCTCCTCCTCCACCAGCCCCCCATCCTGTTCAGAGAGGGGAGCGTGGTGCATTTCCACCAAGACCCTGTACAGCCCCGCACCCAATACTCCTCCAATGGGGGGGGCAACTAGAGGCACCCACCACCACCCATTTCCAGACCTGCACAGATAGAAGACGTTAGAAGACAGATAACTGTGAACTGATGAAAACAATTACAGGGGTAGATAAAAACTAACATTTAAATAAAGATGTGTTTTCATTTGCATTGTTAGAAACAACTACTAAAACCCTCTTAATGTGTGTGGACAAACTACGCAGGTCATCTTATGATTAACAGAGATGTTTTGCCCTCAATTGACCCCTAGCCAAAGTAACATGGGCTACAGCAAATCCTCCTCCCTAAAAGCCAATACATCCTCCCTGTGTACCTGAACACGTCAGCACCCCAGCCTGCTATGGCAGTAAAGACTCTGGGTGCGATGTCTCTGGTGGGGTTGATAGCATAGCCGCTGTTGCTTCCCAGAGAAATGCCAATGAGCAGCACCAGGAGACCCACTGCGACAGGCTCGCTGCCCACTGCAGCCGGTTTGTTCTTCTGGTCAGACAGAGCCATCAAGCACAGCAGCAGCATTGCTGTGCCAAACACCTAGCACAGACACACAAAACAAACATCACATAGATAGCTGTGTGTAAAACAATACAAGAAAGGAAATGGTCAGCGCAGAATGTATCAGATGATTGTGACAAATGGTGACTGAAGCTGTAATCCTTTAATACAGTTTCACGGCTACCTGATCAATGAATCCAGCCAGCAAGGAGAGGTACGGCGCAGGATAGGTGGCAAAAATACCAGCTGTGGCCTTTACACCTGTTACAGTCAGGTTTCCTCCACAATAGTCATATATGGCTTCTGCATATGGAAACAATATTGACCAAACACATAGATGTATGACTGCCAATAGAAATACATAAAATGACATGAGAAGGAGAAGTAAATGTAAACAATTCTATAAGAATATAGGCGTTGAGTGCCAAACATGCAGTGTGCCCTCACCATAATAGACAACATAAATTGTCCCTGCCGCCAGAAATGACCCCAATAGCTGCGCAAAAACATAGAGAGGCAGCATCTTCCACCCCAGGCGGCCAAACGTGCACATTGTGAATGACACTGCTGCATTCATGTGAGCCCCTGATGGAGCAATACAACATGAGAAATCAGATGATAGTGATTTGTGATGACTTTTAATTATTCTCAATAGTAGGGTTTACAAGGGTTAGCCCTCATACCTGAGACCTTCCCTCCAACATGAACCCCCATAGCAACACCCAGGCCAAAACCCAGGTTGATGCTGAGGTACTCGCCGAACACTCCCTGTCCTGTCACTACCTGGGCCACAGACCCTAGGCCAAGCACCTGGACACAAAGATAAGTAATTGTGGACAGGAAAAGTCATAGACAGTTAAAGAAAAGCTAATTACAGGGGAAAACTTCCAGACAATCTAATTTAGGAAAAGCATTCAAGCAAACAGGATAGGTAAGGTAGCAAAACAAATGAAAGCTGCACGCAGCAATGGACAGGCCCTTGCACCTTCTCGCACTCCAGTCGACGCGGCCGTGCATTTGTGCGACCGTATGACACTGTGCAGACAGGTTTAAGACTTTATTTCCTGCATGGAGTGTGTCGCACTGGAAATGGTGTTTTGCAAATGTTGTACCACTTCTTGGTTCATGAGTTATGAAGGGGAGCGTGGCTAATGTATAGGGGCGGGGCTAACCATCACCAATGAGAAAAGAATTATCTACTGCAATGATCTGACTCATCTGACTCATCTGTAAGGTCTTTAAATTGCACAGAAAAAATTAAGTTAATCAGGTTCAATCTGTAGGTGGAGTTCATTAAAGTACAGCACCTTGAAATGGCGGGGGAAAATATGCACATTTAATTCAATACGGCTGACTTCTTGTTGGATTTAGGATACCTCCAAGAGGCTTTTTGTATGTCTGGAGATGTTACATATGCCTACCAATTTTCATTCATCTACGTCAAATTTAAAGTTGAGGGCTTTAATTTAGGGGGCGCTATTGAGTAAGAAGTAAGACCTATAAAAAATATTTTTAAAATGTTCCATACCAGTTCAGATGTGTGTGCAAATTTTTCTAGCACCTTAAGTCCATCAAAAATTAGATTAATAACAATTCCTTCAGGTCCACCTGTCGGTGCTCGGGTCCTAATGATGAATGATGCACCAATTCAGCGTGACAGGCAGCCAGAGTGTAAGTGAAGAATGAGTGTTTTGTTTAGAAATGTTTAACTATGGCACTGTAATGGTAAAATAAACTGAAGTGAACTCTATCATTTAACTTCTAACTCAGTAAAAGAGACTGTGGTTCCAGTGAAAATAAGATGACTAAAATATTCATTCAGGAAACAGGAAATGTGGTTCCTCCTTCGAAAGTCATGTGTATTTAGGTTCAGAGTGAGTTTGTCCAAGTAAAGTTCTATGTATAGGATATATTGTAACAGCTGACACATAACATGTGACTTTTGCAACCCTCTCAGCTGGCCCACTGCCTGACCATTCCTCTAGTAACACTAGATTTCCTGGTTCACCCCCTTGAACCCACCAATCCCCACCCACGACCCCTGCCATGTGACTGAAATGTGCTTTTTTGTGTTTGTGGGAAAGGGGGAATGTTATCAGGGTCAAGAGAATGACATTAACAATTAATGGTACGTGATTGTTGATAAGCATGTTCAAAACAAAGAGAAGAGCTCATGGAAAGTGAAATTGTCACCAGAATCGCACATTATTACAACAAACTTTTCTTACCATCATGACATATGTGCAAAGGGATTCAGCAAGTCCCACACGAACAAGTTCATTCTTTAGCCAAACTTTGGGTTGAGATACGTTGAGTCTTTTTCGCTGAGAGACCCCTAGTTCTACTGACTGCACCAAGTCCTTCATTTCTTCTTCTTCTTCTTCTTCTTTACGCCCTATTCGTTTGGTAGAGTTTATTTCTCTAATTTAGCAAAAATAAAGATAAGGTCTCCCTTGAAGAATCTATGTGGTTCCTTCTCACATGTCACACAGTTTTCCACAAACAAGTCTCCTTCTGGCAATTTTCTGTTTCCTCCTCTAACGTCTCTTCTTTTCCACTCTACTGTCTTGTGTGTGTCTCCCTCTCTTTGGGATTTGTCCACTATTTATAGCCTTAACCCAGCACCCTCCTCCCGGATATGTTCAAACACACACGGTCAGACCCATCCCCCAATAGCTTTGCATTGTCGGATACCAAAAAGGGAAAGCCTACCTGCTGCGCCAAATGAGATGACAATGACAAATGAAATCTTAATCACCCCCAATAATTGACATAAAAAAGGTATGATACATAATATTCAATTCAGCTGTTTCTTCTTGTTGAGTTCTCAGGACACTCAGAACCATCAACGTGCAACAACAGTTGCCTGTTTCTATCTAAAAGTGTTACAATGAGAGTGTCCTGACACATGGGATCCTATGTGGTATGGCAACAGTTCTGCGGCTGACAGGAAGGAACCACACATCAACGCAGCCCCGAAGATCACCAACAGACATCTGTCAGCCCTGGAAGACATCTATAGCTCATCCTGTTGCCTGCGGAAGGCATTCTGCATCTTAGCACCCATCTCATCCCGCCCATCAATTGTTTGTCCTTCTGTACGGTGGCCCCGAAGGGCAAAGAACAAAAAGGAGAAAACACAACAACAAAAGAGAAAACAAAAGAACAATTCACAAAACATAACTTTTCAGAAAACACAAAAGCAAAAGAGATAACACAACAGCAATAGAGAAAGGCTGATAGACAGTGCATTCAATCAGTGACAAAGTCATTGTCCAATACAGAGCTGCCTTTTCCGGTTTGATTCTCACCAAATACTGGTTATACTACAACACTTTTGGAAAAAGCTTTTTGCATAGTGAACCACAGTGAGGTGTTGTGAACGCAACTCTGGTAGTCCAGCAAAACTCCTCCCTTAGTTCCTCCTCCTGCCCAGATGTAGTATAAAAGGCCTCAGCTGGCTCAGTTTAGCCTTTAGCTGGTCCCTGGTAGGGGTGGGCGATATTGGGAATTTTTGTATCGATTCAATACCAAGTAAATACAGGGCTAGTATCGCCGATACCGATACTTTTTACTTGTAAAGTCACGATCATTGAATAATTTTGTGATTTTGCCTTTAGTTAGTTGATTATGATTATGATAAAACACAGGACAAAGATCCTTTCTTCTTTGGGGTTCTCCCTCCTCCTCCTCCTCCCTCAACTTTTTGTTGCAGCTCAGAGTTCTCTCTCGGGTGAACTGCTTTAGGGGCCATCCACACGGAAACGTTTTTTTGTGCAAACGCACATATTTTGCATCGTTTGGGCCGACCGTCCAGACGAATCCTGCAAACGCACTGCCTGAAAACGCACTTTTTTGAAACCTGGTCTCAGGGTGAAAAAATCCGAAAACGGCTCTCGTTTGGCTTCGTATGGATGGTGAATACGGATCCGTTACGATGATGTCATCGCCACACCCCTCTTTTACACCCCTTTCCCAGCGCGCTGACGACCACAACTACGTTAAAGCTAAGCGCGCGACATCCCATCTCCATGGTCAAACCAGCTCACTTCATCTAAATACTGTGTCTCTGCTCCCTTACCCTCCCCTCTGGATTCTACACAAGATATATTGCTAACGTTATGTAGCCAACGTCATTCATGGATCATTGATGTTTGTTTGACTGCCGATGTTAGAGCTTAAGCTAACGCGTACTAACGTTTAGCTTCGCTACTAGCGCGCTGCAATCATGCAAAATAAAAGGCAATCCAACAGCACATTATACAATGTAAACAAAGACGGCAGCCTTTATAAAATGAGCAGTGGTGAAAGTGATTATAGTCCACGGATGTATTAAGAGAACGTTATAATCTAGTCATGTTATGATGGGAAGTGGAAGTGACTATGCTCTTCTTCTCCGTTTTTGGTGAATTTCTGTAGCAGAAACAGCGCCGCCTATAGGCCTGGAATAGGAAGTAGCGTGTTGAGTCATTTACAAGTGGATTCGTTTGGACGCAACTTTTCTTGAAACGAATCCAGGGAAGACGGGTAAAAAAAAGATCGTTTTGGTACGTGTGGACGGGGCATTAATGTGTTTATGCAAATTGGTGGTGTTACCACAGTGGCGAATTACTTTTTTGCACACATCACATGTGGCAGTGTCCGTATCAGCTGGAGTGAATAAACTCCACATAGCGCTTCTCTTTCTTTCCGCCATCATCACGGGCTTCTCCCACTGTTCTCACTCTCCGCTCTCCACCTCTAGCAGAGCAAGGAGGGGGAGGGGGCAGAGCGTGAGAACAGTGAGTGAAGCCCTGGCGGCACACTGTTGGGGACAGTTATTTAGCACTGCCCCCTGGTGGCTGAAATGGGTAATTGCATTGTTAAAAAAAACTAAATTGTGGAATAATTATGTCTGGCATGACCAGATATTTTATAAAAATCTTAAATAACACAAAACTAAATGGTGGTAGGTAATAAATCTGATTTCATATACTGCTTTTGTAAAAAAACATTACCTGGCCGACGATGGGAGCAGCAGGACGTAAAAAACCCGAAAATTACTGTTGCACTGTCTGGACACCTTGCCGTGCCAACGTTGCAATAAAAAGGTTTCTTAAATGCCATGTATATACACTGCTCAAAAAATAAATAAAGGGAACACTAAAATAACACATCCTAGATCTGAATGAAATAAGTTTCTTTACATAGTTGAATGTGCGGGCAACAAAAAAAAAAAAAATCACACAAACATTATCAATGGAAATCAAATTTATCAACCTATGGAGGTCTGGATTTGGAGTCACACTCAAAATTAAAATGGAAAACCACACTACAGGCTGATCCAACTTTGATGTAATGTCCTTAAAACAAGTCAAAATGAGGCTCCGTAGTGTGTGTGTGTGGCCTCCATGTGCCTGTATGACCTCCCTACAACGCCTGGACATGCTTCTGATGAGGTGGCGGATGGTCTCCTGAGGGATCTCCTCCCAGACCTGGACTAAAGCATCCGCCAACTCCTGGACAGTCTGTGGTGCAACTTGGCGTTGGTGCATGGAGCGAGACATGATGTCCCAGATGTGCTCAATTGGATTCAGGTCTGGGAAACGGGCGGGCCAGTCCATAGCATCAATGCCTTCCTCTTGCAGGAACTGCTGACACACTCCAGCCACATGAGGTCTAGCATTGTCTTGCATTTGAGGAACCCAGGGCCAACCGCACCAGCATATGGTCTCACAAGGGGTCTGAGGATCTCATCTCGGTACCTAATAGCAGTCAGGCTACCTCTGGCGAGCACATGGAGGGCTGTCCAGCCCCCCCAAAGAAATGCCACCCCACACCATTACTGACCCACCGCCAAACCGGTCATGCTGGAGGATGTTGCAGGCAGCAGAACGTTCTCCACGGCGTCTCCAGACTCTGTCACGTGCTCAGTGTGAACCTGCTTTCATCGGTGAAGAGCACAGGGTGCCAGTGGTGAATTTGCCAATCTTGGTGTTCTCTGGCAAATGCCAAACGTCCTGCACGGTGTTGGGCTGTAAGCACAACCCCCACCTGTGGACGTCAGGCCCTCATACCACCCTCATGGAGTTTGTTTCTGACCGTTTGAGCAGACACACGCACATTTGTGGCCTGCTGGAGGTCATTTTGCCGGGCTCTGGCAGTGCTCCTCCTGCTCCTCCTCGCACAAAGGCGGAGGTAGTGGTCCTGCTGCTGGGTTGTTGCCCTCCTACAGCCTCCTCCACGTCTCCTGATGTAGGCTACTGGCCTGTCTCCTGGAAGCGCCTCCATTCTCTGGACACTACGCTGACAGACACAGCAAACCTTCTTGCCACAGCTCGCATTGATCTGCCATCCTGGATGAGCTGCACTACCTGAGCCACTTGTGTGGGTCGTAGACTCTGTCTCATGCTACCACTAGAGTGAAAGCACCGTCAGCATTCAAAAGTGACTAAAACATTAGCCAGGAAGCATAGGAACTGAGAAGTGGTTTGTGGTCACCACCTGCAGAACCACTCCTTTATTGGGGGTGTCTTGCTAATTGCCTATAATTTCCACCTGTTGTCTATTCCATTTGCACAACAGCATGTGAAATTTATTGTCAATCAGTGTTGCTTCCTAAGTGGACAGTTTGATTTCCTTGAAGTGTGATTGACTTGAAGTTACATTGTGTTGTTTAAGTGTTCCCTTTATTTTTTTGAGCAGTGTATTTGATGTCATCTTACTAATTGATTGCGGGGTTTGTGTAGATTTGGACTTTTATACATTTATTCCACGTTTAAACGGCGAAGTGGAGAGGCCTTGTTCACCTGTTTGGAGCAGGCTCGTGAATGTGACGTGCGTAGTATAGGCCTTGCTGGATAGCCTACACCGGTCCGGGACTCTCTGTGGATCTATTGATTGCTGTGGATTACTTTTTTTTCGTGTCATTGGATTACTGCAAAATACGGATCTTATTTCTGTCGACCGGTTTGGCAGTTCGCTGAGGTGTCGCGTCGCTCGCTGTGGCCGAGCCAACCCCTTTTTATTGCCTTCCCCTCAGCAAACCCCCGGCCCTACTAGTGCCCTCTTTTGCCGTACGGACGAACGCCAGTTGCCCGTCAGCAGGGCGGATGTTTTGACCTATACTAAAAAGGAGTTGCTTTTGACGCTTCCCTGATTAATTTAGTTTATAGAGACACACACGCTCTCCGTCTAAGGAGAGGCCCTCGCCCGGATCAGGGAACCCAAAGGCGAGACAAGAGGTTAGATACACACTACACCAGACGTCCCCAAAAAACACGGGCTCTTATCCCCTGTATATGACAAGCACTGCCCGAGGGGATTTTTAAAACCAATGATTTTTCTTTAGTACTTACGGTCTCAGCCGTCCTCCCAGGGTCACGGAGGTCCCTTCCTTCTCAAGGACGCCCGCCTTGCCCTTCTTGGTCGCCGGACTAAGAGAGGGGGATGCTCAGAGGCTCTGACCAGGCCGCGCGGATAGGGAAATGCACTCCCACTAGGAGATAACAGGAGGTCTGCGTGTCCAAGTTGATCCCCGCCGGGAGGCAACTCTCCACGGGCGGTTAAAGAGGAGTCGCTAACCCCCGTAAGGGGGGAAACCCTCCCCGCTTGACAGCGGGCAAGACGATCCCAGAGAAAAATAAAGAACTGGCAAAGATTGGCTCCCCTAGTCTAAAATCAGACTCAGGTGATTTTTATTATTTTGTGACAAAAGCAGAAATTAAAAGCAAGTGGTCCTTTACAAAATAAAACTAAAACTAAGAATAAAGATAAAGCCTCCGCTCTAACAGAGGTATTTAAGGCTGCTTCTCTTTTCCTCCTGGCCCTGTCTCTCCCACACTCATAAACGAGCAGGTAATCTCCTTCTTCGATGTCGCAACGAAGAGAGCGTCTGGGTAAAACTAAGAGAGAAGAGCACTTTTTGACCTCTGTTTAACAGAGGTATTCGAAGCCGCTTCTCAGAGATAGTCTTTTTTTTCTTTTTCTTTTCCTCCCTTACACTCAGCGAGCGCAAGGGAACCCCTCTCCGGCTGGGAGAGTGATAATGAATCTTCCCCAAAACACAGAAAGTGCAAGGGTAGATGGAGAAGGCTTCATGGTATCCCGATGCCACGTAAAGCACTCGGTAAAAGAGCCCGAAGGAAGCCCAAAAGGGACCAAAAGGGTAAAAGGGGCCAAAAGGCACCCAAAAGAGGGGCTCACCCGAAAGGGGCCGCTACTCGGCAAAAACACTCATATTTATACACAAAAAAAACATTTTACTCCTCCCAAAGTTATCAAAAGGGACGTACTATATTTACTTCCATATCCTTGTAAGGTAATGTAGGAAACACTTCACAAATTACGTTACAGTAATGAACTTCATGAACTCTACAGCTCGTGTGCTGTGTATGGCCACACATGTGCCTTCAAGACGCACACACACACAGCTGCATGCACCGGTCAAGGCCGCAGCTCCTGCCTGTGCTCTTATCTGTCTAGGTGCTTTCCTACACTTTACTGTTTCTCAAAGAAAAATCTTTCTGTCAAAAAATGAAAAACAGATCAGTATGTAAGCAAAAGACAGATTAATATATGAGCAAAATATATGTTATTTTTTGGGGTTTTCAACACACTCTAAGCAATGATATAGTTTGCTTTTCAAAACACATCTATCTAAGTGATTATTTGGTTATCTTGTTAATACTGACAACGCTATATATGTTGTAAAGCAAGAAATGACATGGATTCTGCTATTTCTTCGTTTTTGAGTTTTCATCTGGCCTTGCGGACAACATTTCTTAAAATGTTATGGTGTGATTGCGCTTGGTTTCTGCGTTTGGAGAGGCATCTCACACTAGGTCGAACACTGATTGTTCACTGCTACATTTTAGTTGAATTTAAGTGTCGGGGCATTCCTCCACCGTCTGTCTATTGTGTTCCAAGACAGCCGTGCTGCGAGTGGATTTCATAAGGGCGAATTGTTAAATTATTAAACTGTAATTTTAAATCTGCTTTAAAAATAAACATAGGCTATAGCCATGTTTTGAATATAATGTTCAACTTCGGCAGCTTTAGCCTACCTATGTGCTAAAACATACATGACTGAGGAAGCCTATAGTGACGAGTCCATATCAACCAGTGTTGAATTTATTTCCCAGTGTCCTTTGCTGAATGGTCTCAATGTTTATTGTTTTATTTCATGTGAATACTAGTTTACTAGAGGAGTAACTTAGTATTTGAAGTAGGCCTAATGCAGGAAGTGGGCATTTAGTTTGCTTATTGTGTTTCCACAACAATGTTAGTGAGTAAATCTACTGAAATGGCCACCACACCATAATAGAGGAGTGTGATGTGTAAGATGAGAAAGCAGAGGTTAATGCCTGCATTTCACAGCTGAAAACAATCAAAGGGCGTCTATGCATCTCTGCCTATCGCAAACTAGCACATAGGCTAATGGCCAAAATACATTTCTTATCTGCTACTACACTATGACCCACCCAGACCTCTCAGGTCGTCTGGGACAGGTCTACTTGTTGTCTCCAGAGTCAGAACTAAACAGGGGGAAGCGGCGTTCAGTTTTTATGCTCCACATATCTGGAACAAACTCCCAGAAACCTGCAGGTCCGCTGCAACTCTCAGTTCTTTTAAATCTAAGCTAAAGACCTATCTTTTTGATGTTGCTTTTCGTTAAATAATCTATTTTATTAACTTTAATTTCTTATACTGCACTGTAACTTTTATTCTTATATTGCACTATCAATTTTATTCTTGTTTTAATTTGTTTATTATTCTTGACTTTGATTGTTTTTAAATTGTTTTTAATTGTGTTCTAACTGCTCTTTAATGTTTTATGTAAAGCACTTTGAATTGCCTTGTTGCTGAAATGTGCTATATAAATAAAGCTGCCTTGCCTTGCCTAGGCTAGGCCTGTCAATAGATTGCTGGAGGGTCGTTCCTTTTTTTCAAGGTCATTTTGGAGGGTCATAGAAAAATTAGTAGGCTACGGGCGAGGTGAGGGTCAAGCCTATTTAGACAAAAGATCCCAAAACTCCTCCGGTGGCCCATAAAATAAATAACGAACAGTCCTAGGCGCCAATTAAATAGTTTTATTTCTTTTCAAATTAACATTTCGATCTGCATGAGGAAGATCTTACTGCAGACCGAGACATACCTAGGAAAATGACTTATAACCAAATAAATCCCTCGAGATACCACTACTATCTCATGTAGGCGATCACTATATGTGACGATATCTGCTGACAAAACAGATCTGACCTGTGAATCACAGTGAGCTGTGTTTTTCTGCTCAGGTAGCCTACAGTAAGGCATTGTGAAGAATCATTAAAACCGGGTGTTTTTCATGACGGGGTATCCATTTCAACAAAAGCACAGACCCTCTGAGCCAAAGGGATTGTGCCCCTCCTTTGATAAATCCCCCGCTGGTTTACTGTTAAGGTTTTTATTTAGGCACACCTACTTTGCGTAGAATTTAGACGCAGGCATATAGCCTACTGGCCAGCTCCTCCCGGGTTTCTTTTTTATTTCTTGCTGACAGACGCTCAACTCAGGCTGCGCAATGGGTTGGCTGGATATACTTTGGAACCCGGTCTGGGCAATTTCCACGGCGCTGCTGGCGCTCGTTGTGCGCATGCAGCGCCGAGGACGCTGGGATCCAAATGCCTGCACCGTTCGGCTGAAAGGGAAGACTGCTATAGTGACAGGAGCCAATACAGGTTGGTTCATTCTAATATACAGAATTATCACACAGGCACTATTTTTCCACTTCTAAAGTCCTGATACAAGTGTTTCCTTAAAGAACGTATACTTTGGAATTTACAGGAAATGGCAGGAAAGATAATCAGACTTTTCTGAGACCACGACTGTAACATGTTAACTATTAACACACTCTGTAGTGCTTTTAAACAGAACTTGCAGTACATAACTAGGTCACGATTTGTGTGTAGATTTTACTGTTATTGTTTAAGTGGCTGTCGAGCTAGATTAAACATGGTATTCATGAATTAACCCTGCTGTTGTCCTCGGGTCAAATTTGACCCATTTTGAAAAAGTTTCTATATCAGAAATTTGGGTTTTGTTTCAACGTGGATGGTTCCATACAACGCTCTTCATAAGTTTTATTCAATTCCATAGCATTTGAATTTTTTTACACACATAAAAACGTGAAAAGGTGCAGAAAAAGACGTTGGGAAAAAGTGACAAAAACATCCGTGCATCGGTTACATTTTAACACAAGGGTTAAGCTGCTTCAGAGCAAGATATCATGGTCTGTTTGTTGATTAAACATGTTAATGAGCATGACAGAAAAGAATGTAAAACAAGTTTTGCTAGTGGAACAAGGCTTAAAAATGTAATTGTTGTGGCATCTTCTTGCTGCTATAGGCTAGTAGGCTATCACGTTTCTGAATAACTCTACTTTAGTATCCTACTCACCTGCAGAATGGCAGATTAGTTTCTAATTGCTTGCCTTGTCACTTTTACTAATACCTCATTACTTTATTATTACCTTACCATTACTCAGCATTTTGTGCCCCCTCAAATAACAAGTTAGAGGTGTTCTCTCTCCCAAGCACTTGTGCTTTCACTAAATCTGTGCTATTCATTTTTATTTAAACTAAATCCTTTTTATTATAAGTATACAGCATATTTGTGTACATATTTGTACTAAATTATATGATTATATGATATATATGAGGTTTTATACTGTGTGGATTGTACCATTAGATTGCAGGCAGTGGTGGAAGAAGTATTCAGATCCTTTACGTAAACTACTAAAACCACACTGTAAAAATACTCTTACAAGTAAAACTCCTGTATTGAAATGCTTAACTTAAGTAAAAGTATGTAAATATCATCAGTAAAATGTAGTTTCTTAAAGTATTAAAAGTAAAGTACTCAATGCTGAAAAATCCTCACATTTTAGAAACTATCACAATCTGTCAATCTACTGTTTATTCGGCTAATCATTTCAGCTGTACGTGTAGGCCTATGTGTTGTTGGGTAATTTCATTTCTAATAAAACATTTGTTTTGTGTGCAAAAATCTTAATTTATAAAGTAACTAAAGCTGTCAGATTTAATGTATCCTAGTGGAGTAAAAAGCATTATATTTCCCTCTGAAATGTAGTGGAGGGGAGATCAAAATCTAGGATATGGACCGTGTATCATCAATCTGCTTAATTGTGGTGAAATTGTCACAGGGATAGTCAGTGGGGGTTGTGAATATGCAGTATCTCACAAAAGTGAGTACACCCCTCACATTTTTGTAGATATTTCATTATATATTTTAATGGGACAACACTGAAGAATTACACTTTGCTACAATGTAAAGTATTAAGTGTACAGCTTGTATAACAGTGTAAATGTGCTGTCCCCTCAAAATAACTCAACACACAGCCATGTCTAAACCGCTGGCAACAAAAGTGAGTACACCCCTATGTTAAATTAAAATAGCCCCACATCATCACATACCCTTCACCATACCTAGAGATTGGCATGGGGTACTTTCCATAAAATATTCTCTCAATGCAAATCAAACCAGCTATTAGTTAACTGAAATAAAACCATGCCAATCTCTAGGTACACTCTAAAAACTCCTGGGTTATTTCACCCAGTTTCTGGGTTATTTGTGTTGGGTTAAAATGATGGGTTATTTTTTCAGAGAGTAACCATTTTCTGGGTTATAGGCAAGGGGGTAAGCTTCACTTCAGAACTCGAACCTCCGATGGCGCCATTTTGTTGCTACAAAGGTATCACCTCCTGTTAGCATTCCACTGACCGCCACTTTTTTTTACGTCACTTGACTGCGAATAACTTTACATCTGAAGCGTTTAAAGACTATTTGTCCATTGTTTAGTTCTAAAGAAACACGACAACGTATAAAAGGCTCCATTACCTTGTACCTCACGTTATGGCTCCGTAGCAGACGTTTTTGTAAAAATAGGCTAACGATTGGGTCATAACCAAGTGACTTACTGTCGCACAGTAGAGGAATTACCGTATAGTACAGGAGAAGCTCGCAGGCAGTTTCGACTTACATTAGCTTGTTAGTTAGCAATAATTAGCCTGTGCCTATGTTATCTCCTTACATATACCTACGCTCTCCGTCTCTGTAAGATTGGGAATGATTGAGATTTCTCTTGGCACAGCTACCAGAAGACTTACAACTTTCAGACACGTTGCTCACGTCACATTTACGTTGTCTCTCTCGGTTGGAGGCTGCTCAATAAAGCTGGCCATCACCGGAAAAGTGCTTCTAATATCCTTCACTGGTCTCCGTCCAGAGCAATGGGGTCTATTGGTCCATTATATATATGTCAATGGTTATAGGGCTAATATTTTGACCCAATTCCTGGATTGTTTGGGTTGCTGGGTTATTTTTCAAAGAGTAAACCATGTTCTGGGTTATAGGGTTCTCTCTCTCTCTCTCTATATATATATATATATATATATATATATATATATATATATATATATATATATATATATATATATAATGTATTTTTTGTTGGAGGGATGTATTTTATGGAGTTATTATATTATCATGTCAACATAGTTTACAATATGAACAATCACACTTGTGTGTTGTGTACATTATGATAAAACAGTATCACCAGTATTTGTAGGAGAAATAAAGTGACACACCCTCTAAACATGGATATATTAATTAAGAAATAGAAGAAATAAGTTAATATATTAAACACTTGCCCCTATAACATACACATCGTCTGCCAGAAATTCAGAAGAAGAGGAAGTAGAAACACCTCCTTCCCTCTCTACCCCGTAGAAGAAGAACGCTCCCTCTCTCAGAGGAGGGTCAGGACTGTTGATACATTGTATATTGTCATTTCAGAGGAACTACTCATCCCGTAAACCACCGCACACTAGAGGAGTAACTTAGTATTTGAAGTAATGCAGGAAGTGTACATTTAGTTTCCATGCTTATTGTGTTTCCACAACAATGTTATTGAGTAAATCTACTGAAATGGCCACCACACCACCAAAAAGAGTAACCCAATTTTCTGGGTTGAAATAACCCAGAAATTAGTTGGTCCATTTTTAACCCAGGAGTTGGGTAAAAAAACAAACCATAATGGGTTATTTTTGACCCAGGAGTTTTTAGAGTGTATGGTGAAGGGTATGTGATGATGTGGGGCTATTGTAATTCCAAAGGCCAAGGGAACTTTATCAGGATGCATAGTATCCTGGATCCATGAAATAACTGGCCTTTAAAAATAAAAATCTGCCTGCCTCTATGGGAATTTAACATAGGGGTGTACTCACTTTTGTTGCCAGCGGTTTAGACATTAATGGCTGTGTGTTGAGTTATTTTGAGGGGACAGCACATTTACACTCTTATACAAGCTGTACACTTAATACTTGACATTGTAGCAAAGTGTAATTTCTTCAGTGTTGTCCCATTAAAAGATATAAAGTATCTTTTGTGAGATACTGTAGATATTAAGTGTTCATGTGATCACAGTAGTATTTGTTTGTACTGAAGTAGTAGATCACATGACAAGGTAAAGATACGTTTGGGACAAATCATTTAGGACTGCTTTTCTTTTTTTGTGATTAACAATTTTTATTTTTTTAACAACATACAAAACATACAATTCGCAACATGAACAACCCCCCCCCCCCTCGTCATCACCACCCACCCAGACAAAAATCAAGAAAAGATGATACATAATATTCAAGACCATGCTACAAAAGCCATCTTGAACTGTAGTTTATAAGTGCTTTATCAGCAGGAAAACATAAAGTCTGAGTTTCCTTTTTTTTCTTCATAATCGTAGTAGTAACCAACTCTATCTCCTTTAACATCTGAACTTATGTTCTCCAAGAACCACAGACTTTTGCACCACAATTATAACATGTCTAAACATGGGTAGTTGTTAATGGAGCCTAGGTCACCTGTTGATTGCTATCTGCTATATGGACATATTTTGTAATCAATTATTGCAAAGAAATAGTTGCTCTCTTCTAGGAATTGGGAAGTCAATTGCCTTGGACTTTGCACGCCGTGGGGCCCGTGTTATCCTGGCCTGTCGAAGCGAGGCCCGGGGGACAGCAGCACTTAAAGAAATCAGGGAGAAAACAGGAAACCGTGACATCCACTTGCGTCTGGTGGATCTGTCTTCTCTGGACTCTGTCAGGGAATTTACTAAGAGGATTCTTGAAGAGGAGAAAGCTCTCCACATCCTTGTCAACAATGCTGGAATATCAGGTGATACATGCACACACAGCATAAATGGAATTATTAGTTTTGGAGCTTCACTGGGCAGTTTTGTATTTCGTGGACGACAATTATCAAAGAGAGTTAACTGAATTGTCAAAACCCAGAAACTACACAGCATAACAAGTCAATACCACAAGGCACAAACACATGTTCATTCATGCTAGTTTGGCTTCACATGAGCTGAATCCTTACATGAAAGTATAATGATAGAATGAAAAACATTCCAACAAAAAGAACAACCAGTCCCCATGTGGAACACATCTGGAAGCAAAGAACAGTTTGTGACCAAAAGAGTTAGGCATACTGACACCCACTGCTGTTTTTTTGGACCAGTAATTCAACCCATACAGCTCAAAATGGCTAGCCTGTTATGCATCATCAAACTTAAGCCCAGCAAAGTTAGTTTCTCAGGCTTGACACCAGAAGACATTATACAACTGTTCAGCATGGAGAGTACTCTATCTTTGGTTGTTGCATCAGTACAACAAAAAATAACAGAAATAAATACACATAAGTATAAAAAGTAACACAAATAAATAAGAATAGAGAATAAAAAAATACATTAGATTGAGTATTTGGAGACAAATTATATGTGAAAGTGAATGCTGCTGATAAAGTTACATTAGTATGATTAACAGCAGCTAAGTCGACGGATGTAAACAGTGCACACCAGACTAATATATATGTTTAAGTTATGGTAATGGTACTCAGTGTTTGTCTGTATTAATAGAATATAGCGCAGGACTCAATGTTGTATATCAACATATAACATGATACGTTAAGAGAGACAGGCTGAACTAGGTGCTAACTTTAGGTGCATGCAATATCTTAAAGGTTTACCTTTACCTTAAAGGTCCCATGGCATGAAAATTTCACTTTATGAGGTTTTTTAACATTAATATGAGTTCCCCCAGCCTGTCTATGGTCCCCCAGTGGCTAGAAATGGCGATAGGTGTAAACCGAGCCTTGGGTATCCTGCTCTGCCTTTGAGAAAATGAAAGCTCAGATGAGCCGTTTTGGAATCTGCTTGTTATGAGGTCATAACAAGCAAGGTTACCCCCTTTCTCTGCTTTGCCCGCCCAGAGAATTTGGCCAACCCATGAGAGAGAGACATCATGGCTTTCAAACGAGAAAAGTGGCAGTTGGTCAAGGCCACACCCCCACCCTCCACCTTGCCCCCCCTCTCTCCTCCTCAATAGCTTCAGACACAGAAATGGCACGTTCTGAGGAAAACTCATTGTAGGACTGGCTCTAGTGGCTGTATTTCTGCACCAAAGCTGAATTTCGGGAAAGAGACTTCAGATACAGTATTAGGGGACCACTAAGGTCTATATAAAAGCATCCAAAGAGCACCATGTCATAGGACCTTTAAAGGAATACGCCACCATTTGTTGAAATAGGGTTATTCACCGTCTCCTCTATATTTACATAGGTGGGCAAACACATTTTTGTCCCGCCGAGCCCAGTCAGGGCAGCGTGGTCCAGTAACCCAGAAGGGTGACTTTGTGCCGCGGGTAGCTGATATCTCTGTGCCCGAGCCTATGGAAGCCCACACCGCTATCTCCCTACTTTATTGTCACATACGCATACATGTAGCGAAATTCATTCTCTGCATTTAACACATCCCTCAAGGGAGCAGTGGGCAGTTGGCAGCAGTGGGCCCGGGGACCAACTCCAGATCTGAGCCAGTGCCATCAAGGGCTGACTGGAGAACCTAGTACATGTTTTTGATGGTGGGGGAAAACCGGAGCACCCGGAGGAAACCCACGCAAACATGGGGAGAACATGCAAACTCCACACAGAAACAACCCGTAACGACCTGGATACGAACCCAGAACCTTCTTGCTGTGAGGCCACAGTGCTAACCATTGGGCCACCATGCTGCCCATGCTTGTTTCACTGTCCACACGCACCTGTGTGCTGCCTAGGTGATCGCGGCGCAGAACAACATCGCTCTGCTGTTTCCGCCATGACCGCACCAAGATGTCAGCTCAAGGAGACGGCGCTCCGCAGGCTGCTGCTGCGCCTCCCCAAGGCTCGGCTCCAGCTCCACTGTACCGCCCTCCTCCCCCCTCCTCCCCGCCAAAGGGGGAGGTCACAAGGGCGCGAATGAAATCTTCACGACTGCGCATGCGCAAGGGATAAACCCAATAGCAACAGATTTTAGAGGGCTGTGCCTATACTCATAGAATCTGGAGTTACAATACATAACTATCGGTATAGAATAACATAATATATAGTAGCACAACAATATAACAGTATACTGTATATGAGACGTATAGTTGTAATGTTTATAATGCATTATGCCAATGTGAAGTACTCCAAAGTATAGAAGTACAAATGTGTTTGTTTGTGCATATTTATGTGTACATTTGTATATAATATAATTTGTAAAATCCAATTTTATTTGGATATAACTTTATTTAATTTTACCATCAGGTTTACCCAGGCAGATAACCAAAGATGGCTTTGACGTTTCTTTTGCCACCAACCACCTGGGACCATTTCTTCTCACCAACCTGTTGCTGGGTAAGACTCTGATATATACAGCAGGTATATTGTGGATATGAAATCCCGATTACCTGTAATATACTTATTATTTGTCTTTCATTTTCTTTCTCTGCTCCTCGCTCTGCTTGTCTGGGATTCACTCCAGACCTGATGCAGCGTTCAGCTCCAGCGCGTATTGTCACCCTCTCCTCTGTCAACCATGTGAAGGGTCAAGTGGACTTCTCTCATTTTCATGGCGAGAACCTGACTTACCACAGGGATAATGTCTACAACCACACAAAGCTGCACAATATCATCTGTACCAACGAGCTAGCACGCAGGCTAGAAGGCACAGGTAGGCTAAAATCAAGATTTTTATGATTATCATCCATTAGTATAGTGAATGCATTAGGGGTACACGATTCAGAAAATGTCACGATTTGATATCGATTTTTAGGCTCACAATTCGATTGAAAATCGTTTTTTTTTATTCCTAAACGATTCTCGATTTAAAAAAAAAAAAAAAAACGATTCACAGTATGTACATTTTTTTTACTTTTCCCATGTGATTGCATGTAGACATACATGTACAGTTTAAAAGAAAACAAACACAACAAATAAAATGTAGTTTGATATTACTTTATATGTGTTCATACAAAAATAAAAACTTTTGCAACTAAAAACTGCAAAGTGCCAAGCTCTGACCAGCTTTCAAATACATTTAATTCAAGTATAAAATAAAACAGTTAAATAAAAAGAGCTTTTTTCGTTCAGAGTTCAGGGGGAGTTTAGAGCATTGAAAGAGTGCGTTGGTTGACTGGCATGTTAGGTACTTTAGGTTGTTGTTCGTCCACGTCTTTAATGTTAATCTCTGGGTGATGGCGTACCATGTGAGTTCTCAAGTTTGTGGTGTTTCCAAAATACTTAACTTTCGCTTTGCAAAGCCTGCATATAGCATGATTCCTATCAAGTTCTGTCTTCCCCTCGAGGTTATAAAAGCCGAAATGTGCCCAAACTCTCGCCTTCATTGAGGATCGAGCAGGTTCAGGTTGAGTAATTCTTTCTGTGAGGTTTGCCATTCTGTGAGGTTTTGCCATTGCCACCGACTAAACTACTTCTGCTGCACTTGTTCTTCTTTTGATTATAACAAGAGTGCCCAGGCGTCAGTGTGAATTCGACGCAGCGCCATGTATTGGAATGGCGAACTAAACTCATTTCAGGACAATAAATGTATTTTCTTTTAAATATGAATTGATTTTTGGAATTCTATGAATCGATTTGGAATCGGTAGAGCTTGAATAGCGATACGAATGTGAATCGATTTTTTTTTTTGCACACCCCTAGAATGCAAGGTCTTTCCTGTTGAAGAAGTGCTGCAGAAAGTAACGTCAAGTAAATTTTATTTATATAGCCCAATATCACAAATCGCAAATTTGCCTCAAGAGGCTTTTCAATCTGTACTACACTCTGGGCCTAATTTACTAACACTAGCGCAGTTTGCGCTGCGTCTGTTTATGCGAGTTCGGTAATAACGCACGCTATGCTTCCACATTTTGCGTAGTATTTATCAACCCTGACACCCATCAGGCAATCAGCGTCTTTCTCCGCCCACTATACCGTAAATTGCGCTGTAACAAAGCGGTACTTGTGCTATGATATGGCTGAGTGCAGACTGCAATATTCCCACTGCTGATGCTATGACTGTTTGAAATGATCCTGATGCCAATATTTGTAATGTTGCGAGGAATTTAACAACTGCGAGAATGGGATGTGAACGCTGAGTGGGAGATTCAATGTCATCTTTGATTTCTTCCAGTAACTCTAATATTGCATGGCTGCTTGATCTGTAACACTAAATGATGTTGTGTTCACTGACAAAGTGTGATTCTTGTATTAAAAATATTTTCAGCCTCGCCTATGTCTTCGTCTTGCTCAAATTACTGTTGCCATTTCACCAGCGGCATAAAGGTCTACGAGGAAACTTCGATTGCGGGCTGGGTTTTAGACCTGCTTTAAAGAGGCGGAGAATTTCCCCGCAGAATAGAGGCGCTCTTACTGACAGTCTTTGTAAATACCACGGAATATATAATTAGGTGCACTTTGTGCTTATCCTCCCACCTTTTGGGTGGAACTCCCACTTTCCCCACGACCCTCCGACGAACGCATATTGAAAGCGCAACTTGTCTCTTCTCGCTCATGTGGCAGACAATCGGCGATTTTACCCAAGTGCGCCCTGTTTGTAAATAGCCCGCATCGGTTACGTCTGTCTTTGCGACCAATTAGCGCCTGGAAACAGGCGCAAACGGCTTGATAAATCTAGCCCTCTGTCCTTTACGACCCTCGCTTCAGCTGAGAAAAAGTTCCCAAAAAAAAGCTTTTAATTAATGGGTAAAAACCTCAGAAAGAGAAACGGAGGAGGGATCCCTCTCCCAGGACGGACAGATGTGCAACAGATGTGTGTACAGAACAACCAACATAATAAAATCACAGTATAAACAATCCAAATGATAAAACTATACATAGAATGTAAACCTATGAAGAAAATGGATCCAGGATAATGTCAAGCAGCTTCCAGGTTTCGCCAAACAGATTCAGTGCATACGGAAAGTATTCACAGCGCTTCACTTTTTCAACATTTTGTTATGTTATAGCCTTATTCCAAAATGGATTAAATTCATTTTTTCCCTCAAAATTCTACACATAATACCCCATAATGACAACTTCAAAAAAGTTTGTTTGAGATTTTTGCAAATTTATTAAAAATAAAAAAATGAAGAAATCACTTGTACATAAGTATTCACAGCCAATTCAGTTGATTGGACATGATTTGGAAAGGCCCACACCTGTCTATATAAGGGCCCACAGTTAACAGTGCATGTCAGACCACAAAACAAGCATGAAGTCGAAGGAATTGTCTGTAGATCTCCGAGACAGGATTGTCTCGATGCACAGATCTGGGGAAGGCTACAGAAAGAATTCTGCTGCTTTAAAGGTCCCAATGAGCACAGTGGCCTCCGTCATCCGTAAATGGAAGAAGTTTGGAACCACCAGGACTCCTAGAGCTGGCCGTCCCTCTAAACTGAGTGATCGGGGGAGAAGGGCTTTAGTTAGGGAGGTGACCAATAACCCGATGGTCACTCTGACAGAGCTCCAGTGTTCCTCTGTGGAGAGAGGTGAACCTTCCAGAAGGACAACCATTGCTGCAGCACTCCACCAATCAGACCTGTATGCTGCCCTGCAAAGGCAAAAGACCTTAACTCGCTAGAGTGTGAAACTGAGAAAAATGACTTTAAAGTTTTTGTTCTGTCCAGACAAAAGTATTATAGGTAGAACTCCCAAAATGTGACAACTAGTTGTTATAATGAAGAAATGTTTGTATGCAAAAAAATCTTGAGTTCAAAATTGACCTTTGACCCTTGTTTGGCAGTTACTGTACTCTGCCTTTGTATCATGTGCCAAAAACAAGGAGTCATGCAAAGGCAAAAGGCAGTAACTGACATATAATCAATATTTGCTTGCTGTTCACCATACTTACATCCATTATAAGAACACCTAACCAAGGTCTAGTCATCATGGTATTTGTTTTAAATTATATAGAAGACATTTGGTTGTTCCTATTTACTGCTATAATGATCAGGATAGTGTGGCAACACTAACACAGTTGAACAGCAGTGTTTCCTCTAGGGGATTTTTTTAGCAGTGGGGGCAGATCTGTCGCACTTTCGGCCCGCTGGCAAATGTTTTACGTATTAAACAGAACTGACACTTCGCTGCAACACAAACAAATATATTTATTCACCTCTATTCACACACAATGAGGCATATTTTGATTTCGTTTTGATTGAACTGTAATTTTGAGGAACTGTAGGTCTACAAAATTAATTTTACAAGAACTTCTTCATAGGGAAACCAAAACCCAAAGTAGGCTATAGTATGAAACCATTCATAATGAAACTAATTGCATATTTGCCTCAGTGGCAAAGTTGGCAGCCTTGCAGTGTGCATTTGATTTTTCTTGGCTTTTGGAAAAATAACTCCAAGGCTGGGTTACACTAGAACGGCCAGGACGGTCATTTTGAACCGTTTTGAAATTTATGTGTAATAACTTTGCTTAATAAAAAAATACAATCCTGCTGGTACCTGACTTTTCCTAAAAGAGTCTGTATTTTCATTTAAAATAGTTTTTATATACTGTACATTACACAAAAGGCAAAGAAAATACAATCACTTTGACCTATTTTGGCCATACTGTCATATTGACCGCTCGGATTTTCGCGGTTTTGTTTTTAATCTTTTGCGTGGTTGAAGATGCATCTTGGTTGCTTAGTAATAATCATAGCCTCTGTCAGAGAAACGTAACTAGCGGTCTTAAGTAACAAGTGTGGGCAATGCATCACCGATGGGCCGAAGGCAAAGCCAGAGTCGGTAACGTAGGCTACGGCGTGGATGGTTCTGAATCAGAAGAAAAGCACCGGGCGATCGCTCTGTGAAAGGCGCAGTAGGCCTACACGTAGACGGTAGCTGTCTACGTGTTCATATAACTTTATACATGCTACAACTGGCTGGAATCATTGCACACAGCTGAGAGCGGAGTTTATGGAGGAAAAAAAGGGCAGCGGCGCTGGTCCGAGCGCTGCGCGCTCGCACCGCAGAACCGCAAATCGGAGGCAGTGCCTGCCAGGTTAGGTTAGGTTATAAATGTTCAAATAGCATACTTTTAATTGTTATTTGGCTGTGAATTATGTTGAATGAATTTCCCCCAATATGTTTCATGAATGTATGAAATAATCACAGTTTAGCCTACTAGGCCTATGCCATGATATGATATCAAGGGCGTTGTATTGAATCAACAGCCACGTGCAATTTAGCTAGCAGGTGAAGGTGAAACTAAAATGTGCGAGAACTATAGACTAATACAGGCTTAAATGAACTGACAATATAAGTTATACGACTTACAGTTGTCAAGAATGCACACATGCCATCTCAACCGGGTCCTCCGGACAGCGAGTGGCGCGCGTGCCCACTCGTTGCGTTGTGAAGCGCGTGTCTGCGCTATTCTCCGTCGACGCGCTCTTTACAATCACTGCTGATAGACGGCTTTTTGTATATATATTTCTGATACCGTGGCGGGAGAAATCTAACCGTGGCGGTCCGCCACTTGCCAATCAACATAGAGGAAGCACTGAACAGTATGACAGCTGCAGTACAGTATACAGTATGAATAAATACAAGAAATATTTTCTCAATAAAGATAATTTAATTATAATTGAATACAAAGGTATATTTATTGTTTAACAATAAATATATAATGTTTAACACTTTTGCAAGGCACTGTATCTGTGTCATATTCTCATTAGGGGCTGAGCCCCCCTAAAGGTCTGATCCTAGAACCGCCCCTGGTTAAGGGTTAAGGGCCACCAAACTGCTCAAGATGCACAGTCAACAAACTCGACTTGGATTACTACTTTTTAATTCTGAGATAACATTTAGGTTAGCATACTTTGTATGGACGTTAGCAATAACTATCTTAGTGCTTTTATGGATTTGTGTAAGATTTGACATGAACACCTGCAAGAAGGAAATATGGCTCAAACACGTATGGATTGTTGTGGATACAGCAGATGACGTGCTTTGCTATGGATTATATCTTCCGTGGATTATATCGGATTGCATGGAAAGGTAGGATGCCTGTGTATTTAATGATTCGTTTTCGGCGTCTGATGTGAGGCTCCGCAAAGTGAGGAGGTGTGTCAGCATCACCGTTAGCGCTACGTGAAGTACGGGCATCTGGTAAGGATGCCCCCTGGGCGCCTCCCTAGGGAGGTGTTCCAGGCACGTCCAGCTGGGAGGAGGCCTCGGGGAAGACCCAGGACTAGGTGGAGGGATTATATCTCCAACCTGGCCTGGGATAGCCTCGGGATCCCCCAGTCGGAGCTGGTTAATGTGGCTCGGGAAAGGGAAGTTTGGGGTCCCCTGCTGGAGCTGCTCCCCCCGCGACCCGATACCGCATAAGCAGGCGAAGATGGATGGATGGATATTATATTTTCGTTCTTTATTTCTAATAAATTTGTAAACATTTAAAAAAAACTTTTTTCATGTTGTCATTATGGGGTACTGTGTGTAGAATGTTTACGAAAAAGTAATTTAATCCATTTTGGAATAAGGCTGTAACATAAGGAAATGTGGAAAAAGTGAAGCGCTGTGAATACTTTCCGTATGCACTGTAGGACCTGGGCCTCACAACCTCCTCACCACCATGGAAACCTGGAAAGTGGACAGGCATGGATAGGTAGCCAATGAAGGGAAGCTAAAAATGATGTCAGGTTTTCTAGTTTCAGTTAGGATTCTTGCTGTAGTGTTCTTAATCAATTGAAGACTTTTAGTACCAGTGGTGGAATGTAACTAAGTACATTTACTCAAGTACTGTACTTAAGTACAAATTTGAGGTACTTGCATCTTTTCTTTTCATACCACTTTCTTCTACTACTCCACTACATTTCAGACAGAAATATTCTATTTTTTACTCCAATACATTAATCGGACAGCTTTAGTTACTAGTTACTTTACAAATAAATAGTTTTTGCACACAAAACACATTTAGCTTAAAGGGGTGATAGAGTGATTATATAGGGTATTTCACACTGTTCCTTAAGGTCTCCTAATAGGGTATTTAACATTGGTTGGGCTGAAAATGGCACAGGTGCTATTCTTTTTGGCCCTTATGCATCCTTGTGTAATGGCTCTATTTGGAATGACAGATTTTCTTCCAAATATGGTATGCTTATGAATATTTAGATGAGCTGCGCGCTGACTGGTTGAGGAAGTCAGCAAACCCGGCCGGCAGCCGCCACCTGTCCCAGCAGATTGTGGAGCTCGTAAAGTCTGACACTGTCTTACCAAATTTGCAATTAGACATCAATTTTCATAAAACGGCCCATATTTGAGCTTTACATAGTTGATTTCTCGCATAAAAAAGTCTTAAAAGTGAATTTTGTAATGGAATAGCAGATCTGCACGACCTAGATTTAGAAGACTAACTGACCTCAGATCAGTTAGTGGGCTATGTAAATTTTGGGGCGTTACAAAGATAGAAGGTAGAGCCAAATGAGGAGGAATTGGGATGTTGACGTCAACTTTCAGCTTTGTTGAGATTCGCCCGTTTTCAGCAGCAGTTAAAAAAGGTGATATTTGCAGAGGAAAGAGGTGTCAATGGGATTTTGAGGTTCTATGTATGTCCTATTCACCCTCCAAACTGTAATTTTTCAACAATGACAGGGTAAAATCGGTTTTGCATTCTATCACCCCTTTTAAAAAATACAATGGTTTATCATAAATTAAACTACCTAACAATATACAGGCCAACAGTTTGCTACAGCTGACCTGATTAGCTGATTAAACACTAAGTGGATTATCAGAACTGTTTTGATCGTTTCCAGTTTCTAAAATGAAAGAATTTTTATGCATTGAGTACTTTTAATACTTGAAGTAAATTTTCCTGATGATACTTACAGACTTTTACTTAAGTAATTTCTTAATGCAGGACTCATACTTACTACACATAATGTGGTATTATAACTTTTACTTAAGTAAAGGATCTGAATATTTGTTCCACCACTGTTTAGTACTAGCATGTAACATGCCTGACAACAAAACGTTACAATAATCCAGCATACAAAGGCGTGAATTAGTTCACATGCTGTACGGTCCTACACAGAAAGTGTATGGCAATGCAAATGTAAGGCAATGGCAATTTGTTTCTGTCAAACATTGTAGCTTTTATAAAAGCAGCTGAAACTGATTTTCCCCTTTACAGAGGAAAGTCTGCATCATAGACTTGTTGAGACTGACTATCTGTACAGTGAATGTATCTGTGTGTGCCTCTGTGTTTATGTTCCTGTAGGTGTCACTGCAAACTCTGTCCACCCTGGTGTTGTTATGACAGATGTAATGAGACACTACCCATTCATGTTTCGTTTTCTTTTCAACTGTATTGGAATATTCTTTTTCAAGGTGAGTACATTGTTGCATTTTAATCGCAGAGTCACTGTCCACATAATTTTTCCACTGTCATGTCTTGCCCCTGTCCAGGTTGAATTTGATTGGTTATTGTTCATGAACCTCCTCCTGTTATACAAATGCTCTCTCACCCAGTGTTAGTTTACAGAGTAAAGTTAGAGGCTGGTTTGGCAGAAGCAATATTGTGAATTTTTCACCCGTCACACTGATAGTCTGTGTGCTGAGCTTGCTCAGTGAGAAAGGCATATGGTTCAGGTAGGCCTACAACAAGACTCAAGTCGGCTATTCCCTTAACTTAAGCAATTTAGTATTAAATAAATACACTTCATTAAAGGCATGTGACCTTCCTGTTTACCTTCCTGTTGTGTTCCAGTTAAAACAGACCTACTTACAAGTAATGGATTTGGGATTCCTTAGCTTGAAATTATACACAGTCACAGATATAGGGTACATGAAAAAGCAAAAACTTTGTCCCAAACCTTGATCATAAGTCAGGATGTTTGCTAATGAGCAACTGCAGCTGAAACATCGGGTCTAGATTTCTGCAGTAATGTTTTAATAATTAGCCTTGGCAGCCAGAACACACAATGTTCAAACCAGGTGACTAATTCCAGGAAAGGTATGACCAGTGCTTTGTCACAGCCTATTAATAGAAGACATCTGATAATACAAACTAAATTAAGAACAGTGCAAGCAATCATTAATCTAAGGATTCTTCTTCAGAACAGGCTTTGTCCCAGACTTCCAGTTAACCAAATGTAGCAAACACTGTCAGTACTAGGAATGCCAGTGATTTTTGTTGTTTTATTGGTTTTGGCTCTGTACTCCAGCACATTGAATTTAGAATTAAACAATCACAATGAAGTGCTGGCTTTCAGCTTTAATTCAGTGTGTTTTCATCCACATACGATGAACAGTGTAGGAACTCCATAGGCCTACCTTTTTAATTCATATTTTAATTTGAATCAGTTTAAGGAGACAAATATTTTGACAAGCTAAAGGATGAAGCAAATATTCTATTTTGTTATTGAGTTTATGAGTTTGGCAAAGTTATCTCTGGTAAACTTCCCCAAATCCACTAAAGAGCAGGACGTCGCTTACATTACCCTAAACTCTGATAGCGATTAGTAGCATGGTTGATGTTACACTAGCTCCCATGCTATGGATGCATCAATCCTGAAAGAGGCTTTCTTTAACATAACTTTTAACCCCACATAATAATGTAGCTAGCTAATGATATGCTTACTCTTGGCGTTGGATACTATATAACTATATACTATATATATAACAAGTTACTCTAGGTAGCTAATTGGCATGGTAAGCTGACAATAGCTGCCTACGTTGGAGCAGACAACATGTTTGAACCATTCCTTACACTTTTGCACTTGTTTTGCAAAGTTGATAAAGAAAGACAGGACCTTCCGAACCTTTTGTAGCATGCACACCGCGTTAGCATGTTTGCTACAGTGTCTCTCTGTTTAGAAATGACTTGAACTATATACTTGGGAGCCATTTTTACTAGCAGCCAATCAGTGGCTTGAGTGTGAGGGCCACAGATTGGGGTAGGAGGTCGGAAAGTACTGAGAGATGCATTCACCAAAGTACAGTAGTTGCTGAGATCTGGGAACAAACTAACATCACTACAAAGTCAGACTGCGCAAAAGAAACTCACTGAGACCTGAGATCATACAGGGTTAAATGAGTCAACAGTTTAGCCATATTAGCTAAGCGCTTTCATTTAGAGGTGAAACTGAAAGAGTGAAGAAATATTGCTTATAATCCCTGATTGCACAGAAAAAATGTGAACTGTGAAAACTGTGTGTGCACACTACGGTAAGCACGGTAAGGGCAAAGTTGAACTAAGGTCTGTTAACGGTGATGAATGTTTACAAGACAACATTTTAGCGTTACAATTTAACAGTTCAACTTTGCTTTCTCTTCCAAATGAGTTTGGTTAACTGGGTTTGTTTGAAAAAGTGTCTGGTTGAAAGATACTTGTATTCCCTGGCATGCACTGATAATAGCATCATGCAGTGTGTCACATGTAATCATGGCTGCACACATACACACAGCTTTCACATCACTTTCACATCTGGGATCTATTGCCATTGTTTGTGTCTGTTTTTAACCATTCTCAGAGTTCACTCTTGACCTAGCCCTTATCCTTCTGATGTTCATCTGTGATGTGTATCAGTAGCAGCAAACTATGTTAACCATCTGGTTATACTAAACACACATCAGAGCAGAGATTGCACAAACTTCCCGGTTGTATATTTGCACTTGCAGAGCTATATATGTGTCATTTCCGTTGACTGTACCCTCACATTTCCTCCTCACCATTCTTGTCTTCCTCTCAGTCTCCAGATGAGGGTGCATTCAGCCCAACCTTCTGCGCAGTATCAGAGGAAATGGAGGGGATAACTGGGAAGTATTGCGACAGCGACTGCTCCCTGGTTCTCCCCGCCCCTTTAGCTCGAGACGCTGCCCTCGCGGTCAAGGACTTTGAGATCTGTATGAGGCTGACATCAAAGCTCTGAAACAAAGCTATCAGGCAAAGGGGCTTGATAACAGAAAAGTGGTCAAATTCCACCCTCTTACCGCAATTTTTGAGTGAACAATTCTGACATAATGTGTCTTTAAAAATCATCAAGTGAAGTTACTGAATTCATTTTTTATAATTAATTTGAAGGGATATGAACTGACATGTTTTTAAGAGAAGCACAAATGAATCATGTTATATATTTGTAAATGGCAAAGCTTTGTCACTTGCACATGTGTGAATAACAGGCCAAATATGTTTAATCACTTACTTTTCATATCAGCTATCATATAGTCTGAGTAATTCTCATTCATGAAAATAAATATGTAAACTATATATGTATATTAATGTTTTCACGAAAGTCGGGTATGTGAATGAGTGAAATGAAAGTTTCCTGAGACATGCTGACACCATGTGGCCAAATATATCACAATGACAACAGAATAAGTGGCACAATCACTTCTCTTTATTTACTGATTAATTAAAACACAATAAAACATTTGGCATTCGGTGCTTTTTGAAGAATTTGTACAGCGTTCATCACATGGTGTCCTCGGCTTCGCTACTTGGCTGCAGAGACACAGATAGTGAGAGAACAGCATGGTCAAAGAGGTTTTTAGTACAGTTCTGTCAGGTCCATAAAGTCAAGAACACACATGACAAAAAAAATGATTTAGGAAATTTTTATTGAATAATTGCATTTCAGCTAATAAATTCTGAATAAAATGTTGGCGGTATGGCTCTGTTCAGGGAGTCCTCTGACCTTTCATGAGCACCATGAAATAGCAGAGAGTCAGAGGACAGCAGCAGCATTAGGGAACGCTCACACAGTTTAGGACTGTGTGAGCTGAACTATTCCCCCACATGAACAGAGCAGCAACGATGACATAGAAGCAAATGACACGTTATACACGACAAGGAGGAGCTGGGGAGGTGGTGGGCGGCAGAGAAGCGAGCAGCAAGCAGGTAGGAGCAAACTGAATCTGCTTTAAATAGGGCGTCCTGTTTGAGTGTAGCCATTGAGCAGCGAGGGGTGTTGACCAGCTGATGCGCTAATCCAGATCAGCTGATGAGACCGTGTTGATGGCCAATAGCATTAGCAGCGTCTTGACTACCTGGCCTGCCAGAACTGACGCTGACGCTCAATTACTTGTACAAATAAGTGTTTGTCTTCTAATCCTCTTTGGATAATAAAAGAAGATACAAGACCATGTTGTTAGTCTGCAAATAAGCTTCTTTTTTTAAGCAAATGTGTCACTACATCTACCACCACTCAAACACATGTACCTTTCTGATGTTCCTCCACTATCTCATGGATGATCTCTTTGAGCACCAGAGCCACATGATCTAGCTGTTTGGGTGAAAGTCGGACGCCAATCTCCACTGTTTCATCCTGGACACACAGAAGAATTGTTAATAGCTTCCATTCAATGACACAATTATTTTTGGGAAAACAGCAATGATGTTGGGGGTGAAGGTTGTGTGTGTGTGTGTGTGTGTGTGTGTGTGTGTGTGTGTGTGTGTGTGTGTGTGTGTGTGTGTGTGTGTGTGTGTGTGTGTGTGTGTGTGTGTGCGCGCTCACAGGATTTTCACCACGTTCCACCCGAGAAAGCTGTTGGACTGCATCCTCTTCAAACTGACCGTTCGATCGAGGCTCCATGTCCTTTCTACCTTCTCTCTCCTGCAGCACAGGCAAACAAAACGCATTATTTGCACAAAAATGAAAACTACTGTAATACGGAATGGACTTGCAACCTTTGCAAAACTAAACACCAAACTGAAAAAAACTCCATTCCATCTTTCCTGTTGGATAAAATGGACAAAATACTACTGAAATTTAAATAATGTGTCAATGTTGATATGCTTTTGGTACTAGGGCTGCCACTAATGATTATTTTCATTACTTATGTTGATTGATTAATTGATTAATTGTTTGGTCATAAAATTAAAAAAAACAACAGAAAAACGCCTATTCCAATTTTGTAAAACCCAAGGCGTTCATCAAATTGGTCAACCAACACGCCAACACCGCAAGATGTTCACAAAAGACAAAGAAAAGGAGCAAAGCCTCATAACTGAGCAGCTTAAACAAATAAAGGTTTGACGTTTTTACCCTGAAAAATGATGCGATTATTTGATTATCAAAATATGTGTCTAATTGTTTCAGATCTGTGTTGCAAACAGTTTATTGTGCAAAAATGAAGTTAAGTAATTAAACTGGTGCTCAATAGGTAAAGCCACAGGACAATATAATGTAAGACAAAGCTATAATGAGTTAAGCACTAGTATGACTGCATTGAAAAGACATCAGACATCCCTATTAAACTGTCACTCAGCTCTACTTTGGCTCACTGTTCAATCCAACACGAGCTGCTTACCTTCATCAGCATCATCTCCTTTGGACTGAAGAAGGTGATGTGTCCCTCAGTCCTCTCAGCCAGCAGCGCCACCAGGCACGCCAACACCAAGCAACCAGCCACTGCTCCACGCATGCTCATTCTGCTCCGTCCTGGATAAATACACACACGCACATGCATATACACATATACTGTAGGCATACATGCAGAACAATAGGCTCATGCAAACATACAGTATACAGTCAGTGAGTCCACAACAACAGGAGTGAGTGGCACATGAGGCAAGGCCACTTACAGAAATTAGGGAATGTTTTTAGCAGTGGGAAGGAGAGGCGACAGTCAAACATACAGTACATGAGTTGCAGTATGTGTGTGTGTGTGTGTGTGTGTGTGTGTGTGTGTGTGTGTGTGTGTGTGTGTGTGTGTGTGTGTGTGTGTGTGTGTGTGTGTGTGTGTGTGTGCTAGAAACAGTAACTAAGTTCAGAGTAAAGGGGTATTCCATGTTATTATGCAAGAGAAACATTAACAAATAAATAGTAGATAGGGAAAGGGAGAGGCAGGAGGAGGGGCGAGAAGTGTGGAAGTCAAAAACAATAAACTGCTCCACTAACAAGCGAGATAAGAGACCAGAGTGGACCAGCCATACTACATACAACAGCAAGACAGCTCTGTACACAAAAGAGAATGAAGACAGGACGTCAAAGCGGAGAAAGACAGGAGTAACAGAGAGTGGGGGAAAGCCCAAGAGACAGAAAGAAACAGTGACGCAGAGAAGCCATGTGTTATACTCACGGGGTGTGTCAGCTTTGGACAGTTGTTTTAGGAAGTGTGCTTTAAGATGAGCAGAGTTCCACCGGTCTGAGCGTCAGCTTGTCCCAGTTAGCCTTTATATACTCACCCCCTTCTTAACAGGCTCATTTAAGCACTCTCCTCCATGCTCCGGGAAACATATTACTCAGGAATCTGGCTTTTCTTTATTAGGGCAGTAAGCTTATCATGCTGCATGTGTGAAGGCCTTTGACCAGATAGACAAAAAGACACGTTGATGAAGATAATAAAGAACTCAGATTGTAAATAATCAATACCACAGTGTAGAAATACTCTGTTTCAAGTTAACGTCATGTGCTCAAATTTTTACGTAAGTAAAAGTACAAATGCATTAGCATCGACATATACTTAAAGTGCCACAAGCAAAACTCATTAAGCAGAATGACCCGCTTCAGAATAATGCATATTATAATTATTGGATTATAATTATTGATGCATTAATGTGTGTTAATGTGGTGTTATGAAGCTGGTACAGATGGAGCTAATTTCAATTACTTTATATACTTCATCTGCCGGGTAGCATGTGAACTTCCCCTGGGGATCAATACAGTTTTTATCTCAATCTATTATATTACATCCTAATTTATTTGTTGATTATATTTTGTATTATTAATCTGAACATGCAAACTAACTAGTAACTAAAGTTATCAAATAAATGGATTGGAAGGTATAAAGTAGCAGAAAATGAAAATTCTCAAGTAAAGTAAAAGTACCCTTAAAATAGTACAGAACTTGAGTAAATGCACTTAGTTACTTTCCACCACTGCAACCCTTCGGGATATAATTAGGAGGTTTGTGTGAGCTATAGGACGCACTTGTTCGACACATACTGAAGTCATGTGATGTGATACTACAGTAAATTAATTGTAGAGTTGGATGAACAAAGAAATCAGAAATTCAGTCTCATTTATTTATATTCTAGTCATTTAACCTTAGGAGGAAGATAAAAACTAACTCAATCATAACTCATCTTAACACAGATACTGCCTTCAACATTCATTTGGTTTGCCAAGTTAAATATCGAAAAAAAATTATTGTGATTAATAAACTGGACTTTAATTGTGTGTGTGTGTGTGTGTGTGTGTGTGTGTGTGTGTGTTGTGTGTGAGTGTGTGTGTATGTGTGTGTGTGTGTGTGTAGCAGCCAGGAGATGATGTGTCGAGGTCTGTCATAAATTCTCTGCTCTAAACTAATATCCAACACAATGTGACATTTATGACCTGCCAGTAATTTATGCTTGTGTATAAACAGACCCACATGCATCTGTTCCTCTGAAACCTCATGGCCCTAAAAGATCTTTAACAATGCTTTTTCCTACGTATGACATGTAGCCTAACTGTTTTCCTACATGATGGTGAAATGTTATCGCAGACTAGGTTTATTCTGTTGTCAGAATACTCTGCAGGAGTGGACAATTAAAAACATTGCCACTGTTGTATCTGGTTTATTGCAATTCAAGGATAAGAGTACAGCTTTGTATCTCTTCTGTAACACCACAATGACGCACAAGCTCTTGTTACATTTTTCCATCTCCTAGGTTCTTTATGATGAGCTCTTGACTTTTACTTTTTAATAACAGCACTTTAACCATACTGTAGTCAGTGTTTTATGTCAAACTGTTGAGTTCAAAAAAGTTAAAACAATGCTGATCTTTGATATCAATGTACTTTTATGTTTTGATGTATTCACAATGTAAGCTGCAGCTGAGTTAGGCAGGAAAATTGCATCCCAATCAATCCAAGGAACCGCCCACAACTTCAAGGGAATATATTGTTGAAACTGAGAAATGTTTGGGACTGTAAAATGTAGAACCACGAGGGGAATACATCTTGCAGTCCGCTGCAGCGTAAAATCCTGTTCTGTCACGTCATTTCGTTATTAAATCTTTTTGTTAATCTTCAATGGACAAAGCCTCTCCTTTCATAAATTCAAGAAAACGCAACAAAACCCAGTGTGTTGGAGTACCCTTGGACGAATATTAGACCTCCAAGTGCCAAAAAACTGTACAAATAAATTAAATAAAAACATTAAAACATCAATGAGCCACATAGCATGGCATATTCCTTCATAACATGGGCACCATAGTTTATTTTGACTCAGTTCCATAGCTCCTGCTGCCATAAATAGCCTATACCCACCTAAGCACAAATGTGTATCAATCTGAGGCTAAAATGCACTGTTTACTCCTGTTTTAAAGCCCTTAGGCTAAATGTATAAACTGTGCTTTGACATCTCCCTCACTCTCCTGTTGCAACTGTCAAGGGGGACAACATCCTCAACTTGACTAGAGCTTTAATCAGACAAAGTGAAAACACCTGCAGGCTACTATAGTGCCTATAGCCTAACTTCAGATGAGAGCCACAGACGGAATAGAGATGAAGGAAAATGTTTTTTTGAGACGAAATATTTTTTAATACGAGCCTTATACTTTAATATTTTATTTTACTTCAATATTGGAGAGTGGCTTTCTGCTCTGTATGCAGCAGGTGGAGGTCATGGATGTATAATAACGGTGGAGCGTGGTTAAGCTTCTCCGTCGGGTCTCGCGGTGGTAGGCCGATATCGCGGTATTTGGGTCATGTGGCAATTTGCTGAAACGTATGATACAGCCGTCTTTTAGCCGAGGCGACCGAGCAGAGTAGACGCGTAGAGCGTGCTGCTGCAGAGATTTACTAATCATGGTAAGAGAACTGGTGCTGGGTGTTTGTTAACTACATAGTTTGTCATTGTAGGACACAATCGAAGCTCTCTAAGATTACCGACGCTTTAAGATTAGAAATTTCTTTTTTTTCTCAAGTTAACCTTACTACTGCCCAGTTAGGGGCCTTTCAACATGAGTGGAGCAGTTAGCCACCCATGTGGCTAACATTAGCCGGAATTTGTCTTTTAATTTGAACTACTTGGTTTCCCACTACAAATAGGCGTAGCGTTGTCAGTCGCATTGTCAGTCGCAGTTGAAACCCAGCGATTATTTTATTTTTTTTACTTTCAGCAGCAGCACATTAACGGTAGCTAGTGTTCTGGGCTAACGTTAGCTGGGCTGCTAGCATAACGTAGGGACTGGCCTATCAACACGTGGGTTCAAAACGACAACGTGGTTGCGTCTTAAAGTTAGCGTAATGTAAACCGAAGTCGGATTCAACTGTTATAAAGACTTGCATTAACCGTATACATTGACTGTAATATGGCAACATTTGTCGGTTTCGCGCCTTAATCCAACTATTTTACTTTCCGCAGGTGCTGTTGCACGTGTTGTTCGAGCATGCTGCGGGCTATGCGCTGTTTGCAGTCAAAGAAGTGGAGGAGATCGGCATGCTGCTACCTCAGGTGGGTCTTCTGTCTTTTTTTCTGTTTTAATGTTTTCCAGATGATGCAGAGATAACGGTATGTGTGTTTCAGGTGGAGGAGAGCGTGCTGAGCATTGGAAAGTTCAACAGCATGGTGAGCTTGGCTGCCTTCTTCCCCTTCAAGTCGGCCCAGGCTGCTCTGGACAACATTAATGCCGTTTCTGAAGGCAAGCGGATTTCCTACTTTGCGGCTGTATTGGTGTCCTCAGTTGTAATGATGTTTTATAATCTGTCAATCCACTGAGTTACTGTGCTGACAACTTAATGTTGAACCTGAACAATTGAAAACCAAAATGCAGCCGTGTTTGACTATGGTGACCTGGCAACACAATTTTTGTTGTGATCTTAAAGGTTTTATTTATCTAAATCAAAGTATGTAACTTCACATACTAGCTGTAGCCCAACATAAATTGATCAACGGGCAAAATATTTTTAGAGCGAAGAGAGCTTATCCCTTCTAAAATGGCTAATCCACATTCAGTTTAATTGTACGAATTTGTCTGGATTGGACTGACTACTTAATTGCATGATTCAATAAGCCTGGGCAAAAAAAAGGACCAGATTATATTAAGTCACATTGTCAGTGTCACTTCTTTCAAATGGCTTTGCTGCATAATCTAAGCTTTATTTCAATTAAGTGCATACAGATATATGACTAATCCCCCTCCTTCACTTGCAGGTGTGGTTCATGCTGACCTGAAGTTGTTCCTAGAGACAAACCTGCCCCTCTCTGGGAAGAAGAAAGCTGTGTTGGGGGTTTCGGATGCCAAGATCGGAGCAGCTTTACAGGAAGAATTTAGTATTTCCATCCAGACTGGAGGGGTGGTGGCAGAGATAGCCAGAGGTGAGTAAACAAATTCTCTCCCTTTGTTTACCCTGTTTGGAAAGATTATGCTTTTTGTTTGAATATAGGAAATGAGACTATGGCCTGTTGTGATGAAATATAGTGACCCTGAAACCCATGAAGGTGCATACTGAAAATCTGAACAGCCACTGGTAACATGCTGTTCTGCTACTCTTCCATTTAACCCAGATAAACCCTTTTTGTTATCTGTCCTGTCAGGTGTGCGTCTGCACTTCCACTCTCTAGTAAAGGGTCTGACTGCGCTGGCTGCCTCCAAAGCACAACTGGGTCTTGGTCACAGCTACTCCAGAGCTAAAGTGAAGTTCAACGTCAACAGGGTCGACAACATGATCATACAGTCAATTGCTCTGTTGGATCAGCTAGACAAAGACATCAACACTTTCTCCATGCGTGTCCGGTAAGGTTCCCCCTATCCCACCACTTAAAAAAAATATATGTATCTGTTGTTTTAAAGGGAAATGTTTCACTTAAGGCGAAGCTTTGCAGATTGTGGTTTTTCAGTGCTTGTGTGCAGTTCGACTGTCATTTCCTGTGTTGCATGGCAACGTCATGTAATTGTGTGGCCACACTGGTAACACAAAAACTTGATGCATGGTCAGTCAGCAGCTGACAGTTTGGTATACATTGGGGAAAGGTGTTGCCTGGCATGTCTTGTCAAGTTTTGGAATTGTAAAAAAAAGAGAATTTCCCTGACTATTTTTACTGTTGACATGACAATACATTCACGTATCTCCCTCTGCAACCATAGTTCGGTGAGGCACCATTCCCATTTTTCACATGTGCAGTCGTGTCAAAGCATGCCATGGATTTGTTGTGATTACTGACATTTGTAGCTTCTGACATTACAGTGGTGTCACAAGTTCTCACAATCATTGTCTTGTGTCGGCAGTGAATGGTATGGCTACCACTTTCCAGAGCTGATTAAGATCGTGCCAGACAACTCTACATACTGCCGCATGGCTCAGCTCATCGGAAACAGGAAGGAGTTGTCAGAGGAGAGTCTGGAGAGTCTAGAGGAGGTGGTGATGGACGCCGCCAAGGCTCAGGCCATCCTGGATGCATCCCGTTCCTCCATGGGTCAGTACTCAATTTCAAAACCTGCTCAATTGCACACCGCATTTGTCAAAGCACATTTATGACTACACCGTGCCCCTTATTTGCCCACCCTGGACCAATAATTGTCCTGGGTGACTAACACAGGGGGGCAGAGTATCTCTCTCATAAACCTGTAGTGAAGGCACAAATCCTCACTGCGGATCCTGTCGGGAGAAACAACCACACGTTGCATTTGTAAACTAATTGATAGTTGAAGCTGCCCAAGTGGGTGATTAGTAGTATCACTCTGCTCAACACATTCTCCTGCTCTGTTCTTCTCCAGGTATGGACATCTCTCCTATTGACCTGATCAACATAGAGAGATTCTCCAATCGTGTAGTGTCTCTGGCTGCCTATCGACTGGAGCTGCAGGAGTACCTGCGCTCCAAGATGAGCCAAGTTGCTCCAAATCTAGCAGCCTTAATTGGAGAAGTGGTAAGTGA
The DNA here is from genome assembly GCF_010015445.1 of Perca fluviatilis. Taxonomy (NCBI): domain Eukaryota; kingdom Metazoa; phylum Chordata; class Actinopteri; order Perciformes; family Percidae; genus Perca; species Perca fluviatilis. The sequence goes on along the minus strand of NC_053115.1, from coordinate 10,493,941 downwards.
AACTGATAACTTTTATATCTATAGATTTCTCTGGGACCAATGATGTTATACCAAAATCTGTCAATCCACTGAATCTGTGTGATGAAAAATATATCCGGTGCTGATGGTCCTCAGATGTGTGCTCAGTTAATCGAAGTCAAAAACCTTAATGGTAGTCCTGCAGTGCTCTCGGTCGGTGAGTGACGCTATTTTTTCTTTTCATTAGGTGGGTGCTCGTCTGATCTCCCATGCTGGCAGTCTAACCAACCTTGCAAAGTACCCAGCCTCCACCGTCCAGATTTTGGGAGCAGAGAAGGCCCTGTTCAGGTACTGGGGCACCCCCTCCCTGCTGGGGAAAGAAGTGGCTGCAGTGATGGCAGGGCTGGGCAGGAGCAGAGTAGGGTGACTGGTGAAGACTTTCTTTAAGTCTCTTCTAGAGTGATCCCTCTCGCCCTAATGCACTCCCACAGTCTGAGCAGCCATTTACAGCACTGAGGTAGAAAATCTGAAACTATTAGACTGGAAGCTTTGAACACACTTCAAATGCAAATGTGTCACTACTGTATGCTTTGAATTAAAAAAAAATAAAAACTTTTCCATTTGACAAATTGACATGAAACCTGAAGGAAAGTACAGTTTGTCAAACTCACCTAAACACAAGGATGAAGAGCTTGTTGAGCCAATAGATTTCAGATTGGTAATGCACCATCTCATCGGTGGCCATAATCTAGAGGTCATCTGGGTTTACAAGCACTCTAGTTGTCTGCTTGCCAATATTTTTGAAGTAATTTCAGAACTGTCCACATTGTTGTATGTGGTGCTAAAACCTCAAAGTGCCTTGGAACTTGGGAATTGGCACACAGTAGTTTGTCTCAGACTTCAGGTCCTTGACCTGAGTTCTCAGTACACAGTTCCTGAAAGAAAATATCAGTGGTACAGATGCAATTGTTGCCCATGGCTTGGATTTCCACTTGTGCCTATTGTGTTAACATTTTACTATTTCTTAAACTGTTGTGAAATACGCTGTATTTTTTTGCACAGAGCCCTAAAGACTCGTGGCAACACCCCCAAGTATGGGCTCATCTTCCACTCTACCTTCATTGGACGTGCCGCTGCCAAGAACAAGGGCCGGATCTCCAGATATCTGGCAAATAAGTGCACCATCGCCTCACGCATTGACTGTTTCTCTGGTGAGTAACGAAACCTTTTTTTTTTTTAGATGTCCAAGTTTGCTTCACAATGCATGTGGCATTTTTGCAATGATGTTCACATTTTTCGTCAACAGTATTCATCCTTTGGGTTGGTGGTGACAAGCTAATTCCTGAGCAAAGCCACGTGTCACTTTTAACTACTGTAATCCTCTGCTGGCTTTGTCGGTGATTTGTTAATGTTACTTGCAGAGGTACCCACAAGTGTGTATGGTGACAAGCTGCGTGGACAGGTGGAGGAGCGCTTGTCTTTCTATGAGACGGGCGACGTGCCACGGAAGAATGTGGACGTCATGAAGGAGGCTGTAAAAGAGGTGAGCTCAGAATGTGAGAAGCTGGGTGGTACTCAACAGGACATGAATAAATTGTCTATTAAAGTGAATTTGTCGGTCAATGCTGTAAATGATGACAAGTCTTTCCCCGACATCACTGTGAGGGTACAAACTGATTTAATGAGCCTGATGCAGCATTATGATTCTTGATTTATTTTTAAAAAATGTTTGTTTCACTCTGGTAAGTATAATTTAAAGCATTTGATTTTTTTTTCTTGTCTTAGGCTACTGATGTTGCCACTGAGATCAAGAGGAAACTGGAGAAGAAGGAAAAGAAACGCAGGAAGCGTGAGAAGAAGTTGCAAGAAGAAACCGGTGAAACCAACGGAGAAGTGGAGGTAAGCGTTGTATCTGACATGCATGTTTTGATTTGAGATCTGACCTACACGTGGTCCTGTCTCAGTGTACGACATGCTAAATTAGCTTGACTCCGAACCATTGGCTGGTCCCAAACAATGGACTCGATCACTGAAGAGAGTCAGACATTGCAGCCACTAGAAGGATATATTCTACATTAAGGCTAGCTAGGACTACTAAATCAAATCAGTATTGTCACTTAGTTTGTCTTTTTATTCCTTGCAGGCAGAGAATGAAGTGAAGAAAAAGAAGAAACAAGCGGCCGAGGTCATTGAGGTCGCAGCAGAGAGCCCTGCTGCAGAGAACGGAGCAGAGGACTCCTCTGCCAAGAAGAAAAAGAAACGAAAAGCTGAGGTAGAAATTCAGGCAGAGGAAGCCGCTGCTACAGATAACGGAGCGGAGGAAACGGATACTCCTGCCAAGAAGAAAAAGAAACGAAAGACTGAGACTAAGGATGCAGAGCCTGCAGAAGAGACTCCAGAAACTCCTGTGTCTGAAAAGAAAAAGAAGAAAAAGAAAAAAGAGACCTAGAGAATGTGGCCAAAGACTGAATCTTTATAATTGTGTACAGTTTCTTTTTTTTAACTCTTTAATTTGAAGCTTGTTTATGTAAGCAGCTATATGTTGTACTGTCTTTTATGGCAACCTTAAAGCAGATTAGACTGCAAATAAATGCTTAACTGTGCCTCAACCAGTGACCTTTACTTGTACTTCTGTAAATAACTACATTAAATTTTTTGACAAGAAAAACATGTTGACTGTTTTTTGCAGTTTCACAGGTTTCTTGCATGAATTGGTTGTCCATTTTTAGGACAACCATCTCATTTGACAGGTATCTATAGTACCTTTGGCAATTATCTGGCATCTTTGTACAGTATATCACTTTCCATGGACCTCTAAAAGCCACCTGCACAAGTGTCTACAGGGACAATGTCACCTGTTTGACTTTAAAACAGATGGAAACTGTTACCTGCCACAGGAATGCCAAGTAACTGTACAATAACATGCAGAATGAAAAGAACAGGGGATTTCTTTTAAAGCCTAATGGAAATAACTGCAGTATGTGTTGCTGATTAAATGGACAATTTTCCATAAATTGTGAGGGTGGACAATATTTGCATAAAATGTCATGTACCATCCTGGAACTTGTGTACCTAATAGCAAAGTTTGTAGTGTTCTGTACTGTATCCAGTCAGCTAATGTTGTGTACAACTCTATTGTATAGCTGCCTGTGAATTTGCTCAGTTGGTGACAACAAATCAAACTTTCAAAAGCTGTGTGCAAACCGTTGCAGTATTCTAGGATTGATTAGTGTTTTGACTCACTTTAACTGGTATCAAATGGTAAAAATAGTGGCCTCTAAAAACTGAATGATAGGTTTCACGTGTTCTAGTTATTGGTGTATGTAATTTATCATTGAGCATCAGATATTGATACCACTGGCACTTTTCAAGTTCCGTTGTTACTGATGCCTGAACCTGCACAACTTGACTGGCCTTAAAGGAATATGCCAGTTTGTTGAAATAGGGCTTATCACCCTCTACCTTTGCTGTAGATAGGTGGGCCAATGCATTTTGTCTCAGTGCAAGTATTTAGGTTTTGTCGGCTCACTTTTACTCATGTTAACCGGCAACATAGGATTCCATTCACTACGCTAAGCTAACCAGCGGCAGCGCTGCCGGTGTTGAACTGGACTAAAATATTGCATGCACAAAAAATGCACTGGCCCACCTATCTACAGCTAGAGGAGACCGTGATAAGCCCTATTTCAACAAACTGTGGTGTATCCCTTTAAGAATTTGTGCTTTGGCACAAGCCCAAGGTACTGACGTCCATACTGCCTGTATGTTTGGCACATTGATATCCTTTAGTCAGTTAGATCTGATTTTATAATGGTTAAGTGTTTGCCAGTTGCCTTGACTATCCTGCATTGTAAGACTGTTAGAACTTTGGTTAGGGTCAGGTCTGTATCCAGAAAAACAATGATCGGTAAATATTGATGCCAGACCCATACCAACTGTTCAGAGATTTTAATTTGGACAACAAGGATTAAACCAATGTTAAAATGACATCAAATCCAAGGCCTGGCTGGTAAAACCAGCCAACTAGTAAGAGTTGAGGAATGAGAGACAGATGGAGGGAAACGGGGCAAAAAGAAAAGTCAAGCTATCAACTCAAGTCACCCTCAATATAAGGATTCACAGATGCGGGAGACCAAAGTTACAAAAACTTAATTCTTCTAAAATAAAAAATAAAAATAAAAAGGCCTTTGCCATGGAAATGATGTGTAGGAATCTATGTACATCATTATCAGTTCATGTATGCATACAAAAAAATCCACATCACAAGATGCTTGTGTTCAAGTATATTCACCAACTTCATCTCCATGATTTAGCATTCTCATCTTTCCACATTTTTTTTTGAAATAAAATGTCCTTCAAAATAAAATAAAAAAAATGCAGAAAACCACATTTATGTCCTACCAATACATATATACTGTATAAATACATACATAAATATATTTTACATACAACAGCCATAAATTTGAAAAGGGGATATACAGAGCAAAAGGGAGGGAGTGGTAGTGTGTGTGTTTTAGCTTGTGTTGTAAAATGGTTTGTCCCTCAATTATCAGATCAGGTGTGGTGTTGGTGTCCGTGTCCATGCACACGCACACACACACACACACACTGTAGATGTAGCCATCTTAGTTGGCCCAGTAGGGGGAGCTGCCGTAGCTCGACTTGTTGACTTGGCTCTTCTGCTGCAGGCTGCTGGACTGGCCACGCTGGCTAGGACCACCCTGAACATTGAAAGACACGCGTGTAAGCATCTGAGATACTCACTGGTAAAACCTGTGTAGCAGCAACAAAATGTCTGCGGGTGTTACCTGTCCATCCTGAGCTAAATGGTGGTGCAGCAGCTGTGAGTGTGGTTGCTGGTGAGGCAGGATGTGGAGGAATGGGGCCGGTGCATAGCCTCCAGGAGCTGCTCCAGGGTTCAGAGGCCCTGGCCCCCCCAGTGCTGATGGCAGACTGAAGGGAGGCGGGGTCCCCGCATGGAAACCCTGCTTATCAAAAGACTGCAAATGAAGGATGAGGGACTAATTCAACTCAAAAACGTGATTACTTATTGGTATAAACAATAACTACACCGCAAGACAACAGGGTGGGTGGATATTTGAGTGGATAGTGTTCGAGGCTCACCTGGGTCTTATTGTAAACACTTCCGCTGATGTCCGGCACACCCGAGTTACTGGAGGTCACAGAGACGCCTAGCACAATGACAGCAACAATGTTTACGGATTATAATATAATTATAATAAAAACGACTTTAAAAATCCAAATTAAGATGTCAGATACAGGGAGTGTTTTTCTTCTTACCTTTCCCAGGTCCAGAAGCAGCAGATTTGGCTTGTGCCTGTGAGGAGGAGTTGTATCCTTTGCTGTAGTCCACTCCTGCTGGCCCCGCTGTCAGCTCCTCATACCCTGGACAGGGAAACAAAGTTCAGTGTTCAAACAATACACACTACTTCCTGTGCAAACAAAATCCACACAATATAATAATATTAATTGGGGAATTATCTAACCCAAAATGAAAGGCAATTAAGTTTCCCAAATGAATGTGAATACTATTTTTGAAGGCATGTTAATTGGTGTGCTCACTAACCTGAGCTGAAGGTGTGCTGGCCGTAACCGCTGGGTTGCTGCTGTGTCTGCTGCTGGAAGGGGCTAGCTGAGGGGTTTCCCAGACCGAGACCCATACTGTGCTGCTTGGCCGAGGCTGGTCCCGGACCCCCGGGAGGAACAAACATGGTGTGGCCATACTGGAAGGCAGCAGCACTGGGTACGGCTCCGGGCACTCCAGCGTAGTAAGGCAGGCCTGTGTAGCTGTAGCCTGGAGGCAGAAAGGCCTGCTGACTGCTGTGGTGCTGCGGCTGGCCCTGGGGCTGGGCCTGAGGAGGCTGAGGCTGGGCCTGGCCCTGTCCTTGGCCCTGGCCTTGGGGAGGCTGCGGGGCTGCCAGGCTTGTGGGGGGTGCCGGGGAGGTGGAGTCATTCCTGCCAAACTTTGTGACTTCACCTGACAAACAGTTGAGATGTCAGGTGAGAACAAACATGGGATTTTAGGATTCTGGACAAGGCCAGCAAAGGGTGAAGGTTCTTTACCTGAGTAGGGGTTGTTGGCTAGGCTCCCATCTCTACCAGAGAGAGTCGCTGTGGGGCCAGGGAATGTGATTCCATAGTAATCCTGCAAAGAGGGCTAAAGGGACAGGAGAAGATCAGGAGAAGAGCCACACAACAACCAAACAAGTTAAGTGAGTACTAGAGAAAAAGTGAGGAGCTGTCCCAAGAGTGTGGTTATGAAGCTCACCATTGGCAGTCTGGACTGGAGCATATGGAGGTCTTCGTAACCATAGATCTGCTGAGAAATACAACAAAACAGGTACAGTCAGCTGGAGAAGCTGCAAAATGTGTCAACATTAAAATGTATATACAGTCCCTTTGTACTCTTTAATGAAACAGACTGCATATTTATCAGTTCTCTGATGGCAGTTAAACTGAAGGGACTGAGAAGATGGTATTGGCAAATATGATCTGTGTTTACCCATTTAAAAGAAGAACAAGTACCCTACAATGATTCTTGATCCAGAGGGGCTACTTACTGGGTATGCTGGCAGCAGCCCCCCTGGGCCCATGATATACTGGTTGGGCAGTAGAGGAGGCACTCCCTGGGACAAGTTAGGAGGAGCTTTACCTGTAAACACAACAACCAAACTTTTTTTCCCCGGAAGAAACAGCAACAATTCCAACTATTTGGGCTTTTATCAACACCAGAGCACATACAATGAGTGAAATTATGTGTCTGGAGTATGAGTGTGTGTGTGTATGTATGTACCAGTGGAGGAGGAGAGCAGGGGTGTGGTCCTCGGTGCAGAGAGGTTGGACGTGGCAGTAGCTCCATTGGAGCCAAGTCCCAGCGCTGTGCTGGCGGCAATGGCAGCAGAGTGAAGTCCACTGATGCCAACGATACCAGCGACGGTGCTGCTCATGTTGTTGCTCATGTTGTTACCCATGTTGGCCAGGTGGCTGATGCCGCTGCTGCTACTGTTGCTGCTGTTGTGGGTTGAGTGGAGTGCTGAGGGCTGCGATGACGAGTAGGAGCCAGTGGAAGGAGCCAGAGAGCTCACACTGCTGTTGTCAACACTGGTGTACTGAGGACAGAGAGGACCGAGGACATCGGTTACATTTGAAATACAATCTATTTTTCAGGTTTCATTTGGCAATGCTTGCATAGAATTTGTTTGAGAAACACGCCACATGTCTGGCTTTAACCCAACCGGTAAGCCATGTGGCATGTAACAGAGTCAGCTGTTCGGTGACATAACATTACACATAACTAGCGCAGTGCCCGTTCAAAATGTGCCTGTTTGGAACGGGCCGGCCTGTGGTATTGCTGCTTGTAGAATTCATCAAAACCAAATTGTACCCCAAAATTACTTACAGAAGGACCCCAAACCACTTCAAATGCAGCTCCCCTGTACAGCCTACTACTGACTTACTGATTTACCTGACAGAGAACGCTACAGATTCAGAATGTAATCACAAAATATCACAATGACAATGTGGAGTAATCAGACATTAGTGTCATGGACTCGTGGCAGTGTGCTACCCACCCGGCCCGTTATGAGAGCTAATCAGCACATATCTGTGTTCATCAACCACCAGAACCGGATGTTGTGTGTGTGCGAGGGGGAAGAGAGAGAGAGAGAGAGAGAGAGAGAGAGAGAGAGAGAGAGAGAGAGAGAGAGAGAGAGAGGTCTCGTGTCAGATCGTTAACGAATTAAACATTTCAGCAGAGGTGTTCATTCGCATACAGGTTTAGTGGCTTGACAGTTAACAGTGAAGTAGGGGATTTGATTGGCGGGGTATTTTGGCGACGGTAATGTTATTAGTTAACAGTAGACTTAATTATCTCGGGGTGAGTCTGATGAAAAGTGCTATGTCTGCCCAGTTCAGCTCTGAGATTTTCACAATTGCACAGCGCTGTGAAGGAATAATCTCCGAGATTACTTTATATTCTGCCTCTGGTTAGAAGCGGTGAATGTAGGCTACAGCTCACAGCAACTTAATACTATATAGTGTCTGGCTTTTGTTTGGAAAAGTTCCCTTCAACTATCCGCCGGTGCTCCAGGAAAGTGAAGAAAAGTTTGGTATATACAGCAATTATGTAGCTAACGTTGGAAGCAGGAAAAGAGTCCAAGGCGGTAACACGGTAATCACGCTCTGTCTGCCACTGGTTGTCTGTAGCTGGTTGTGCTTTGCCTGTGTGGGATTCTGAAACGTCCTTAAATTCAGGAATTGACGTTTGTTTATTTCAAAGTCAAAGACAGTCCAAAGTAGTGCTACTTTGCACATTTTTGTGGGTCTGAAGTGTATTTAATATTTCAGCCGCCAAAGCTCCACTGCTTTCTTCGACCCTCCCTGTGTCTGGTCCTGCTCTGTGCTCAGTGTTGCAGTGTGAGAGGGGTAGTGGCCAAAGCCAATGTGTGCTTCTTTTACCTATATATTTAACGATATCTTTTGCATTTCTAATCCAACGTCAAACTTGGCAGTGCACTTACTCGTGCCCGTAGCAAGACACCTGTCAAGTTTAAAATCCATCGGACTAATGGTTCGAGAGATATGCGCATAACACACAAACAGACTGACAGACATTCCTGCAATTTATAGATAGAGGAGCCATCACACAGAAGGTTTTAGAAATCATGCTTGTGGAAGACGAGACAGGTACTTACAGTGAGAGAGCTGGAGCCCAGAGTTGAAACTGAGGAATGACTGCTGACATGACTGTAGAGGGAAGTCAGAGAGGAAAGAGGATCAGTGTACTGTTGACACACACGTTTTTGCTTCTATCTTAAACAGGAAGTCTGCCGCTGGGTAAAGCTGAAGAGGTGAACGCAATCCTTTCCAGGGTCTAGATACGAACCATTCTGGAAAATAAGGATCCTCTATATCTCTCCAATTAAGATCAGGTACTGTTACTCCAGCCAGGTTCAACACTATAGCAGCTTTTTTTTTTTATATATATATTTTTTTTTGCATTGTCAAAGCTGGTCATCAGTCTGCCATGTGTGAGTTTGTCACCTGTTGAGTGAGTTGAGATGGCTGGCTGAGGGCAGGTCCTGTGCCAGGTTGGAGAGCGTGGTGGAACTGTGTGCAGGCAGGGTGGAGGGTAAGAGGGAGGAAGGTGCGGAGGTTCCGTTGGTGATGTTCATTAACGGCGACTCAGGCTTTGGTGTGGAGGATGCTGATGAAGCTGAGCGGGAAGGAGTAGGAAAGAAAAGCTCTTCATTTGTAATAGCCCAAGAAAGATGGCTGTTGGTAGACATTTACAATAGAAGGTATACACTGAACAAATAAATCAGTAGTAGGCAACTTACTGTCCAGAGCAGCTGAGGTCCTTACACCATTCAGACCATTCTAGTAATAAGAAAAAAAGCTCAGTGTCAGCGTAACAGATCGAGACCACTACCATATATATGTAGCAAACATACACAGTACGAACAAGACATCATTGAACATCACAGACTTGAATTACATACGAGATGACCAAAAAGAGGGAAATCGAAACATAAAAACAGGATTCATGCTATTCCTTAGAGATGCAGCGATTTCTACTTTCTAGGCCAATTCTTCATTGAGTTTGAACTGCCGATACCGATTTTAGCCAATTTCATATTTTCTAACCACTTTCCATCACACACAAATATTTATTTATTTAATAGAACATTTTAATTTATTTATTTAAATTTATTTAAATTTTTATATATATATATATATATATATATATATATAGCGGTATGCATCCCCACTAACCTGGAAAGCGTTTTAAACAGTAATGTTAATACAGCGTGTCGGAGGAATACTAGTCTCTCTTTTTTTTTTTTGACCGCAGCGTTCGCCAACGTTAGCTTCTTGTCTCATCTGGGGTCTGATAAACAGTAAATTCATCAAAGTCAGTGTGCCCAACACTATTTTCCGATAAACTGTAGCTGTCAAATTTCACGGGACCCACGTGAGTGCGGTTTTCATGTTCCAGTTGTTCAGCCTCAGAGGGGAGAGAGAGCGGCTGAGATCAGTAGAGCAGACTACTCTGCCGAGCCGTAATTACGACTTTATGACATTTCATAAGCAGCTGATTGAGCGGCGGTGCGCTCATGTTGCGCGATGTTAATCATGCGGCGCCCGAGTGCATTTGACCGGCATAAAATCGGCATATATCAGACCGGTCACCGGCTGGTCAATCGGTGCATCTCTACTATTCCTATAATGTTTGATAATGGGTTACGAGGCCTATCTTAAGGGGCTATGGGCAAATCTTCCAGTCAGGAATTGCTGGCAAAACATTTAAATTAATCCCATTTGAAAAGAAATATGCTGAAACACCACAGTCAGACACAGTTCCCAACATAGGGATGAACATAGTGGGACCGGTTGACTTGCAATTTCTCAGTGTCAATGTGTATATACAAGAGGCAGAAATACTAGGAATATTGGAATTTGAATGATTTCTCATCTCTATCAACTACAAAAAGGTTAAAACCCCTAAAAGGCGGGATGAGATTGGCCATTTCTACTCACCATGACTGGCCCCGTGGCCTCTTTGCTCTGGGAAAAGGCCAGTCGTGTGTGAGGTGGCATGGTCCCATCGTAACTTCCCCCCACTGTGGAGAAGTGAGAGGAGGAGGGTACAGAGGAGGAAGTGGTGGAGGCTGTCGAAGAACAGGAGGGAGGATTGGAAGAGTTGGCAGTCCCTAATGAGGAAGGAGTGAGGCTGGGCAACGGCACCGAGGAGTGATACCCTGGCTCTGATGAGGAGAGGGGCAGAGGCAGGGCAACGGAGAGAGGGCTGCCCAGCGACTCACTGCAAGACAACAGCAGGGAGAGAAGGACAAGTTATTAGATAAAAAGTGCACGTTTTAGAATGAAACTCTTCAAATGGCGTTATATACACAGTATCTCACTTGTATAACAGTGCCTCATTCCTGAGTGAGTAATTGTATGCTTTGAGCACAGAGAACTATATTTTGCAAGCACATTTCGCAAAAAATTATTTCGTTTGAGCAAACAAAAACCTATTCTGTGCTCAATAAATGTATTTGCATGTTTGCTATTATCCATATTTCCTTGCAATAATAACCCCTCTCACGCAGCTTACTCGTGCCCTCTCAAAAACGCTCTCTGGACATGACCTTTAATTCTCCGATTGGTTGGTTTTGTGGCACACTTGTAATGCTGTGAAAATGTGAGCGAGTGTGTCAAGAGTTGAGCGCGCACAGAGTGAAGAGGTTGAGAGAGAGGGAGACATGACCGGAGAGCAGCAGCGTCTACCTGCGTGCAGAGCGAGTTTTTGAGAGGGCATATAGAGTAAACTGCGTGAGAGGGGTTATTATTGCACGTTAATACGCATAATAGCAAACATGCAAATACATTTATTGAGCACGGAATAGGTTTTTGTTTGCTCAAAAGAAATTACTTTTTGTTAATGTTAATGTTTGTTAAGTGTTAATTTCTGTTCAAAATGTAATTCTCTGTGCTCAAAACATGCAATTACTCACTCAGGAATGAGGCACATATATAACGCCATACAAAATGCAAAGTTTCTATAATAATATATACAAAAGAGATGGAACTAGTTGGTCAGCAGTGACAGTACCTGAGCGGTTTGGAGTACAGGCTCGTCTGGCTCTGTGTCCCTGGTCCCTTTGAAGGTGGTGCAGGGCAAGGGGCCGGTGTGGACTCCCTGGATGCCGCACTCACGCAATTGTCCACAACTCCGAACTCTGGCATCGCCGACTCCGAGCCAAAGTCTAAAGCTCCGAATTGGAGGTTCAGCCCAGGGATGTCAGCAGAGCCTGGCATCTCTACTGCTGTGGAGGGGATCTACCGGGAGGGAGGGAACACAGTCAGGTCTCAGGACTATGATTTTAAGTTCATAAACCTACTTGTATTTGGTCATTTACAAAAGGGTTTACTAAAATACATGTACTGTTGCCTTGACAATCAACATGCAAAATCTCAGACCCACACGGGTCAGCGATAACCTTTAGAGACAGAGGTTTGAGTTTGAAAACACCGGAGCAAAGCAGACACATGTGCATTGGATTGTAATTGCAACTTTCCGTCCATCAACATAAACCTCTTACTTTCGACGGGGGAGGCATCCTTCGTTTCTGGGCTTTGAGCTGTGCCCGTTGCTGCTGTGGTGTACTGCCGCCCTGAGGGTCCAGCCCTGTGCCAGGGGCAGGAGGTTTAGCACCAGTAACCGCCATCACCAGGCCTGTCTGTGATAGTGAGCTGGTGTGGTGGGGAGCAGGCGAGGCTGAAGCAGGGGGAGTTTGTTGTTGCGATGGAGGACTAGGCTGACGTGCCAGAGGCAAGGAGGGGCCGGTGTGCCTCTGAACCAGCTGGCTCAGCACAAGAGAAGGCTCCGGCTGCAGGCCAAACTCACCTGCAGATCCAGACACACAAAAAAAACACAGGACAAGGTTTTTGAATAAATATACATGCCTATTAATTAGAGATGCACCGATTGACCGGCCAGTGACCGGAATCGGCCGATTTTCACGTGCTCGGCCATGACCGGTGGGTCAGGCTGACTTATGCCGAATTTATGCCGGTCAAATGCACTCGGGCGCCGCATGATTAACATCGCGCAAGATCAGCGCAGAGCAGTCTGATAGATCTCTCTCTCTCTCTCTCTCTCTCTCTCTCTCTCTCTCTCTCTCTCTCTCTCTCTCTCTCTCTCTCTCTCTCTCTCTCTCTCTCTCTCTCTCTCTCTCTCTCTCTCTCTCTCTCTCTCTCTCTCTCTCTCTCTCTCTCTCTCTCTCTCTCTCTCTCTCTCTCTCTCTCTCTCTCTAAATATGACAGCTACAGTTTATTGGAAAATAGTGTTGGGCACACTGACTTTGATGAATTTTTGCTGTTGATCAGACCCCAGATGAGACAAGAAGCTAACGTTAGCAAACGCTTCGGTGACTGTCCCTCTGCCTCTGCAAGAGACGCTGTGTAAAAAAAATAAAAATAATAAGAGACTGTATTCCTCCGACCCACTGTATTAACGTTACTGTTTAAAACGCTTTCCAGGTTAGTGGGGGTGCATATACCGCTCCACACCAACATTAAAAGCGTAGTAATCTTCCCCCAGCGTTTAGTTTGTTGCTAAACTGTGTGTAAAATGAGTGGCGACGTTTATGTTTTCAGGTAACGTTACTGTTGACGTTCAAACAGGCCTGCGTGTGTTTTGAGAAATATCTTTATACTACAAGGCTATATTTATTATATTAAGTTGGTTATTGGATGTGAAAAGAAGGAAATGGTTCTAACATTGCTCTTTAGATGCGTGTGAATTTCCCACACCAGGAGTAATTTATATAGTTATATTTTATAGTGATCCATTATCTGTTAAAAAAATGTTCTATGCAAAATGTTCTATTTAAGAAAAGATAGAAAATAAATATTTGGGTGTGCTGTAAAGTGGTTAGAAAAAATTAAATCGGAATCGGCTAAAATCGGTATCGGCAGGTCAAACTCAAAGAAAATCGGAATCGGCCTAGGAAGTTCTAATCGGTGCATCTCTACTATTAATAATACATGTGGCAGAAACTGAAAACTTGTGCATGGCTGCACTAGGACGTCCGACACTTAAACACTTACGGCTGAACTGTGAGGACAGCGAGGTGGATTCTGAAAGCTTAATGTCCCAGCTAGATGAGGAGGGTGGAGGTACAGGTGCTCCCAGGCCTGGCAGTCGGCCAATGGAGGGGTTGCCTCCTTGGGTGCTGGCAGGAGGCGCGGCCTGGGATGAGGGTAGCGGACCCAAGCCAGGACCCTTCAGCTGTTCCAGTATCTGAGCTCCAGCGCTGGGTTGAGTCCTTTTGGCCTGGCCCAAGTCCCCAAAACCAGCTCCCAGAACTGACGACTGCCACAGAAAAGAGAAGAGAGCGTAATGTCTTTTTTTGGGGGGCCGTTTACACTGATGTTTATTTACATTGAGAAATGAAAAAATAAGGGTGCAGAGTTTTTTTTTTTTTTTTTACCAGAGCAGCATGAGCATAGCTTGTGCTACTGGTGGCGTTGCGGCTGTGGGGCGGCTGCTGTTGCGGTGGCTGGTGGTGGTGGGAGTTGGTGAAGACCAGACTCTGAGGGGAAGAGGACGAAGGTGGTTCTCTTCCTCCAACCACAGGCTTCTGCAGCAGAGAGGCGAGGTCCAGACTAACAGAAAAAGTTGGTAAAGTCAATTAGAAAATGCCTGTAGGAAACCAAGTCAAAGGCTGCCAATGAAACGTGTTATAAACAAATACTATTGTATGTAAGGAATAAAGTTTCTTCTTATTTTTCCATTGTCAATATAACTTTACACTATGTACATTTACAGCATGTATAAATATACCAAAAGTGAAGTTACTCCTACATTGCTGACAGACTTTTAGAATAGAGGGAACGGAACTTACCGAGCACTTTGTCGGTAATTGTTGTGAAATTAAATGACACTGTAATGAGAGATCAGGGCCAATGTATGATATTATAATTGAGCCAGTTACTTACCTTTGCCCAGGTGTGATGTGATTCTCAGCAGCAGGTGCACATGAGGAGGTGAACACTTTGGTCTCTGAAAGCTACAGGAACAAACAAGGAGACAGAAGTGTTTTAAATATACACCAAAACATGTTATTGTGATTGACAGACTTGTATTGTATACAGCCCTGTAATTGTGTCAACTCACACTAACATCCTCACTCCACTCCTCTGATGCCCAGTCTTCCATGGTATGCCTCCAAGTAACTAGAAAGCAACCAATAATTAGTCACAAAGTTCAAATACAGGTGGGATAAGTAGGTAAACACAACTCAGGATGCCTGCAGCTAATGCACATTTACATAAAAGCTACACAGTACTGTCTGCTCAATACACTGAATGTTTGTGTTCACCACAGAAGAGCTTTTCAAGGTAAAGAGTGGCATATCAGCTCAGAAGAGCTCACCTGTCCCATCTGTGCTGTTGTTGGCCACCGTGTCCCACACCTCACTTTGTGTGGTCCCTGAACCAGCCTCTGAGGTATAGTCTGCTGGATTGAAGATCCTGGGGAAGAGTCATGGAGAGGTATATGTAGTTAGACAGAAATAAACTGAAGGGACAGGTAGTGATTGACAGATTTAGTAAATTACTTTCCTAATAAACAATGTCTGGAGTAATAATGTTAAGTATACTATTCATTGGGCAAAGCTCCCATTAGAAAAGGGATAGGTTATTGCTTTCTGGCCTTTGGGTTTTAGAGGCTGAGATGAGATACGTTTACTTTTTTATTTTATTCAGATACCACATCCTAATGGGACTGGTGACTAAATACTCTCAAATCTTTTAGGACCAAACACAGGGTTATGGAAATACATTCCAAATTCAGTTGCAAGAAAAAGGCCCCACTTGCACTCAGAAACCAAATCCAAACTAAATTGCATTTCCTTGCCTGAAAAACACTCTTATCAATTCATTTACACCTTAAAAGTATGTGAAAACGCCTGTGAGTGTGCGTGCTTGCGTGTTGCCCCCATACCCCATGCCCTGGGCTGAGAACCGGCTCCCTGGTGGTCCTCTGCCTCTACCTCCAGATCCTGCATAACATTCATCCAAAAGTTAACAACATCCAGTCCAGTGTTGGACGTACTGACAAGTGTAATATATATATATTCAACTGATTACCTCGGCCACCACCTCTAGCCCTCCGACCTCGATCTGAACCCCTGTCCACTGGCGTCACCTCCACACCATTCTCCTCTGGACGTGCTGCACGTGTACAAACACACATGCATTTAAAAATGAGAAAAGATGCCACATAGTAACATTATTATGTAATGAAAATCCAGAGTTCTCGCAAGAGCACTATTTGAATTTGCTCAGCGAGTCACTCTGACTTCAGTAATGATGCTCATTAACTATGCCCTTGTAGCTGAGCTGCACCAATCACATCGGTGTATCTGATATAGGCGGGCCAGAGGCGAGCTAAACAGATGACAACAGTTTAATTTACCAGTTAGCTCCACTGGTAGCTAAGTGTATGGGGCCCTGGATACGTCACCCCGTGTATTGTTGTGATTGGTTGTAGTGTTATCCAACTGCGTGCCATGAGATTTTCAAATGCATGCTTGGTGCCGCCCCTCAAGTTGGGCCATTTTCATTACTCAATGCCAGACCCTTAATCTTTCGGATTTGGGTCTGGATTTCCAGGCTGGTAATAAAACATACTGATACTGAGAAGCTGCAGAAGAGACAGGAGGCTGAACTAAATATTAATTAATGTTAAGGTTAGACTCCATACCCTGTCGGCTGCGACTGG
Source organism: Perca fluviatilis (assembly GCF_010015445.1). Lineage (NCBI taxonomy): Eukaryota > Metazoa > Chordata > Actinopteri > Perciformes > Percidae > Perca > Perca fluviatilis. Next base: position 10,477,671 of record NC_053115.1, on the reverse strand, counting down.
CCCCCCTGCCCTTGCGGTTGGCAGCCGCACGGCCCTTGCTCGCCTCCCTCTCTCCCTTCTTCTCCCGGTTTTCCTTGTTCTCCTTGCTGTCTGATGGACCCTCCTTCACCAGGGGCTTCTTCTTCCCTACCGTCTCCCATGAGGTCTAAACACAGAACAGGAAAAATACAGGACAGGCAAGAAAGAAAAAGAATTCAAAAAAGAATAAATTAGAATTGGAGCACAAACTACAGTATGTAGTTCACATGTCCCTTGTCTAGTAGGTTTCTTGTTGCACTAGCTTGAAACACTGACAATATGCTTCAGTGAGAAAAGTAGGTAGTTTTTTATTTATTTATTTATTTATTTATTTATCTTTGCCTCCATTTCATTGATATTTCACAGTTGTATGTCTCTGGCATTCTGTGGTTGGTTGAAATTGGATTTTTTTTTCCACTTGCGTATTTTTGTTCAAGAAGAAGAAAAAAAAATATACACTACAGGACACTATACAAACATTTCTCAAAATCAGTTACAGAAAAGCTGTGATGTCGGCTTATTTTTGAATTATATAGTCTGCATTCACACTGCCTGTGTCGGCCACCAGACAGTGTGGCGAAAACGCAGGTCTTTCCATTCATTTTGAATGGGGCTAGTGCATTTAGGCTGCGGCGGTGGGTGCCACACGAAGGAGCCGATAAAAACGCAGTGGCCTGGGGCAAAATTTTTAGACAGACTCAACTTTTGGAGAAACGCAAGCCAACGTCGGGCTGCGGTGGCCAATCATGTAACCAGCGATCCTCTATTGCTGCTCCATGTTTTAAAACACTTTGAGGGTAGAAAACAAAAACACAAGCACTACACTGCCCAGGAGTTTGTGGAACAGCTGACTGAAAGCAGAAAAGTCGTCACTTTTCTTTCTCTGTGAAATGGAGCTGCCTTCAAGTGCCGTTGGAAACGTCGAGAACTATTAACGATCGGACGGAAAATGGTAATAATAAAATATAAAGTCTACTTGTGCTACACTGGAGGGTTAAATAACACAACAGGGCGACACACAAATGGGCCATTTGTTGGCCACTCCCACACCGCAGCACCAGCCAGCGGCAAATCGCCGGATCCCCTTTTGCTGATTTGAATGCAGCCTACGTAATGAGGTGTGCACTATGCAGCTGTGTTTTGTGAGAAAAAACATATCAGATGAAGACTTGTAATTGGTAAGATATTCAATATTAAAACACCTCAGAACAAAATGAAAGAGTAAAAGAACAAACTGATTTTAACTATACAGTCAATTCAATTAGTGTGTTCATTATTTAATAGGCCACTCTTCTCTTGTGCTACACCTCACAGCATAGGAAAACTCACTCAGTAACCATTCCTTTCGTTCATGACTTAGTTAAGATCTTAAAAGAGTACTGTAGAAGTAGATGTAATCAAAGGGTTGCAGTATATACCATAACAGTAGAGACTAGGGCTGCACAATCTATTGTTTTTTGATCTTCATTGCGATATCAACTGTCGCAATCTACACATCGCAAAAGGCGCAAAAGACCTTTACACTTAATTCAATGTTCAATTTGTCCAATAAAAGAATGTTAGAAATGTTTTTCCTTCTACAAGCAATGTGTTGTATTTTAGCTGAATACTGAAAGCAGCAGAAATGCAGAACTGAGTACACTTAAAATATTTGTTTATTTATCGCAAGTAATATCATTATCGCGATATTAAACAACATTATCGCATATTTTCCTCATATCATGCAGCCCTAGTAGAGACTTCCACATAAAAAAGGAGAAAACCAGCTATTTGCCATTTTTGGAATTCCAGAAAAACCAAAACAACCAGGGTCACTGCCTGGCTGGCTGCCCTACAGCCTTTCCTCGCCATCTGTGCAGATATGTTGGGACACTCACTCAGACTCGCAACATACAGGCAGAACAACGCTTATGTGTTTGCCAGACATTTAGTAGCCCGTTCAACTTTGCACTCTGAGCAGAAGAGGGAAAAGTGTACACAATAGTGGGCCTTCATTCTAAAAGTCCCTGATGTTGACTGTCTTAACTGTCACTGTGGCAAAGGACAGCTCAGAGACAGATTTTACGGAATTTATTTTGAAAAACCATATGCAGAACAACCTTTTTTGTTTTTTTATCTTCCAAGCATGTTACATAATCCAGTGGTGATGTGCCAGTATCCTTTATTTATTCGTTTTTTACTAAGAAAAACGGGCAAAGAGTGATGTAAAACATCTTTCTGTACTTTTTCCTCGTTTGTTTTTGTGCTGAATATGGACCTGCGCTATCTAAAACAGGTTGTGTTTCAGCTGCGTTTCTCACTTATCTGTCTCACACACTTCCGACAGAAAAGATATGATTCTTTTTCAATCAATACAGCTGTCTTCACAGTGCCTTGCATTGCGCTTTACATGCATTTTAAAAGAGAAACTACAGCGATTGTGAATTGTACTTGGAGTGCTACACAGCACTATTCTACCTGAGAACATCATGTGTGTCAGGCGAGCATGCTGTTCAAACTTAAACAATCCGTTTTATGCTCATCCAGCTTGTTTAGGTCTGTGAAAGCAGTTTGTGGATTCATTTGTTAATCCTGACTTTGACATTTTTTTCTTTTAACAGTCAGAATCTTTGTTGCCAAGTCAATCTAAATTATGATACTTAACAATTTCACAATAACCTCAGAATTTTATAAACACTATCATTATAATAAAAAAAGAAAGTGAGCCATTTGGATTTGTTTGTGTAATGTGGTCCCACAGTAAAATGTTTTGGTCATGACCAACTGAAATGTCAATAAGCCTGTACTTTTGCAAGTTTGGGCTGAAGTACTTATTGTTCTGATAACACTTCCAGATTAAATTTTTTTTTAAGATGATCTTTTTTGGGCATTTCTGCCTTTAATAGATAGGTCAGCTCATGAAAGGGGAGAGAGAGGGGGAAGACATGCAGGAAACTGTCACAGGTAGGACTGGAACCCTATACCTTCTGCGTCAAGAAATATACCTCTGCATATGTGTGCCTGCTATACCAACTGAGCTAACCGGCCACATCTTCCAGATTAATTTTGAACAAGCTTCAGACAAGCCAAAAAAAAAAAAAAAAAAAAAACAGACTCATGACAAATCGTCAAAATTCTAATCGGTTATCCACGTATGAAGAACAGGGCGCTGGTCTGAGATCTGTTGTGTAGTTTGTGCACCCTCACATCAACATGCCAACAGTCTGAGACAAAAAACGTATTGTGGTGTGAGCAGCACAGCAACTGAGACATTTCCAAAGTCTTGTAGCACAAGGCTTAAGCTGTGGCGGTGAGCCAACATGCACAATACCAGGATCACGAAACCAGCTGAGATACAGTAAATGGAATTCAGCCATCACTAAGGTTATTAATTACTGACACATGTCAACAAAGGTCTATTTGATTTTCTTTTGTAGCACAAGTACAATTTTAAATCTAGAGCATGACGATTATTGTGATTATTGACTGTGCGCATACGTTTTCCAAATTTAAAATCACACATCTCCGTAAAAACAGTTATCATACAGAGCTGCTCTGCCTTCCAAGCAAAACAAATCTATTGACATTATCTGAAATTGCAAAAATTAAAATGGTGAAAATAACAATAGGCTAGTACGTGAAGTTTAAGATGAGATTAAATGAGACACAACGTCATTTACCATGTCCGAGGTGCTCTCCAGGAGAAAGTTAATGGCTCTGCTAACATCTTCGTTGCAGTCGTGGAGCGCTACCATGCACTCATCCTGGTTCTTCCCAGTCACCTCCATCAGCTGGGGAAAGCAACAAACACACAGCATATTGGAAAATGTCTAGTAGTCAACAAAAGGTGTACCAATGACAAAATACACCACACGACAGTACAAGTCACAGCGAGACAAGGGGCCCTATCTTGCACCAGCGCAGCGCAAAGCCCGACGCAAATGTCTTTGCTAGTTTAAGACCGACGCAGTTGTCAATTTCCCGTCCAGCGCCCATGCCGTTTAAATAGCAAATGCAGATTACAAATAAAAATATTACGGTGCAAATCCTCCATCATAATAGCAATGCACCAAGGTACAAACGCGCCTGGCTTTTAAAGGGAATGGGAGAGGACACTGATTGGACGCCCAAAACACACCTATGAATTAATGAAGAAACTAAGTACAACCCTTTTGAACCACGCGCCCGGCGCAGGGACCCTTTTTTCCGCCGTCAAACTAGCAAAAGTGGATTTGGACACGTCCTAAACGCACCTGCGGCATGCACTTCACGCCATGCGCTTAGATCATTAAAATAGGGCCCAAGGTGTCCCATAGCATCAAATATGCATTTTTCATGTGTCCAAATAGAGTAACTGAGTCATGGAGGAACAACAGCATGCCCTAAATTGTACTGTAGTAGCAAATAAAGGCAAAGTGTTCATCACCTGGTTAACTTTGTCCTCAAAGTCAGCATCATTCTTGTCATAGATCACTTGGGCAAGCCGGATCTGCTCAGCGGTAGCCTGCAACACAGAGACCCATTGAGTAAAATATTCGTTAACAGGAGAAAAAAGGGGAGAAATAAATAACGTGTAATGTTGATAGATAGATAGATACACACAAACACAAACACACACACACACACAAACACACACACACAAACAAACACACACACACGCACACACACACAAATAAAGGTGCCTCTTAAAAAAATGTATTGTGTCCCTGAAGATAAAAACATTATGACACTATGGCCGAGTAGGGCGTGTCTGCAGACCGGACACTTTTGTATTGATTGGTATCGGTGCGCCAACATTTAAACGACTTAAAGGGTATGCCAGATACAATTTGGGATAGACTCATGATGCATCGTTTTTAACACGTTTTATCGGTTTATTCATATTATTATTAGCAGTAGTAGTATACATTCCTTGACATGTAGGAGGAAGAGCTACACGTTCCACGAATTGCTACAAGTCATCGATAGTTTCCCTTTACGCTCTGCCATTTCTCCTCACCTCTTAAAATGCATCTTTAATGGATTGAATTGTTGGCAATGTATCAAGATGCATATCTCATTGGCCTCAGACTGGAGATGCACATCCCTACTCCACATGAGTCTTGACTGACCACTGGTGATCAAATCTTACTTCTCTGCTCTATATACAGATCAACACGTAGTAAACACATGGCCTTACAGCAGACATTGCAACATAAGATTACAGGATTGTCTGTAGTAGTATCCTACATATTCGTGAATTTGGGTATATTTTATGAACCTAAAATATAAGGTTATTGTCTACCGGTGCTGCACAGTGTTTCAGAGAACCAGGGATTGGGTGTCAGATCTGTGCAGAGCACTGGAACAAAAACCATAACATCACTGACACTACGTTACTATGAACTTAGGGGAGCTCAATATATCAATACACAATAATATAATAATGTTCGGTTTTAAATGACACGGTCAGAGAAGTATTAAGGACGTTTTACGGTTGTGCGCAAACTCCACGCCGTAGCTATGCCGTTGCTCCTACAGCGAAACTCTGTTTACTTTTGCGTTGGTGTGTGCCTCGAGCCGGCGCGCGTGTGTGTGTTTGTGTGTGTGGAGGGGAGGGTGATAGAGCAATGGAGAAAGTGAGAGAGTGACGGCAATTGTCTTCGGAGCAAGTTGTGACTCTAGGGGCATAGTGAGAGAAACAAAGTGTCCCCTGTGCTTTCTGACCACGGTGGGACATCTGTAGCAGAAAAAGTTAACGCTCTCCTCGATTTCATGTTGTTTATGGAGAAGGAGAACCAGGAAATGAGACGGGGGGAAATGCAACGCTACCAAGTCATGGCCGAGCGACGTGCGTGGACGTGTAGTTACATTTTTCAAGCATAGGGTCCGGCGTAGACGCATAGGGGTCTGCGGGGGTACGCCATCGATTCTACGCACGACTATAAAAACGGCCTTAAAATTGTGCCTCTACACTATTAAAATGTAGGCTAATAATAAATAAATAATAAAGAAAATCCTTTTCAATATTGACCAAGGAGGTCTCCAGCCATAATGTGTGCACTGTGGTTTTGTTGGAAAGGGTAGTTGTGTGCACACTTTGTCTCACAATTTCTGATGCTTAGAGAGGTGTACTTTTTACAAGTTTCCTCATGTTCATGTGGTTGTGGTGGCTCACCTGTATCTGTTTCTGTGGTTGCGATGTGTGAGTGGCAGCAGGCAGTGCTTTTTCCCGAGGGCCCCGGGCCTTGTCGCCGCCCAGCGAGCTCATCATATACAGTATATACAAAACTCTGTATGTACAAAATAGAAAAATCTGCAAAGAAAAATGGAAGGATGAGTGAAATCAACCAACAGTTCTTAAACCAGCAGATTATGTCCAAAAGACAAACACATTCAGTTAATTTACAATGTTGTTAGCAGAGCTTCAATACTGTCCCTTGTGTAAGTGCATAGAGGGGGAATAAGTGTTTAATAACAGAAATATGTGTTGTGAGCATAGCTAAGCCTTATTGCAATCATGAATACTGCCCTTATGAAGGCTGTAAGACACAGAGTTGGCCTCTGGTGACACAACAGCATTGCTGAAAATCTAGGTCAAGGAGGGAGAGCGACCCAGTGTCCCCTTACAAACAGCACAGACCACAGAGGGTGTGAAGCAGAACAAACACTACACACCCTAACCCCACATCCCATCTACATGCTAGATAGTATACAGAAACAACGATTATATATATGTCACACAATTACTGCAGTAAAATACCAAATTCTTCTCTGTGTGTATTTGACAACTGAGTCCTGTACAAGTTGTACATTGCTGCAAATTGGGTATGATACCACATAACCAAGCACTAATAATTTCCAATAGCAAATAAACACTCCTCACAACTATATGCACACAAACATGGCTTTATCCACCTACAAATACATGGAAAAGGTGGTTGCTCAAAACGTTGTAATGAAAAATACTGCAAATCGAGTTGCAAGCTTTAACGGTGGTGTGCATTACTACAATAATAACCACAGATATCCCTAGTGACCCATTTGTTTTTATGTCAGAGAACAATAGCAATCCAGTTTACAGTGCCTGAGTGACGTTGGCAAATGCACTGCTGCCATTGGCTGCTGGTCTGGACAAAGCTAATGCAAAAAGATGAAGTGACTTTAAGTGTAAATTCAGTGAAAATCTCTTTTTATAACTGAGAAACCTGCGGCAGCAGCTACAATTTGTATTTAATTAATCAAATATTAACATATCCTTACAAGTACGACTATCGACGGTCTTAAGAGATAAACAACAACAAAATAATTCTGTAACTCCGCACATCTCAATTGTTCATCACAGTTATTTGGACATACATATATGACAAATCATATTCCAGTTAAGTTACAAGTAACATTACGTGTTTACGTATATTAGCATCTACCTGGTTACAGCTAACTAACTAACACTTAGCTCCATCTTATTTTAGTAATAAAGCAAGCGGCGCGTTGTTTTGAACCAATGCTAACGTTAGCCGTTGCTGTCAGGTCACTCATTTCTTGAGTCTTTATAATGGGACTAGCTAGCTATTTGATAACGGTTGACGTTGGATGTCTATCTTGCAAAAACAAATCAGATTATCATAGCGTCGTTTTCGACTAAACACTTACCGACTTGGAGCTGTTGGTACTAGGGTCCCTTTGTCCTCGCTAGCATGGACTCATGTTAGCTACTAACATGCTAACGCTGACACTATGCTGTCGATAACGCTAACTCAACAAACTATGCAGCGGGGATGAAGCTAGCTAACGATGCTATCTAAATCTGGTCTAAACTGACAGACAACGATCGTCCAACTGGCTTGCTGATATATTTATTTATAAATCCGCTCAGTTATCTAACGATACTGGCAGTTACATCAGGCTTGCCCTCGACATCTAAACAACAGGCTAGCCAGCCAACAACATAGCTGTGAAATCTAAAGAAAAAGGCCTCTCTCAGCAGAGCACAATCCCATCCCGACATTGCTCGCCGGGAAACAAGACAACAGAAAAATTGCAAAAGACATCCCTCACAACACCGTTTAAGCAAAACAACCAATCTAGCAACCAACTATTTCAGCGAAAACGCGCTTGACTGTATGGTTTATACGCGCTGAAATACAGAAACTGAACTTGAGAAAAACATAAGAAAAATAGTGTTTTTATTACCTGCTAACACGATTCACTCGGCCAGCAGCAGACAAGGTGGTCACGTGACATGCGCTCGCGCTGCCGTGGTGGATGCTCCCCTCTTTAGGGAACTAACTTCCTAAAACGCTCAAGTCATAGACTTTATAAAAGATGTATCAAAGACACGTCGTTCAATCTAGGATTGACGCTTGTACTTTTAGGTCTAATTTATTTTTCCTCTGTTGTGTATATTAAAGATGCACACAGCTACACAATTTCTACAGTATGATCACAATGCACACTGGTCTACCACAGAGACCTTCCTGCCCTGAAAGCTACCATATGGTTGGATATCATTAACGGACTCATATCATTCAGCACTGACCCACTTTGATTAAATAGGAACTCTTAAAATTGGAAAAATGATGTCAAACATAAAAAAGAAACGTTACATCAATATACATTTTATTTTTATTATGTCCTCTTTTTTTAAGATTTAATAGCTTGTTTTCCCCCCAGATGTTTATATCTTACAATATCCTCAGATTCAGTCATTTGTAAAAACATTCATGAGGCATGTATAAAAAAACAGGGCATCACCAAATAGACAGATCAATCCACACACTTCCTCAGACATATACATAAAAATGTATGCAATTGTCCCTATGTATTTTACACATACATATACACATTTATATATAAAATACACTTTACAAGTGTTGGTTAATTGCTCAATTTGTGGTCGTAATTGGGGCTTCTCTTTTCAATAGGTCATTATCATGAAAACAGGAGAAAAGTTCCATGTAGAAAAGGAAAACTATGATCGCCTGTGGCAGTCTTTCACAGAAAGACCCAAGGAAGGCAAAAATGTAACTCAAGACTACCCTGCCTCTACCAAACAGGAATAGAGTAGAATCACTCACTCCTTGGTACAAAAAAAAAAAAAAAAAAAAAGGAGGAAAAAACAACGCTTTACAACTGTCACAACAAATGTATGTGCCTGCAGCATCTAACTTTAGGGTAGAGTCCAAAAATTCTCTTGAGTTCTCCATGCATCCTTCTTGCTGGATGGTTGAGAAGATTAAAGTGAACCACTGAGGAGGGGGATTAACCCAGTCATTAAAAGGCTCCTCAATCTATCAATCATCATATTTGATGATATTCAACTTGCTACCAAGACTTAAAATTCTCTAGTAACACCAGAACATTTACAGATCAGAATTTTAACACCACTATAATAGACAAATCTGCTGAAAGCATTCTGGTCAGAGGAACATAAGCGATGGGAAAACAATACATCCTTTAAAAGAAGCCGATATAAACACCTCTGACCAACCCGAATAAATGTGACAGAGAAAAAGTGAAAATAAATACAAATAAAGCAAATTAGAATATCAGCAGAGGTTTGCCTGTCAAATCACACACAGTCAAAAATAAAATATGCATTTGTTGGGATTAATTCAGAGCAGAACACTGCATTCAGCAATCTAAATATTCCTCCTTTACATCATCTCAGTGAGAAAAAATATGAACACAAGTCCCATTTTGATTGGCTTCTTAATTTTTTACTTCTGCCTGGAGAAGAGCGAAGTTCTTTGTGATTCTTGTGGGACAGGGCGCACTGTTCCAACCAGTTAATATTCTTTATCAAACGTCAAACTGCACTCCGGTTCAGTCCTTCAAAATGAATTGTCTCTTCAGTCCTTCTTCCTCTCTCCCTCTCTTTTATTGCCATCCATTTCAGTGAGAGACTGAAAAGGAACTTTGGGGAGAAAAATTCCACAGATATTTCACAAAGACACACAGAGGAAGCAGCGGTAAACACTATTCTTACATACAAAAAACAAGCCTGCAAAAGACCAGAGCCTAATTCCTTGGATGTTTTAAATGATGAGAACACGTATTACTTTATTCTTAATGTTTTTTTTCAAAAGTCTTCCGAGTTCCTCAGTGGCAGACTTTGCAGCTCTTGAAAATTACTAGTTAATTGTTTGTACATTTTCATATATAAAAAAACCCCCAAAAAAACTGAGTAGCTGAGGTGGAAGGAGCAAAAGAATAATTGGAGGAGAAAGGTATAGTGTAAAAGTGGACACAAACCTACACAATATTCAAAGCTGTGATACTGTGGGGGGGCAAAATCATGCTCCTGAGTCCATGTGTGAGCAAAACAGAGTGACTTGTAGAAGAAGAGGGATGGAGGGACTGGTTAGGAATAAATCTGGACGAGGATGTAGTGATAGAGGGAGGGAGAAGACGAAGAGGCTAGCTCCACAGTCCTGCGTAGTTGCCGTGCAGGCCAGAACAGAGTGGTCCACCCGCTACAAACAGCTTGGTGCCAGAGTCGTCGTAGCAGTGGGTGTACACCGCGTTGGGGAAGGAATGAATGTCTGAGAAGTAACTTCTCCACGTCTCATCGTGATTCTGAGAGTTAGGAGAGCAGGATAGGGAGGTTATGGGTGAGAAGAGAAGAAAGGAAAAGTACTGAAAATGCAATAATGACGACAATGCTATTAACATTTGTGTCCGGCCAACTCCAGTTTAGCACTTCAGCTTTCAAAAAAGGAGTAGTTTATTGAAGACAAACTACTGTTTCCCTGTCACCCTCAAAGAGGCAAGAGTGACCCCACTATTTAAAAAACCAACACTCGAGACACGTCTCCCTTCTTCCATTTCTATCCAAAACTCTTGAGCGTGCCATTTATAATCAACTCTCTACTTATCTCCACCAGAACAAAATTCTTGATCCCCACCAGTCTGGCTTCAAGGCTGGCCACTCAACAGAAACTGCCCTCCATGCTGTCACTGAGCAGCTTCACATCGCTAGAGCAACCGCTCTCGTCATCCTTCTGGACCCTTCTGCTGCCTTTGACACAGTGAACCACCAGATCCTCATTTCGACAATCAAGAATCTGGGTGTCTCAGGCTCTGCGCTCTCTTTGCTCCTATCTTACCTGGCAGACCGAACCTAACGGGTAACTTGGAGAGGATCTATCTCAGAACCTTGCCCACTCAAAACGGGTTCCTCAGGGATCAGTCCTGGGTCCCCTCCTCTTTTCTCTGTACACCAACTCTCTCAGGTGAGTCATTCACTCGCACAGCTTTTCTTATCACAGCTACACAGATGAAACCCAACTAATTCTCTCCTTTCCGGATTCTGAAACGCAAGTAGCAGCACATATCTCGGCCTGTCTGACTGACATTTCTTCTTGGATGTCCACACACCATCTGAAACTCATCCATGACAAGACTGAGGTCCTTTTCCTTCCAGGGAAGGGCTCTCCTACCCTGGACCTGACTATAACAATTGACATCTCTGTGGTAGTCCACACCCAGACTGTTAGAAACCTGGGTGTGACACTTGACGACCAACTCTCCTTCACTGCCAACATTGCTGCAACTACCCGATCGTGTAGATACATGCTGCATGACATCAAAAAGGATACGTCCCCTTCTAACTCAGAAGGCGGCTCAGGTTCTGGTTCAGGCTCTAGTCATCTCACGTCTTGACTACTGCAACTCCCTCCTGGCTGGCCTGCCTGCATGTGCCATCCGGCCCCTGCAGCTCATTCAGAACGCAGCAGCTCGACTTGTCTTCAACCTCCCCAAGTTGACTACACCGCTCCTCCGCTGTCTTCACTGGTTACCAGTTGCTGCCCGCATCCGCTTCAAGAAACTAGTACTTGCACACAGGGCCACGAATGGATCAGCCCCAGCTTACATCCAGGACATGGTCAAACCCTATACCACAACCCGTCCACTCCGCTCTGCATCAGCCAACCTGCTTGCTGCCCCCTCACAGCGAGGGACAACCAATCACTCAACAAAATCCCAACCGTTTGCTGTCCTGGCTCCTAAATGGTGGAATGAGCTCCCTATTGACATCAGGATGGCCGAAAGCCTACGCATCTTCCGACAAAGGCTAAAAACACATCTCTACTGACTCCACCGCGGATAATAAATAAATAAATAACATACATACACATACATATATACACACACACACACATACCGTATATATATATTCTTAAAGCTGCACTTTCATATGGATCTTTGTAGTTTTGCTTATTTAAAGCTAATGTACTTGCATTCATGTTGTCTGGAGTTTGCACCCTAAAGGTTGAAAGCACTTAATTTGAAGTCGCTTTGGGTAAATGCGTCAGATAAATGACATGTAATGTAACAAATAGGCAAACAATTGTTTACCAGCCAGCCTTTCCCTGTAGAGAGTTTGAGTATGCCATCTCCTGGGCACTTTCGGTACCCTCCGGCTGGATTCAAAGGGTTCTCCAAGAATCTCTGGGCCCGGATGTCGTAGAAGAGAAGGGAACCTTGGCCGGTGCCCACTGTAACAATGTGCTCGTAGAAACTCACTGAACGGATCCCTGCACACAAAAAGATGTCTTGAATGCAAAGCTACTCAAAAGTAAACAGCAGTATTTAATATTGAAAAATCTTCACAAGCTCTCCGCTTGTGCCACTAGCTTAAATTAGAAGTTTACAGATCACTTACCGCTTCCCCTCTCTCTGGAATTGACAGACTTGATGCTGTGTGTAGGCTGCCGTGGATCCAGAAAGGAAACATGGGCCTGAGAACCCACCGCGTACACGGACCAGTCCTGTCCATATGCCAAACACACATTCTCTTTGCAGTGAGGCAGCTTGGTGGAGAGTATCTAGAGGGAAACGCCATAGAATGTTAAATGGGAACCAAGTGAGGATGATGTCAAGAACAGTCCTTTCTTCTTTGTATAGTTTGAACACATAAGTATGCACAACTATCGAGTTCCACAGCTATCCAGCACAACTCCACTGTGAAGCTCCATTAAATAAAAAACTTGAAGAAATTATAAGATTAAAGGAATATTTACTATTTTGGTGGGCAACTGATCTCATATTAAACCAAACTGGCATTTTAAAAAGAAATGTTAATAGAAAGTTGAATGTATCCCCCTTGTATAAAGAATGCAGAGAAAATGCATCACATGCTAATTAGTCAAACTACGTATTGTCATTTACCTTGCACAAGTTGTGCTCAGCTTTCCAAAGGTGGAAATAGCCATCCAAAGAGACAGCACCCAGCTCCTTGAAAGGGTAAAACAAATGGGAAGACCGACGTAAATAACAGAAGCTCAAGTGTGTGGAGGCCGAACCCAGCAACAACAGGTACTGCTAACCAGCTCTTTGCAAGCATTTAGCAAATTATCCTCAACCTCAATGTTTTAAGTATCAAATATGTTTCCCCTGTAGGATTGACCACTGTGGTCAGCTTGAATGCTGGATACAATGGATTTCTCTTCTCATAAAGAAGTGCTCCAAAACATCCACTCCTGTAGCATAACTCACACCTCTGCTGTCCATCTGTATGCTCAGTATATTTCAAACACTCCTTTCTTCATGGCACAAAATATGGGTAAACACACAGCTTCCATTTGTTGCTAGCTCAGTGAGGTGTTTCAAGTGATGACTACATTTGCTTAATTTGGTGTGTGTAACAACAGTTCACTGCACAAGCGATGAATGGAAGAAGACTGTCGAGGTAGGCAACTTAATATTACAACTTAAAACAAAGCTCAACCCATTATTGAATAAACAATTAGGGTGGTAACCTACAACAGCAAATCCCCTATATGACCGAGCAATAAAATGGGCTACCCCAATCTGACAACAGTCAATTAATCATTAATGCACATTGAGCTTTATGTCATTTTATAATGGTATATATGCAAGTTCCTGGGCTAAAACATCTCTTTCTGAGATCCTGTGTTTTCCTAAAAACTGGCACTGACTGACATTGTAAGAATGATTTCACTGACAGCACAATCATGTGGTTTCCCAAAATTTACATCAGGATAAACCTTACTTTATGATTGTTGTTGAAGGCCAGTGCACGGACTTTACAGTTGTATGGGTTGGTGTACTCCTTTGGGATGTCCTTGAGGGCACGGTGGGAGATGTGGGCGTATGAAGGTACTGCCTCCTCATTCTGACTGCGTTCAGCCTGGCTCATTACGTCCTCGGTCACCTCCCACAGGCCCATGGAGCCATCTCTGGACCCTAGGAATTTCAACACAAGACATATCTGGGTTACTGCCTAGCAGGGATGCTAATTTAGAGGCTTTTTTTCCGACACATAGCCGACCCTCGTTAACCGATTGTTAACTGACAATCTCGGCTCGAACATACTTTCCGTGTTCCGTGGACAGCTGTGGACTTGTACCGGTTGTGCAGCCACAACGTTCCGTTCATTATCGTGGACACGTGCAGCCACTTTCCTGGAACAGCTCGCGCGACCGACAAAAGTCCACAGCGGTCTACACCGCATCCACCTGTGAGGTTGTCAACCGTTTGCCTTGCATACTTTGTGTGTAGGACGGCCGATTTAGCCCGCCAGTCATCATTGATATAGTGGCATGTGTCACGTATCTCTCTGTTGTAAGCACTAGCTATGTTTCCATCCACACGTTTTTTATCTGAATTAAGTGATATCGAATGAAAAATGCCTTATGGAAACAGTAAAATTCGATTGAATTTCATGAATATCGACTCAAAGAAAATGCGTTCGGTCTCATCGGATTTTCTCTTGATCGATATACGGCTTATGCGATAAACGCTGATGGAAACGTTATTTGCCGAATAAATAATGAATTGCGATTAAGTTTTAGGTCATTTTATGGTTGCAACCCGCAATAAAACGAAGAAGAAGTTTCAGTTCATTTCCGCCCTGTTTGCACACATGACAGGTATCAACAAAAACAGATGTAAGCAGACAAACATTAGACGAGATACTTTTTTAAATTTAATTTACCAGAAAAATAAGGCTATTTTAGATAGCAAAAATCTAAGAAACGCCATAATTTATCAGGAGCTCGCGAAGGAAATGACCAACAAAGGTTACGACAGGGACATTCTAAAACGCTTAACGTGGTTTAATGTATCTAAACAACGATCAATCATCACCAGATGTATCATGGTCATATCTTGTCATGAACACTTAAGCGTGTCAAAAAAACGAAATCAAAATCCAACGATTATAGAAGTTATCTCACGTTAATGTTTTCTTTATCAATTGGTCCTATGGCGAGGAAAAAGCTTAACGTGGTTTAATATACCTAAACAATGATCAATGATTACCAAATTTCTCTCTCATATTGCTCCTCATAACCACTGAAAACTGTCAAAAACTCAAACCCAAAGTCCAATTATTATGGACATTATCTAACATTAAGCGTTCTGCTTCATTAGAGCCTATGGAAAAGCTTAACGTTGAATGTACCTAAACAATGATCAATCATCACCAAATTTCTCTCTCATATTACCCCTCATAACCACTGAAAACTGTCAAATAATCTAACCCAATGTCCAATTATTATGGACGTTATCTGACATAAAGCGTTTCTGCTTCACAGCAGGGCAGCAGAGCGGCTGGGGGTTGACTCTCTACGGTTCTCATTTGCTTTATAAGTCCTAATGTGAAAAAGCTTAACGTGGTTTAATGTACCTAAACTAGGGCTTTGACTCCGAACTTCGTTATTCGAATATCATTCGAATATTAAAAAAAATAATGATATTCAAACGAATATTAGCCAGCCTTTAATATTCGAACCTGTTATGGGCATTATTTTTATGCGTTTGCTTGTAAACGTTTTCAGTTCAGATTCCGAGGCTTTTTCACGCATTTCAAAATGTAACTATACGTCGCGGTGCATTCCCCCCTAATTCTCAAAGAAAGCTGGCTTGCCCAGGGCCAGGCCAGCTCAGCGGCGTCTTTCTCCCGTCGCGTGCCGCTGTCTCTACCTACCTACACCGGGCGCCGCACCCTGTCCCTTCTCCCCTTTCTACCTGCCTGCTCAGTGCTGCTGCACATGAGGAGAGAGCACAGACGGGAGGGCGGGGCTGCTCCTCAGTCACACAACAGAAGAGAGAGGGGACTGTTTCGGCGGCCACAGGAGAGAAATACATGGCGTGCTCGCTGGACAATACTGGCAACTCTTTTATTTTACAGAAAGTCGCTGTCTTTTCTACAGAAAGTCACCAGATTTGTCGCTAGTCGCTTTTGTGAAAAAAAGTCGCTAAGTTGGCAACACCGCCCACACACACTGGCTCGACGCACACACCAGCACACGAGTGTAAACATCAGACCACTTACGTAGGCCACGGTGAAAGCTCCGAACTTCCTGTCGAAAGCATACCGTTTGTGTTTAATCCAGGGTCTGACTTTTAATTTGTTTTAAACTGAAGGCATTTAATGGTCAAAATATTAATAAATATTCGAATATATTTGAATATTAATATACAAACGAACTTCGAATATGATTTTTGGGCAAAAGTCAAAGCCCTAACCCTAACGATCAATGATCACCAAAAAAAATCCTCTCCTATATTGCTGATCATAACCACTTTAAACGGTCAAATCTAACCCAATGTCCAAATATTATGGATGTTATCTGACACAATGATGAAGAAAACATTAACGTGAGATAACTTCTATAATCGTTGGATTTCGATTTAGTTTTTTTGACAGGCTTAAGTGTTCATGACAAGATATGACCATGATACATCTGGTGATGACTGATCGTTGTTTAGATACATTAAACCACGTTAAGCTTTTTCACGTTAAGCGTTTTAGAATGTCCCTTACGACAAGCCGTGGGACGTCCTGCGGAGTAAATGGAAAGCGCTCAAACAGCGATACATGTCTCAAAAAAAGAGAGTTGTCTTGCAGCGGTGCCGGAGGGGAAAATAAAAGGCAAGTTCCATCTTTTTGATGAGCTGGATCAGATCCTCAGCCAAAGGCCCATCATAGCTTAGCTTGGCTTCTAATATTAACAACAACAACAACAACAACAACTACTTTTGTCTGGCAAAAGTTTGTTCGCAAAAGTTCACTTGAATGTTGTGCGATTCAGTGCAAAAATGAATGAAAACACCTTAAAATGTCTCAAATCAATTCGATATACCAATTTAATCGCAAAACAGCATGTGACGTCATTACGCACAGGTTTTTATTCGCTTTAAAGCCGTTTGATGGAAACACACTTTTACCAGCTTTATTCACATTACTTTTTTTATCGAACTTCAGATAATTCGATTGACAAGTGGATGGAAACTTAGCTACTGTCCAGCAGAGAGCCACGAGCAGAAAACAATTTAAAAAAAGGTCCCATGGCATGAAAATTTCACTTTGAGGTTTTAAACATTAATATGCATTCCCCCAGCCTGCCTATGGTGCCCCAGTGGCTAGAAATGGCGATAGGTGTAAACAAAGCCCTGGGTATCCTGCTCTGCCTTTGAGAAAAAGAAAGCTCAGATGTAATGAAATGCTCACTGCCCAATGCTCACACAGCAGTATTCATTCATACAACTTAGCTCATATAGACAACTCACCAGAAACCGCCATATTGTCACTGATCCATGCTATGGAGAAGATCCAATCATTGTGACCTTCCTGAAAAACAAATGGCAACTATGTAAAAGCTAAAAACTAGTCTTACACAACCGTATGTGCTTTGGGTTGAACTATTGCTAAACAGTAGCTGGGAAATATTAACAAAATATGTATATCATAATAAAACTGCAGTATTTTGCGCCTCTCTCGTTGAAGGTATACCAATCAGGGAAATAATCACTCATGTTCTGTACATGTACATCTTGTCGTGAATAGTGTTGAACAAGTAGAACAAATTGAACATTTGACATTCTGTGGTACTGTGGAGTCAGAAAATCACAAAAATTATTAGGATTCATACTCTGGGGATCGTAAAATTCTTGGCAATCATTCCAATAGTTGTGGTGATATTTTTATTTATATCGCTAGAGCCCCTCTGCTGGTTAGGCTTAAAACCACCTGGAGTGGTAACCAACATGTTAACAAACAGACAATATAAGCAAGTTCAACAATATTGACGGAGTAGCCAAAACTGCCACCTTTAACACAGCAAACCATCCATGGATAAGCCATGTTTACAAGACTCAAGCATTGTGGCTGGTACGCAGACAGTTGAATATAGTTTACAAGAATAACAGTATGAATTGCAGCAAGCTGAGAGTGGACCAGCAAACATAAGCCACGATCAGAGGTCAGTAAACCCAAACAGATCCAAACCACTTACATCTCCCACACAAACAGGGTCCAGTGTGGGCAGCTGGTAGATGGCCAGGCTGTTGGGGTTGTCTCCTCCGGTGGCTAGCAGTGTTCTGGAGGGGTTGAGTTCAATAGCGTGGATCCCACAACCCTGCTGGTCCAGCCGGGCACGAGAGCCTGCTATGGGGTGGTAATGCCGCCCCGCCACCACTGCACCCGCAACCCCAGAGCCTCCACCATGACACTCCCTGTCCTTCAGCATGGGAATGCGCGTTATCTGCCCCGTCAGGACATCAGCTACAAAAAGCTGCAGGTAAAGAAAGGGAAAGACATCTGGTTAGAATATCAGATTCAGGAGTTAAAACAAGGAAAAAAACCTGAGCCAGAACTATTCAGATGTGTAAGTGTCTTGTGATCGGATTGAAACACCTAGGCCGACAATATTCATCAAATAGAATAATTAAAAAATAAATTTTTTTGAAAATATGAAAAAAAAAATTAAAAAAAATTACATGATTACTTTAGTCTGCAATGCATTTATTACCCAAACAATAAACAGCAACTCTGCATGTGAAAATTGTGGAAACCTATTTGATAATGGAATTTTTACTTTTTAAGGACAATAAATTATGATTGCTTCTATCGTGAAGGTATCATAATAATAGTTGTTTTGCCTTTATCCCCCAACCACATTGCCTTACGTTTGGTTCACTCACTGACTAGGGTTTCTCAGAATGTTAAATAGTGGAGAAGGCACACCACCTTTCCCGAAAATGAAGAGCGCCTCTGCTAACGTCAAAAATGAGAAGAGGCACTACACACTGCAAAGGGAAACCCTGCTGACTTTTGTGACTTATCACTGAAACAGAAAGTAATTTGAAAGATTGACAGCTAATACAGGACTGTTTTTTTTTTTTTTTTGTGATTTACTTATTTGATGATTTAAAAACAAACCACATATAACACTGCCCAGCAGTAATTATTAGGGGTGTGCAAAAAAATCGATTCATATTCGTATTGCGATTCAAACTCTACCGATTCAAAGAATTCCAAAAATCGATTCATATTTTCTCTTTTTTTGTATTTTGTATTTATTTATTTTTTAAATGCCGTGTATACTATTGTCCTGAAATGAGTTTAGCTCGCCATTCCCATAGATGGCGCTGCGTCGAATTCACACTGACGCCTGGGCACTCTTTTTGTAATCAAAAGAACGAGTGCAGCAGAAGTAGTTTTGTCGGCGCAAACCAACAGCAAACCTCACAGAAAGAATTATTCAACCTGGCTCGATCCACATTTCGGCTTTTATAACCTCGAGGGGAAGACGGAACTTGATAGGAATCATGCTATATGCAGGCTTTGCAAAGCGAAAGTTACGTATTTTGGAAACAAAACAAAATTGAGAGCTCACATGGTACGCCATCACCCAGAGATTAACATTAAAGACGTGGACGAACAACAACCTAAAGTACCTAACATGCCAGTCAACCAACGCACTCTTTCAATGCTCTAAACTCCCCCCGAACTCTGAACGAAAAGCTCTTTTTATTTAACAGTTTTATTTTATACTTGAATTAAATGTATTTGAAAGCTGGTCAGAGCTTGGCACAGTTTTTAGTTGCAAAAGTTTTTTATTTATATATGAAGACATATAAAGTGATATCAAACCACATTTAATGTGTTGTGTTTCTTTTCTTTTGAAGGGACACTTCACCGATTTAGCATTAAGCTTTGCATCAGTAGAAACCCGGTAGTATTTTCGAATGACCGTGCTTCCCTCCATCATGTCCCCCTGACACAATAGAGCTCTGTATTGTGTTTCTTGAAAAAAGCCTCTGCGTCATCGGAGGCATTTTTGGCCCGAGGCTATGGACTACAGCCATAGTACAGCCAGCTAGTTCTGCATGTTTTCAACCCGCCCGTAGGGGGTGAACATCACTCCCAGAATTTCAAAATAGTGTCAGCCATGTTGAAGCTAAGCTAAAGCGGAGTAATTAATTCATACTTTAGTAGGCTAACCACGATGGCGGAAGGTAGTTTTGAAGATGATATGGCCGAATGGGATTTTGAAGATCTGGTGCGCGAATCCGATGCTCGTGGCTACCTGTACGAGCCGCAATACAGCGAGGAACAGTTGCGGACTATGGAGGAACAAGAGGCGGATGGAGCAGCTGCTGCAGTAGAATGTAAAATGTTTGTCTGGCAAAGACTTTTTCAGCAGCAACCTTGCAATTATGTACATTCAAACTACCGCACACGTGTACCACCGGGATACATTGGTACAGATCGGAGAATATGCAGGAAACTTTATTACAGACGGAATACTCCACACATTACGCAAGCTTTGCCTGCTAGCAGACTGCTAGCTGGGGAAGGGGACATCGAAAGCGGTGTGCGAGAAAGCGGAAGCGTGGAACGAGGGCAGAGGATCGGTCATAAATTATTGAAATGACAATAAACCCACTTGACTTGACTGCACTCTGTAACCAGAAGGCATGGCTTGGGAGTGGCCTCGTAGGGAAGCAAAGCAAGTGCATTCTGGGAGTTGTCGTCTTTCATCCACATGAGCCATAAACACATTTTCTGCCTTTTCTCAGTATAAACCAATTTCTACTACATAAATGACCCAATTTAAATACATATTCATCTTTCCAGCAGTGAAATATCCCTTTAAATTGTATGTCTACTGCAATCACATGGGAAAAATAACTACATTAACATACTTTGAAGCTTTTTTTTAATTTATTTATTAAATCGAGAATCGTTTAATTGAAAATCCATTTTGAATCGAATCTTGAGCCTAAAAATCAATATTGAATCGTGACATTTTCTGAATCGTGCACCCCTAGTAATTACCTAGGCCGTCATTAAAAATACCTGAGGATAAAAACACAATCAAGTCCTCCAGTGAAACACATATCACACCAAAAGATTAATAAACATGATAGTACTCTCAGATTGCCACCAAGTGTTGGAAATATATGGGGAATGCCTAAATGATGAATGCAGGTGAGTAACAAAATGACATCTCACCGTGTTGCACTTGGTCCCGCATACCACCTGCCTGTGGTTGAGCCACTGTGAAGCAAACACCTTGTTGAGTCGCCCCAGGGAGAACTCCCTCTCCTTGAGGATGCCGGGGAGCCTGCCAGCCGCAAAACCCTGAAGGCTCCGCTGGAGCCGCAACTCATGCTGCTGTTGAGGTCTGAACTCCCGCCCCCGGAGAGCACATACCACCGAGCGCCGACTGCACCACCACTGCTGGGCGTGACGTGATGAACAAGAAACACGGCTCCGCTTGTGTGGCGCTTGACACCAGCCCAGCTGAGGAAAGAGATTCAATTTTCAGATTTTTGTGTGTGGGGAAAGGCATGGCTTTTATCAAGTTTTACATGTTTCAGAGACTATCGATAATAAAGCAATATCACAAACGAGGGAGTGCTGTTGTACTGAATATCAACTGGACACAAACAATTTTGTGCGCACTAGCTTGCTACTTTGTGTAAGCTATGTCTATACGTTACGGCAGGCCAGCTACGTTGTACCATGTACATTTATCTGTATGTTTCCATTCATTTTGCAACCAGTGAAACAAGAGTCTGTTTCGCTTCAGTGGCATGTGTGATTCAAACTGTTGATCAGATAGTCATTATTTTGTTTAATGCTTTCCAGACTGTATTCACCTTGCTCTTCTTAACGGACTGAACGTCAATGTTTATATTATTTAAATAATAATTTACATTATTTTGGGGCTGTTTCTGGTTAAACAATCTTACTCTTCAACAAAAAGGTCCATCTCTGTAGGGATCCTTTCCATAATATTGTCAGACACTTATAGTAACAATCTGAGCCTGTCAGTGGCCAAAACAGCACTTTTAGTTGACGGAAATTGAGTGTGCACATTTGCCCTACGGGATTACATTGCACCCTTATTCTGAGTCAGGAAAAACCCTGATTATGATGTCAAATTGGGTATAAAATGGCATCACTTCATCATTTTAGCATATTACACCCTTCTGTGAAATCTTAAATTCGACTATCACCGGCACGGAGGCATAATAAAATTACTAATGTTAAAGTTTATTATTGTCTAACTCTGGCGTAATTATTCATACCCTTTATAAGTTGTTTACAATCCTGGGCCAGAGGAAAATAATACAATATTCCCTGGATCTCAAAGGAATTTGAGGTGCTATTGTTTTGTTTTATCTTGTGGCCTTTGATAGTTGTGTCTAAGGTCAGTGGTCAATAGACTGCAAAAAATATAAAAATTATAGCTAATAAGGTCTGTTATGGATGTGGTTTAATTCTACTGTGGAATTATGTTGGCCCCACATGCCCTGGCCTATCAATGCCTTGACATTGTTGACATACAATGCCGTAAAGGCAGGTCGTACATTATCTATTGCAAAGCTAGCTAGTAGTACTGCCAACAAATTTCTGGTTAAAGTCAAAGCATAATTTGTGGTGCCAAAAACTGGGCTCAGGACTGATTCTATTGGGAAGATGCGGTCCATTCCATGATCTTGGAGAGGCCAATCTACGGTTGGTCTGTATGTAAGTTAGCTAAAATACGTAACAGTTAGCTAGCTAACGTTTCCGCTTACGTTAGCTAAATAGCTACAACTACCAAGCTATGACTTATAATTAAAAGCTATAAGCCAAATTCAGATTTCAGTGATGATTAACGCTATTCTGGGTGCTGACTACAGGGTGACAAGTGATGACCCCAACCGAACAAGGGACTGACACTGTTATCTACCTACGAAAAGGTAATTTCATCGTGATTACAATTAAATAACAGCCATAATAAGATGAGGTAGCTAGCTCTTTGGCTAACGTAAAAATAGCTGCCGTTGGATAACGCCATGCTAACATTAATGGGTACTGACGTTCAAATAGAAACACACTGTATTATTGTTTAAACAAGACAACATTGTGATCGTTTGGTGCATGATATGTCCAAATAGTCTAATCTATTGTAGTATTAGTTAAAATGTCATAAATAGTCTGCCTCTGACTTGGCTTAGCTATATCCGCTAAATCCAGTGCTAACGTTAGTTAGCATGCTAACATAACTGACTAGCCTAAACGAGCTAGCTAGCTAATATAGATGCGCACCGGTTTCCGCCTACCTGTTGTTGGTCTTTGGGCTCTCCTGCCTTCCTTTTCCTGCTAACTGTTTTTCTCGCCATAATCTGATACACACAGTTCCCTCACCCACATGGAGGGTAAAAGTGACGCTGGACACTGGATCATATAATGGCGATATGCTATTTTGTTCCTTGGCCCTCGCTGGCAGCGTCCGACGACGAGCAAGGGCGATCACATACGGGAGAGGTTGGTAACAAGCTGGTTATTGCCGCTGACTCACTATCATTACCTCGTCCCCTACGCTCCCAACTAATACTACACTCTGGCCTTCGTTAACTAGCTAGCTGCCAGAGAGTAGCTACACACACTCCGTTTTCCTGACCACTCGCGTCAGCAACGGCGAAAGCATTGAGCAGCGCGCAGCCGCACACAAATTAAACATCAACAAAAACAAGGTCGTACGAGAACGCGAGCGTCATGCGTGCTCGTTCACGCCAACAGCGTGAGATCACTGATCACTTGATCAGATTTTCTCTCCGGTTAAAGGACATATTATTTTGTTTCCGTGGGTTCAGTTGAATATATATATATATATATATATTTAAAATGTAGCTTTATTATATGAAATAATCAAATTTATGACAGATCCTCTGGTATGTTTATAATTGTTACTGTGAACATTGAGGACTTCTAGTAGCTACCTGGACTCTCTCAGGTTAAAAGGAAATCATACATCTTAAAGGTCCCATGACATGGTGCTCTTTGGATGCTTTTATATAGACCTTAGTGGTCCCATAATACTGTATCTGAAGTCTCTTTCCCAAAATTCAGCCTTGGTGCAGAATTACAGCCACTAGAGCCAATCCCACAATGAGCTTTCCTTAGTAAGTGCTATTTCTGTGTCTTTAGCTATTGAGGTGTGTGTGTGTGGGGGGGGGGGAGGAGGGGGCAAGGTGGAGGGTGGGGATGTGGCCTTATGACCTCATAAGGAGCAAGATTCCAGATCGGCCCATCTGAGCTTTCATTTTCTCAAAGGCAGAGCAGGATACCCAGGACTCGGTTTACATCTATCGCCATTTCTAGCCACTGGGGGACCATAGGGAGGCTGGGGGAACGCATATTAATGTTAAAAAAACCTCATTAAGTGAAATTTTCATGCCATGGGACCTTTAAGATATTATACATTCTCAGGAGAGATGGCTTCCTGGATTTCCTGAAGGTGGCTAATTTTTGCATGAGCACAAAGATATGGTTGACACAGAAATCACATAGATGACCGGGCACTATAAGACCTAAACGCCGATCTGTTAACAGACTTTATACATTACTTTGTAATCTTCTGTTTATTAACCCTGGTGAGCTCAGGCAGACCAAATATTCTATTCTGATGCATATTTGTCTTTTTTTTTCCTGCTGACTAGGCCACACAGTTAGATGTTTCCAGTTGCCACTGACAATACCTGGGTGGACATTCATCTCTATTGTTGCTGTAAACTGAACAGAAAGAATTAAAATGCATTTGCAGCAGAAGAGAGAAAACAAGTTGTACTTCCTCACCAGCTTTGTTTCAACACAACTTATTTGTTGGGACCATTCTTGAGAAAATAGCCAAGATCACATTAAGCCCAGAAATCAAGAACAGCAATCAATTGTCTCACCACTGAAAAGATGTGCACATTTAATCAAGAGGATTTTTCAAATAATTCAAAAGGAAATTGAACATTTTGCAAATCACATTTCAGGAGCTTGGGAAAGAACATTCAACTCAGCCACCTATTAAGATTTGCACCCCATATTGAAATATGCTGTAACTTAGAGGTGGATCTGAACCTAGTTGCATTTCATCTCCACACAACAAGGAGATCGAAACAGAAATGGGAGGCATTGTTGGAGGAGGTCCAGAACCTGCAATACTGCATTTCATAGAAATAAAATGTATTTTTATTTCTATGCTGCATTCATTCCAACTTTAGTGGCTGTCAGAGGAGAGGCATACATAAATGGACATGGAAATAAACTTGCTTTGTGTATGATTAAGGAAACCACACTTGATTTATTTAAGACAATGATTTTTTTGTCTGTAAAGTAAGTGAACCTTTCTTCTTTATCAGTCAAACAAAAAGGAAGGCAATTAAAAATAGAACTGGGTGAAAACACTTGTTTGTTGGTCATGTCAACCACATATCACACAAAACTCTGGACCAGGCACTGTCCTACCCAAAAAATAGCAAAAATGGATTGAAGGACAGATCCATGATGATGTGTGTCACTTGAATAAACACCGTTTGTTGTTTTTGGGCAAAAGGAGGTTTATTTACTGCAAACATGTGCTCATTCCTCTGGTTTGAGTGGTACTGTATACTACTCTGCAGACACTTGGTAGTGAATATATCCTATTAAACAAGTAAAATTATGTTTTGTATCGGAAATAAACCGCATTATAAATAGATTTGCCAAGCAGGGGTTGTTCTTAAATAGATTGGTGGTTAGAGTAATGTATTTTTGCAATTCTAAAACATAGGACAAAGTACTGGACCTGCCCAAAGCAAAGTGCCAGTTCAACAACACATTTTGCTAAATTTAAGCCCTTAATCTGTTGCCATGCCTTTCACAATCCTCATCAGTACTACAGTTCAGCTCAATATTATGGAAACTTCTGCTATCTTTGCCTTTGGTAACTGAGCAGACATGCTTTAAAAAAAACATATGTAGTATGGAAGTCAGACACATACTATAAAAATAAAAGATCCTGGCCTTCTTTTAAACAATTACACCAATTAAAGGTGCAGTAGGTAAGACTTATGAAACTAACTTTCTGTCATATTTTCTGAAACTGACCCTATGTTCCAGTAGAACTACATGAAGCAGGTCATTAAAAAAAAAATCTGGCTCCTCTTGCACCACCTACAGCCTGTAGTGCGATTTGCAAAAATCCACCGCTCCCTGTTCAGATGCACCAATCAGGGCCAGGGGGGGGTGTCTGACTGCGTGTCAATCACTGCTCATGCACACACATTCATTCTCTTGGATATCTTTGAGAGCAAAATTGCTCGCTGAGCCTGTTCTTGTCTGGACACATGTCGTTCCCAATTTTTTTTTTTTCTTCTTATGTGTGGTGCAAGGGTGGCTCTGTGAGAGCACCCTACATTTCGTTGTACCTTCACAGTGTAATGACAATAAAGGCTATTCTATTCTATTCCCTTGTGGGGGGAGGAGCTTAGGAGACTGTTTTGGGCTTTAGCAGAAAGGGGGAGGGACTGAGAAGTTGTTGATGTTCACATTTTTTGGCTAAGTCCTGGATCTTCACCATCCTACCTACAGCACCTTTAACATTTGGGAAAATGCTTTCAACATGTGGTGACCGAACCTTTTTGTGGATTTTCCATTTAAGACTGTGTACTGTAGATGGCATCAAACCTAAAATCAAGATGAAACCTTTTTTTTTATATTACATATGAGAAAAGACATTGGACAAGTCAACAAACCAAAGTCATGTTTGTTTAGATTTTGTGGGAATCCAATTACAGAGAATAAATGATTGAGATCATTGAAATGAATGAAACTTTTTCTAGTTACATCCAAATTTATAGCAAGGCTTGAAGACCGTTCCTTATCCCCGACAATTACTTGAGGCTCAACGAGCCAGTCAACAGACACACAATATGAAACGTCTCTATTGCACTGTAATGTGGCTGCAAAAACAACCCTGACTTATATATTTTTTAACCACTCACTCATTTCCAGTCTGCAAACAGAAGTCCATGACAGTTAAAAGTGTCACTTTTGTGAGTTAACATATCGAACATTATATCAAACTCTTAATTTTTTTTAAATGAAAGTATCAGTGTACTATTTTAAATAAGTTGACAATAATGAAACATGTGTGTGCATCTAATGACATCAGTGCCAGTGGATTATGGGAGATTTCTTATTATTTTCTACAGAGGAACTTTCCCCATTTATCCCCACTCCTCTAACAAGCCATTCCAGTGCAGGTCAACGAGCGTACTGAGGCAGTAATATCTCTTATTTTCTGAGTTATAGTGACTAAGGATCTATTATGCAGTTCCTAAAAAAGAAATCAAATAAATTGAATCTTTAAAATGACATGGAAAAAGTGCCCAAATGAACAGAACAACAGACATGAATGAATGAAAGAATAAAATAGAACAGAACTACTGTAGGTGCAGGGAACCAGAGCAGAGAGGGCACTTCTTGAAGTCAGTTGTCTGTCTGGCAACTAAGCCTCTTTTTTTTTTTTTTTTTCTTTTTTTTTCTTTTAATGTTAGTTGTTTCAGTTTGAAGAGAGCCTCCTCAAGCCCCGCCACCATTTAATAGGTCTGCACAGAGCAGTGGAAGATGGCAGCTTAGTCATTTGGGAGTATCAAGAGTTCAAATTGGTCTTTCTGTAATGTACTCAAAGCCTGTCATCAGCTCTCCATTAGGTCCTGCAGCTTCCAAAACACCACAGCCCAATTCTTCCAGTGTCTCCTTTCCAGCTCAGTCATTCTTCCCATTCTTGAATACCCTTGCAGTACAAAATCCTGGTACCTAACCCCAGGATTTCTTAGAAAAGAAAACACCACCATTAAGCATTGTTACACTGTGACCCCCTCCACTCTAGGCACAGTCTTTAAAAAAAAATGTGCTGAGACACAATATGTTTTAGCACAGAGAGAAATACAACTGTCGCCCAGCTGTCCCTTCCACAGCCAAGGCAAGGACAGGGCATGGTGTGATAGGGTAGGCAGAAGGAAAGGGGCTGTGTCAGGTAGTAGCAGGAGGCAAGCCCTGGGCTGGGCTTTGGTTGACTGGTTAGCTTGGCTCAGCTAGCTGTAGCCCGAGTCATCAGGTCCTCTAGAGCCTTGTCCTGATCATTGTTGTGGACTAGCAGCACTTCTTTGATGGCATCCCGCTGAAATCCCATTTCGCCAAATCTTGACATTAGCTCAAGGAACTGCAAGGCCTTGGGAAGGATGAAAACATTTAAAAAAAAAATACTTATTATATATAAATTATAAAATCTATTAAAGTAATCTATAGACTTTAGCCTAATGATCAAAATAAAGTAGAGGTATTGCTCATATTTCAAAGACTAAACACAATGCATGTTCCTAAGGGGTACAGTTAGCTAATAGCAAAATGTACAAACCTTTTCTTCTGAGCATTGGTACATCTCTAAACATTCCTCCACCGCACTTGCATCGAAGCCCCGCTCACACAGACGCCCATGGACAAACAGGTAGTCCAGTACCTTAGACAGACAATATGTACATGTTATGGGTCTGCTTTGAACATCAAATTGTTAATGAGGCTTGAAAGTTAGGCATTACATAGAAGACAAAGAAAAGACCAAGATTTCTTTCCGATTTGACATTATATTGTGGATTGAATTGAATTAATGTTACTGTTCTAC
Organism: Perca fluviatilis; assembly: GCF_010015445.1. Lineage (NCBI taxonomy): Eukaryota > Metazoa > Chordata > Actinopteri > Perciformes > Percidae > Perca > Perca fluviatilis. The sequence continues at coordinate 10,448,947 of NC_053115.1, read as the reverse complement.
AAGATTCATTTATTGTTCTCTTTATGCTGTATGTGGCTGGAATTTGTGATGCCCAACGCTAGTTCATCATTTAAAACCAGCTGATACTAATTAAATCTGATATACCAACTCCACGGAACCAGTTATATAGATGTTATACCACATCTACTGCTATAGCTACCATAATCACATAACAATGGATGGACAGGTCATATTGTTCAGAATTAGCTGTACAGATCACAGAAACGTATCCATGCCGTAACTATTGAGACAACAGAAAGTGTGATGAAACGTGAATTTTAATTTAAGACTGCATTGATGCTTCACTGAAAACAATTACACAAGCACACAAACAATGAACTGCTAAGCATGTCGAACAGTGAATATGCTAGTAATCCAGATCGCTGCGCATTGGGGCGAGAGGGAATCACACCTGCTCCACGTTCTGCCCTTGTCTCTGCATGGCCCGTAGGACACCCTCATAAGAGTAGCCCATGCCCACAAGGGTTTCCACACACTGACGCTCGCTGGGGGTCATGCTGAGCAAGGCTCCGCCACATGGCAGACCAGCAGTTCCTGACCCTGGGTTGGCCTGGAGTAAAAACACGAATGAATGTCAATTAAGTTCCTGAGCTTCCTTATTTTTCATCACTATATCCCAAACAAACAATGCACACTATTAGTCGGGTATGCAGTAAGTAATCTCATGCTCACCGGTTTTGGTGCGCCACTCTTGGTGTGGCTAGTTGGCTCAGGGGCAACAATAACTTGGGTCTTGGGAATGGTCAGTGGGCTGCCATTGGGTAGGTTCTGTCGAGAAGCCGGGATGGGTGCAGGGATTGGGCTGTACCTTACTGGCACTGGGTCACCAGAATCACAGAGCTTGGGAAAAGTGAGAGAGCGGATGTTACAGGGTCGATCATCTGCGTCAAACCCCGTTCTCCCAGGTTGTCCAACTCTGTCCATGTCCAGCAAGGCAACCAACCCATTGGGTTTATGGGTAAAGCCAGGTTTGGCTGTGAGGCTGGTGTTGGTGCTGGGAGGAGACGGGCTGTTTCCACGTGACACTGGCCCTATCTGGGAAACCTCTGGTAAGGATACAGAGGGAGGAGGTTGAGGTTGGGGCTGGCTCTGGAGGATGTTCCTGAGCTCCTCCCTATCGTCCAAAGTTTTGAGCTCCAGCTTGTCAAAGGGGTCCTCTTCCCGCTCAAAGTCGGCTAGGTTGAGGCTGTGCAGCTGGGGAGTGCTAGGCTGGATGTTCCTGGGGCCAAGTCTTGGGGCAGGCAGTGGAGTGAGGATGGCGTTATGGCTCAGCCCCGCCAGGACGGGGTTCAACGCTGGCGGTAGAAGGTCCTGGTCCTCTGCAGCACACCGGCGTTTCTTCCCTCCATCGCCATCAATGTCCTGGGTCTGTGCCAAGCACTCTCTGTTCTCTGCCTCCTGCTTGGCTGCTGCTTCTTCTGCTCTGGATTCTGCTGCTCTGGCCTCAGCCAGTTCAACCCCCCAACGCACACTACGCTTCTCCAGAGAAAAGTCATACTGTTGAGACCGCAGCAAGATGGCGTGAGGAAGAAGATGGGCAGAGAGCGCACATAGAGTGACAGAAGAAACACAGGAATAATTATGAGTATAAGAGCCACATGACAGTTCATCAAAAACTTGTGCAACATAGTTTGAATAAAAGCGTTTAGGCTTAGAGGCCTGCAGTGAAAAGTTGAGACCGATTCAACTATTAGAGAAACACAATCTCAGGTCGCGCTGCGGTGGCCAATCATGTAACCAGCGATCAGACTTGTCAGTCGGTTTTGAGGCGGCGTGAGAGACCCGTACAGTAAACCGGAAACATCACTGCCTCTATCGCTGCCACAAGAACGTTTTTAAACACAAGCACTGAAGAGCCCAGGAGTTTGTGTAACAGCTGAATGTTTGCCCAACAACAAAGCACCGTTGATCTGTCTCGCTTGTCTCTTTTCTTTCTCTCTTTCTCCGTGAAATTAAGCCGCCTTCAAGTGCGGTCGGAAACGTCGAGATCTATAAACAATCTGATGGAAAACAGAAACGGAGAAATATAAAGTCTACTTGTGCTACATTTGGGGGTTAATGAGCACAACAGGACGTCACACAAATGGGCCGTTTCAGTGACACTCCCACCACCGCCCAACCCTGGGCAAAATCGCCGGATGGCTTATTTCTGTCTGAAAGGGGCTTTGAGCCCTGGTGTGATGATGCTGCGGCGATGTATTTAAGTGAAGCATAACACAGCTAACAACACCAGTGGAAAATTAACATATTTCTTGTGCCTGACTAACCTGTGAGTCCATCAGCAAGGAGCCACAGTCTGGGAGACAGAAACCAACAGGCAGCCCCACTTTGGCTGGGCAGCGGAATTTGTCATTGATTTTGAAGGGAACTTCATCAAGGTAGCTGATGGGTCCTGTGTAAAAAAACAAAACAAAGCAAGCATATAATAGAAGTACAGACACTAGAACTACAGGCGCCAGCAGACCTTGAAGCTAGACTTCACTCACAACTCAAGACATCAGTGTAGTCAAACAGGAAAATAAATAAATAATATAATTATGTCCTCACCATTGTTGTATACATCTGATCCAGACTTCCTCGCAGCCATTTAGAGACTGAAAACAGACATGAGTACACCAGATGTAAAGTTAGTGAGTAGTGGGAGTGAAACTGTTACATGTCAAAGAGAGTTAATATGTACATGGCATATGTCAATGTATTTAAATTAAAAAAAACACTAGCAACAGTGTGAAAACAGCCGAAAGTGGATTTCCCCAGCTCTATTCCAAATGCCTTCAGGCATGACATTTTCTCTGACACAGTAGTTCCTGATATTTACAAAATGTCTTTCACTAAGCTCAGAGAATGGTCCTACAGAACACTTTTAATCAAAGCATATGACCTATGACACTTCATCACATGGTAGTGCAAATGTTTTCTTCACTTTCCTATTGGCTTTGAACATTCCACTGCTTTGCATCTCAAGTGACATAATCCCGTTATTTGGTCATGCCGTTCAACAATTGCTGATATTATCAACACAGAGAGGCCACTGTTCACATCCACTGAACTTTGTGTGTTCAGTGTGAAAAATGATAGATTTGATTCACTTACACAACTGAAAAGGGCTTCTTTTTTTTGTCAAGAATTCCTAATGCTCAAATAAGCTGAATTTTAAATAAACACTGAATCATATGGCTCACTGACATAATGATCACTTTGCTAGTACTACCTACACTGCTGAAAATCAGCACACCAACTCTAACCAATCAGCCATATGAGACGAGCCAGTCATCTCCACAAAACTCACACTAGTGAGTAGTAGACTAGTCACAGACACTAGTCTAGTTGACTTGTACATTACCCACACAGTACAACATAGCATTGAGAAAAAGAAAATGAATGGCTGGTGAAGAAATGTGAACATCTAGCAAGCCAGAGAGAGACAGATCATTTTCTCAGATGACTGCGGCAGGATGGCCAGGTGGCTCTGTGTCTACTGGTCATGTAGGTGGGAAACAGGTAACGTACACATTAGCAATTGATAATGAAATAGTGAATTTATTTTGCAGCCTTACTGCCCTCGTTTTCAAAATTAATTATAATGTTACAATGTTTTCACTCTGTTGTTAGAATGTCAGAGTGAGGGGGCTGCAGCGGTCAAGGTTCAGTGCCTTGCTCAAGAGCACTTTGGCAGAGCCCAGGAGGTGAACTGGCACTTCTACAAATACCAGTCCACCACCATACTTTAGTCCGTATGGGGACTTGAACCAGCAACCCTCCAGTTCCCAACACAACTCCCTACAAACTGAGCTACTGCCACTCCAAATTAATACATGCTTTAATTCACTGAGACATTAACATGATTGTATATTCACTTATACTTAACAGATGAACAGTTCCACTAATTTGTTTTAAGATTATTTTTGGGGGCTTTCCCTTTATTATATAGTGACAGTGTATAGACATGAAAGGGGGAGAGAGATGGGGGATGACATGCAGCAAAGGGCCGCAGGTCGGACTCAGCCTACATGGGGCGAATGCTCTTACTGCGTGAGCTAGAACCCCAACAATTCCACTAATTACCAGTAAAATTGACTATATATTAGTTAAATATTCACAAAAGAGAAAACAATAATGGGTGTCATGTCTGTTTTGTCTTTTTTTCTTTTCTTGTGTAGCATAAATGGAATATAATTGCATTTCATTACGTTGCAGAATGAGAATAAATGTTCTTTGACCCCCCAACCTAAATCCTTGAAAGGGTCTACAGTCATTGTATTGCACTGCAATCTGCTGAATATTACCGGCATTGGTTAAAAAAATAAAAAATTAAATAAAAGGACAAAGACCTAAGGCTCTCCAAGAGAGTGGCACACATGGAAATGTCTCATTTAAAACACATCTATGTAGAAATGCAACGGACAGACAGGTTACCTGTACTGCACTAACCTGGGAGTTGTACAACGTCCATTAGCCCCAATTTTGAGTTTAGTCATTCTACTCTACTACGCTCTCTGGCTAATCATGAGTGCCCATGGAAACGGCCCACACATGATCAAGGAGTATCTCGTGATCAGGAGGTATTTCAGATTTATTTTAAATGTAATCTGATTTTAATCTAGTGGTTACCCTTTATTAAGTAGTTACATTAGTTAGGCATAATTATTGGAATTGTTGGGTCTTTGTAAATTATAGAGTGTGGTCTAGACCTACTCTATCTGTAAAGTTTCTTGAGATAACTCTTGTTATGAATTGATACTATAAATAAAATGTAATTGAATAACACCCCTCCACCACAAGTTGTTGTTCTGCGTAGCTATTTTAACAATTTAGATAGTACTCACGGTTAGTACAGAGTACAGTTGATTCAAGTTGATATACCGTACATGTTTCAGACATAAGTGACAACCACAACTGCACATAACAACTCGACAAGTTTGTTATGTTAGCTAGTTTAGGGGGAGCTGAACTGCTACGAAAGAATCGCAGTAACGTTAACTGCAATTCATCACATTTCCAGGAAAGTTTACATTTAAAATTACACATGTCAAGGCTCCCAGCTGTCACATATTGCTCGCAATATTGCTTGCAGACAAATTGGAATGCGATAGCTTATACTATAACGTCATTTAGCTAAGTTATGATTAGTTTTAATTAGCAACAAGCTAATATCCGTGCTCATTCCTAGCTCAACGCGCTAACAGCGAACATACACTGACAGTTTAGCTAGCTAAGAAGTCAGCGTACGGTGTGACATTAGTTGGAAATGGTGGAATATTAGGGTCGAATTGAATATTTCACTGACAATCACCACTAGCCGCTGGCTAATGTTTTTTGGGGAAAATCTACCGTTTAATACGCTTAGCGTTAGCTTCGCCAGTGGCCTGGTTGTAATGTTATGTGGCTGGATACGACAGACCGCTGTCCCTGCTGCCACCGCCCCTGAAACAAAACTGAGATGACGTATAAACAAAGACTACTCTCACCTGTATCTGCTCCGTCTTGTTTTTTCAAAATCCAAGCGACGTATTGTCGATGTGGCACTCAAATTTAAACTATTCTGCGAATGAGTTTTATTTACACTGAAATATATCTACTGCTTCAGCGTGGGACGCCATCTTGATTTGTCAAGCTCCCTTCCACTGGTTCCTGTATGACGCCACTCACCTACATGACGTCAGAACTTTACAACGCTACATCCAGCTGTGAGCGGTGTCATCATACTGGTAAGTGCTGTTTTTAAAAGAAAAGGTAGGAAAAGCAGTGCTTCATAATTCAAATTTAAGAGATTGGTTTTATAATAGCGTTATTGGCAACAAAGTGTAAATACCAAAGTGCATTTGCAACTCCCCGAATGTGATTTATGAAAAATAAGAAGCACATACAAAACGTTATTGAAGGCAAAGACTAACAGTAGGCTACTGTACGCAAAAAAATATAAAATACAAATATAAGTAAAAGTAAAAGTGTGCTAATTTAAACTAATCTAAACAATTTTACAATACAATTTTAATGAAAATAAGTGCACATTTAATTTGTTTCATCCACTCAATGCCTCCGTTTAAAATAGTTTATTAATTTGTTTGTTATCTTTATTGTAGTAAAGATGATGATTATGATGATGGGAATATTGGTAATAATGATTAAGTGAGATCCATGAAAGAGTTAATTGGGGAAAATATTAAATTATCACAAATCATTTTGTATGCTGCCCTTTAATGTAATTCTCTTCAGTAGTGTGTTTTCTTGGGGAATGTGATATACTGTCCTGTTACTACTTTACAAAGAGAATAATGTAAATTCTAATCCCAATTCTGAACCTAAATTAGCTGTTGGTTAGTGTAGCCAGACTGACTAGACATCATTAGCTCCTAGAAATTAAGTAATGGTGGCCAGATTTAAAACATCATGCACCACTTACGTAGTTAAGTATTTATCAGAAATGAAACTGTTAAACTATCAAAATACTGTACCTTTATTTATTTCAAAATGATAGCAGTGAAGGACACCAAAGGCTTTATAACAATGATATGCAATATGCCATCTCTAAAGAAATCATAGACCCAGTCCTGAAGTCAAGCAGCAGATATGTTTATTGTTTGTTTTACGATAAAAGAAAGACTAACTTAAGTGAGAAGAAAGATAAAAAGGAAAGGTAACTTTATGGCTGTTGCCATTTTTCTGATCAATAAAGTGATGCTAATGGAAATGTAAAGAAAGTGAGTTACTACACGTAATTGTAGATGGTTATTGTTGTAACTTTTAAAAGATCTAAAATTGCAATATGTACATTTGTAAATTGTTATTTTTTTATCTTTAAAAAAAAAATGGCTTAGCATCGAGTGCGCGCACGTCACGTTAAGACCCAAACGTGCTTTACGTTTGTAGACACGCGCAATGATAGCCGGAAGCACCGATCTGAGGAAAATAAAAATCGATGAAATCCACTGTATTTCGCGAGTATAAACCTCTCACTTACTGTCCTTTTCGCGACCGTAGGCTCGAATTGATCTGCCCTTTTCACCGTCACTGTGCCTGTGGCGAAGGTAGAGAGCAGGAAAGCTGCTCCATTTGAACGAAGTTGCTCGGTAGGGGTTTAGCTGACGTGTGGAGAAGTTGAGACTGCCAGAGAGCAGATAAACAAACATAAACAAGCAGGGACCAGCTGAGCGCCTGTCCGAACCGAACCAGCGGCACGGAGAGATGTCAGGGAGAGCGAGTTTCCTCTTTCAAACCCAAGAATGATCCACAGGAGACCGTGACTTACACTGATACTAGCTCCATGTCAACTGTCAACACTGGCACACAAAGAATTTCGGAAACAAAACACGAGGACCAGCCATAGGCTTTAGCAGAAAAGCCATTGCTCCTGTCACTGTCTCTTTGTCAAGACAGGCTAGCATGGACAACCAATAAGTTTACCTTCCAGTTTTCAGCTGTGACGAAACGAATACATATTACAGTGCAAGGAGACAGAGGTAAACACTTTTTTTTATTAACTTTGCTTTTTCCCCCATAAAGGGCCTGCGAACTAAATCACTGACCTAAGCTAGCTTGGCAGGCCACATATCCTGTTTGTGTTTGAATTCTTTATGTGGCGGTCAGTTTACAAGCAGGGCTGCTATCTATTCAGGTTTGCTGTTTCTTTTGTCCTAGCGTGTTCTAGAAAGACTGTCAATACAAACAAAGCTAACAGATTGTAGGTGTTTGCTGCAGACTCAACTGTAACCATGACATGTAAAACTTGTAAATGTAAGTAGAATCCTGACAGTATCATTAAGCCAATCCTTTTACTTTCCACTCTACAATACCCCCTTACCTTCCTCTGATCTGGGGCCACTGGTGTCAGAAGTGGGATTAACATGGCCCACCAGGCAACCCCTAGTTCCCAGAAGGCCCTGATGATGGAGCTGAAGTCTCTGCAGGAGCAGCCGGTGGAGGGCTTCCGCATCACTCTGGTGGAAGAGTCTGACCTCTACAACTGGGAAGTGGCCATCTTCGGGCCCCCTAACACCCTGTATGAGGGAGGCTACTTTAAGGTGGGACAAAACGTTCTGATACCATAAGAGCAGGGAATTTTGAACACCGACTAGTCAAAAACATGGCACCGTGTTTAGATAATGAGAAACATTCATGAAGCTAATTTATAACCAGCAGCAACAGATGATTTATATGTATACAGTGCAACTGAGCTCCTGGGCAAGGTTTCTTCCTGAATTGGATATGTAGGAGATTGCTGCAACTTGAAAGGTCCCATGGCATGAAAATTTGAGATTTGTTTCAACAGCTTGTCACACATTGCATCCAAATATGAATCACTCATTCAGAGTCTATTATTCTGTGTGGAACAAAAGGTTCTTTGTTAAAGGTCCCATGGAATGAAAATTTCACTTTATGAGTTTTTTTAACATTAATATGCGTTCCCCCAGCCTGCCTATGGTCCCCCAGTGGCTTGTAATGGCGATAGGTATAAACCAAGCCCTGGGTATCCTGCTCTGCCTTTGAGAAAATGAAAGCTCAGATGGGCCGATCTGGAATCTTGCTCCTTATGAGGTCATAAAGAGCAAGGTTACCTCCCCTTTCTCTGCTTTGCCTGCCCAGAGAATTTGGCCCACCCATGAGAGAGAGACATCATGGCTTTCAAACGAGCAAAGTGGCAGTTGGTCAAAGCCACATTTTATCATATTTGTTGCACTTTTAAAAACTCTAATTCATGAATGACCTGGCTCAAATTTACTGGCTCACCAGAATGTCTCGGTTTTAAAGCCTTTTCAGACAGCTATTTATAATTCTTTAATTTTTAGTCTTTCTCCCCTCTCCCTCCATTCTCCTTGTCCAGGCCTCTCCCCTTTGCTGTATGATGGTTGTACTTCAGATGGCTATTTTTAGCCGAGACCGATATAAATGGCACCTTAGCACAGAGAACGAGTAAGAGAGAAGGGCACAATGAGACTCCTCTTCCAATCTTCCATGTTCCTTATTCAGTGAAACATCTAGAAAGTGTGAAAACAGTGAGAGCCTCTATTCATGTTGAGAAAATGCAGATGAGGCTGTAATCTTCCGGGAATGCCGAAATATTACAGAGCAGGTGTTGCTGCCATCGCTGATTGCGTTATGCTTTGCCTTTACAGTGACATCCTTGTGTTATCTACTGTCAAATCAATGTTTTTACATAACCTAAAATCACATGTGTTTTTACAATCTGTACAACATATCATATTACACCCCCTATCCTTAGCCCATGCGGCCAGATAAGGAAAAACTCCACACACGCAAAAAAAAAAAAAGTAGGAGACCACAGAGCAACAGTGGATAGATAACTCTTTCAGGACAGAATATTTTCAATAGGGGCCATAGTAAGAGTTTCCAATTTACCTGCATGAGACATGTAACATATAACATAGAGCCTGCAGACACTTTCAAACCCAGGACCCTTTTTGCTTTGAGGCAAATAGTACTTACCCCTGAGCCACTGTGACACCCACATAATTACATTAATAGATATCATTCTAATGCTGACTGGTTGAGCCTGGCATTCTCCAGAAAGGAATGCCTTGACTTTTATACTTTGGTGCCTGTGTAATTGATGAAATATTGGTGAGTTTGACTAGTGTAACTATATAACTTTGTTTCTGCTGCCGAACCCTATATCGAAACGTGCATGTCATGACACCTGTGTTTTAAATGTTCCAAGGCTGCACTGGTGGAGTGACTAGTTGTGGCGTAATGATAGTCCTATCTCAGTAGCAGCAGTTCAGTGAGAGCTGGGGTGGTGTTACACACGCACCCAAGCCTAACACCCCTTTCACCTAGATAATTGCACAATACTATGAAAAGAAAACCCAGAACCAGAAGCACCAACTGTTGTGTCACCTAATGCCGAGCTCATCATTTGAAATGACTGACATGAATGACAACTGCGTCACAGCATGGTTGTCGGCATGGCTGAGTGTCTGATATATTTCACTGCTGTGACTAATCTCAAATGAAATGGGTACAGGAAGCTACTTTGTGGTTGAACACTTGTTACTTGTCAACTTGTAAAGCTAGTCAAGAAAGAAATAATTTTTAATGCAACATTGCAGTTAGACTTGAACAGCAAACAAAATCCAATTTGTCATATCACTCCAGTCTGGACATATCAAATTTATCCTTGTTAAGATCTAGCTTAAAGCAGCTTTTCTTAACATTTTCTGGTTCCTGAATATTACAATGCAGTCAATAACAACTTGCAAACACCTGTAATGGCAACTGTTGCTGTTTCATGTTGTCACTTCATTTTTGTTAAAGGAAGCATGACAGAATAATTTAATTCATCCCACTAGAGAAAGGATGTATTGCAAAGATGTACTTTGTTTGAAGCAAAAAAATTGCTTCATATATATATATATATATATATATATATATATATATATATATATATATATATATATATATATATATATATATATATATATATATATATATTTCCACATTCCACGTATCAATGTGCTACACTGACTGGGCTGTCTTCATGCTCAAGCTGAGACCTACAGGCTCAAAGGACTTAAACGTAGCATAACAGAAGTCAAGATTGGCTGTCTGTAAAAACGTGTTGACTGTCAACCTCTCGTTTGTTCTCCCAGGCTCACATCAAGTTCCCAGTTGACTACCCTTACTCCCCACCAACCTTCCGCTTTCTCACAAAGATGTGGCACCCCAACATCTACGAGGTAAAACATTTTTGTGTTTGTCATTTAAAATGTTCTCACACAATTGTTGTAGCCGTTATCATGCCGATATGGCATTTATATAGTTTAATATAAAATAGAAACATTTAGGCTCGATGGTGTTTTTAAGCCTCCAACGTCGCCTTCCAGGCAGCTAACCCTAACCTTATACCCTAAACATAACCACTGCCGCTGCCAGGGGGGTAGCACAAAATTCTGGGCCCTGTAGAAAGGCGTTTTCTACGGGCCCCTCCCCACATCCACAGCTATTCCTTCTAGCATCTTTTTGGGCCCTCCTCACATGAGGGCCCTAGGTACTCAGGTTCTCAGTCCCCTTTTCCCCCCCAGTCCGACGCCCCTGCGCGCTGCCTGGAAGGTGACGTTGGGGGCTTAAAACACCAATCCCCAACATTTAGAGTAGAGATGCACCAATAGACCGGCCGGTGACCGGAATTGACCGGTTTTCACATGCTCTGCATATCAGCAGTCTGACATATGCCGGTCAATGCTACAATGAACTGACAACATAAGTTATACGAGTTACAGTTCTCAAGGACGCACGCACACACGGACGCGACAGCACGGTCTCTTTTTCCTTTCTCCCAACTTTTCCGCCGTGTGTCGCGCGTACCTGCTCGCGGTGTGAAGCGCGCGTGTGCAGAAGATAACAAGTTTGCAATATGCAACACCTACAAGGAAAAAGCAGGGCGTGGAGGGATGACACGAAAAACCAAAATCAAATTTTTTTTGTTGGATATTGGATGTGAAAAGAAGGAAATGGTTCTAACGTTGCACTTTTAGATGTGTGTGAATTTCCCACACCAGGAGTAATTTATATAGTTCTATTTTATAGTGATCCATTATCTGTTCAAAAGATGTTCTATGTTCTGTGCAAAATGTTCTGTTAAAGAAAAGATAGAAAATACATATTTGTGTGTGCTGTAAAGTGGTTAGAAAAAATGAAATCAGAATCGGCTAAAATCGGTATTGGCTGGCCTAACTCAATGGAAATCGGAAATCGGAACCGGCCTAGAACGTTGTAATCGGTGCATCTCTAATTTAGAGTCTAAATGTAAACCCCTTTGTGTCTTCATGACAGATGTTATACAGTGCATTTTGTTCTCTTTCCAGAACGGAGATGTGTGCATCTCCATCCTGCACCCTCCTGTCGATGACCCTCAGAGTGGGGAGCTGCCCTCTGAACGGTGGAACCCCACCCAGAACGTCAGGTAATCTCTGCCACACAACCTCTGCTTCTGTATGCTCTTTATTCCATTCTACTACACAGACATGCTGTGTTTTTAGAACGATTCTGTTATTTTTAATACAATGTGGATATTCGTTTGAGCAGTGGTTTATAAGTATAATAGACTTAATTTAAAAGATTGTGCATAGCAATGGCGCACTCTAATAGTTTGCAGTTTGTGGATTATCTATATCGGTGTTTTATTTGCCTAATTACCGATAAAGTTAATTATTAAAAGTGGGCTACTTTGGCTTGGCTACAGCTCTGTGTCTGTCCCTCTGCTTCGGTTTCACCTACCACTGAGTTAGACTTAATGTCCCACAGCCAGTATCGGTTGATCCCTACACTGTACCTCCTATTAAACTGGAATTCTCGAATATAGAATATAGGATATGAAAACTGAGGGTAAGGGCAATACTGATAGCCAAACGGTTAAGGCATATAGCACATAACTGCAATTCTGGCCAAATACCTGTGTTGCATGTCATACCTTTCTCTCTCGCCTTGTTTCCTGTGTCTATCATGTCTGCTATTGAAAATGGTGAAAAGAAAGAAAGTTGGGGGTGGAGCTCACCCACAAAAAGAACAAATAAAACTGAAAATACAGCATAAATCCAGAATGGTGTAAATTAACAGTTCACTTTTAGCATTCCTTTGTTCAGTGTAACACCTTAAGAACAAGACACTGCTGCAGAGTAACTCAGTCAGCAAGACTCATTTTGTCGAGGAGTAGAGGTAAAGTGCTGAGTCTGTTTTTGAAAACCGAGGCAGATTGGGTGCAGTATGTAATTGAGCTGCAAAGGGAAAGAGGTACGGTCTGGGTATAGATGAAGCTAGTCTCTCTTTGCCAGACCTTCCTACACAGCGCTACGGAGGAGGGTCTGGCTAGTCCACACAGCATTCCGGGGATGGGCGAAAAACGTGCTCTGGTTTATTAGCATTTAGAGATCGACCGATATGGATTTTTTAGTGCCGATACCGATTTATTTTATTTTCATCAGCCTTAGCCGATGCCTGATACGGGCTGCCGATTTTCTTGAGCTGATATTTGGAGCAGATACTGCTTTTGCTCCCTCAATTTACATCATACAAATGTAAACACTGCCAAATTGGATTTGTTTTCGGAATCTGCTCTGCCATTTCTTTAAAAATAATAAACAAAAACACAGATCAGTGTCACTTCTGCAATCATCTTACATTCATATCACCCAAATTATGTGTGCAATGTGCATCATATGGATGAGTGCACTGCATATGGTTAACTGTGCAAGGGTTAGAGGCTTTCATCAATATCTACAACACAGCCTTGATGATCCATTGCTTGCTGACATATTATAAGACATATATAAGATATAATCAGGTCATCACAAAATGTCCGGTGAACGCAGCAGCCGCGTATCGATATATCGGCCGGCCGATAAAATCGATCTATCACTATTCGCATTTCTTTAGGGTAGGTCAGCTGGTAGAGCATGCGCCCATGTACAGAGGCTCGGTCCTCACGCAGCGGCCCTTTGCTGAATGTAATTCCCCTCTCTCCCCTTTCATGACTATCGAATAAAGGCCTAAAAATGGCACACAAAAAAATGAATCGTCATGGGCGGTGCTAAGCGCCGGACAGAGCCACGGTGCCTCTGCAAAAAAATCCTCGGGAAGGAACTTGTTTTGGTGGAACATGTCAGGCAACAGCAAACTCAGATTGGACAGATAGTCTAGCTAGCTGTCTGGATTTACCCTGCAGAGATCTGAGGAGCAGTCAACCATAGTCCTCAGAAATCCACCGGAGTTTAAAATGCCAGCACAAAGAAAGTGGAAGGTAACAGACACCCGGCCAAAATGAAAGCCATCCGGCGGAATTTCCGGCAGCACCTGAACAGTCCCGGAAGCGGAACGTCGTGGATATAGACTAAGATGAAGCTAACTAACTACAGTTTCAAAAGTCCCATGTAAAGCTTTTCTTTCATACACTGACAGGATCTGATATTGGAGATATCCTCATTTTCTGTCTGCGTGTGTTTGTTTGTGTGCGGTTCTGTCCCGATCAGGACTATCCTGCTTAGTGTGATCTCTCTGCTTAATGAGCCCAACACCTTCTCCCCGGCTAATGTGGACGCGTCTGTCATGTTTCGCAAATGGAGGGACAGCAAAGGCAAGGACAAGGAGTATGCAGAGATTATCAGGTAATTCACAGTATTGAGTATTTAATCCAGACAAATGTATAATATGCTTACAGAGAATCATCCGGTCAGTGTCATTTATTTTTATTTTTTCCCCCCTATCTGGGCCACAGGAAGCAGGTGATGTCAACAGCAGCAGAGGCTGAGCGCGATGGAGTCAAGGTGCCGACCACGTTGGCCGAGTACTGCGTCCAGACCAGGGTTCCCTCCCAGGACAGCAGTTCAGACCTTCTCTATGACGACCTGTACGACGACGACATGGAAGAGGAGGACGAGGAGGAAGACGAGAGCGATATGGAGTCTGTAGGTGAAGCCGGGGGGATCAGCCCCACGGAGGACGGCGGGACGTCCACCAGACGTTACGACAACCAAGACGACTCTGGCAACGAAGACTCATGATGATCTGGATGATAACTCCTCCCTGCCAACTCCCCCAACCACCCTCCTTTTATGTGTTACTTTCCGATTTTGTGTGTGTGTCTCTGTATGTGTGTGTGTCTCTGTGTGTCTGTAGGTGTGTGTGTGTGTGTGCGTTTGCACATACAGTGGGGTCAACAGTCAACTGCCAAAATAAACGTTTCATCATTTATTAAACTAATACAATGATTGGTCACAATAGTAGTTGTAGTCAAATGCTATTACATAGTTTTTCAGAAAAGGTTTGTTGGTACTGTTTTCACTCAAGTCAGAATTTGGTGTTTCCACCGTTTGCCTTAATTACAGCTTGCACTCTGTCTGGCATCAGATGTTTCGCAGAGTTTGAGAATTGAAATGATTCCAGCACTGTTTGAGAGCACCACCAAGTGTTTTTGCATTATATTTCTCTTTTTTTTTTTAAGAAATCTTTTTTTTGGGGGGGCATTTTCAGCCTTTATTTTGACAGAAAATCTGAAGACATGAGAGAGAGGGGAGAGAGAGGGGAGAGAGAGGGAGGAATGACACGCAGCAAAGGGCTGCAGGTCGGAGTCAAACCCGGGCCCGCTGCGTCGAAGAGTAAACCTCTATATGTAGGCGCCCGCTCTACCAACCGAGCTATACAGGCGCCCTTTTTTTTTTTATTTAAATGTTGCCGTTGAGGATGCAGAAATGACAATGACGGCATGCCTCTGCGGAATAGAGCGGTATTACTCTACGGTTAATCCCACACTGCGGTGTGATTAATCACGTGCGAGTTACTGACTCCAGACGAAGCAAAACATCCCCACACGAGATTATTTATAAAAGTAAGTTTTTCGGCCCTGTTGCATCACTCTTTTATGCAGCCAAATCCTCACGTATGTACTGTTAGTTGTTTGGTTGCAACCATAAAGTTGAATTTTAGTCATCAAGGGTGAAATTTCAGTATCGTTCCATCCATTCTAAACCATTAGACTTGTTTTTCCATTAAAGAAGTGGTTTGGTAACTGCTACAGTTTGTTGGTCTTTTGACTGTAATTTTGGTCAGCTTGAGTAGGACTTTCTTTGTTGCGTTGGCTTTGTGTCTTGGATGCATAAAGATGATCGTTTTAAACCACAGTGCCATCTCTAGTTCTGTCTTATCCTTGTATGAGATGAGAGTAGTCCCGCATTGCCAGACCTATGTCCACAGTGCTGTGTCAGCGCTGGAGTCTGGTCTGGCTGCACAAGTTAACGTTCTGGGATAGGGGAAAAAACACTCTGGCTTGTCTGTATTTCTTTAAACCAATCACAATCTTCTTGGGTGGCGCTACGCCCCAGATGCAGCGAATATGCCCTTGCAAAATAGATAGTGGAAGAGGATGAGTATGCCTGATATTTCCGTTGCGTCAGGCTTTATACGCACAGTGGACATCCGGTAAACCAGACTAGAATGAGAATAACTCAATCTTGTGAAAATCTTTCCAGCCTTTTATCATGATTAAGCATAAACAGTAGTAACGGGTCATTAGTTATTAAAATACCATAATAATGAACATTGTGTAGGATACATGTGTAACACTTGCATACATGGTGAGACAAACATTTTTGAATCTTCCTCTCACATATGCCAGTATTTGAATTACTTAACAAGCATTTCCCAAAGATAAATATCACATATCAGTTCTAAATAACCGTCTGCAAAGTAAACAAATTGTCTTAGTTTTTGATAAATGATGAAAACAAACTGTCCTTGTGGTGGTCTCTTGAACCCCACTGTAGCTGGCCGGCTCTTCGTCAGGCTAGTCCATGTCCCGTTGTCCGGTTTTGTGTTAAAAGATTGTCTCTATCCAATGTGTCTTTACATGTCGCTGTTTTTAATGTACTTTTTGTTGTTGTTTTCGTTTAGTTCTGTTTAGACATTCTGTCCTCCCTGAGTTGTCCTTTGTATTTTCTGGGAGGGCTCAGACAGTCTGGCTGATGGACACATGCTGTTTGGCTCATTAACCAGCCGATGAGCTGGCCAGCTTCTCCTGTCACTGTCCATCAGTGTGCCCCCGTGGCAGAATATCTCTGTCCCTCTCACGCCTGTCTGTTCGACTGATCAGTCAACTTTAACTTGCGAACACAGGCTTGACTGTGGCTCCGCCCTCTTGGACCCACCTTCAGTAGTGTCCATCGCAGCCGCTCCCTCATGATCCCTCCAAGCAACGCCATTTGGTTAGGGGGTGGACAAGGTTCAAACCTTTTCTCACGTCGACTCCTACACCTCTCTCTGCCTCTTAAACCTCAGGGCCTCGATAGACTTTCACTGAGAGAAAAAAAAAAAAAAAAAACAGTCAAAGAGAAACTTCACACACAGAAACTGATCCTCACCTCCACCTCCTTTTCTTACTTTCTGCATCACTGGGTGGTTCTATAGGGCAGAGAGAGTGAACTGAAAGTCTCCAAACCCACCGCCAGCGTGTGAGTGTTGCTGTTGGTCCTGATTAAGTTGTTTTCTTCCTGGTAGGCTGGAGTCAAATTTTAAAAATCAAAATGCACCTATAGGGACTTTCTCCTCAAGACACATTATGTTTGCGATAGATGTGAAAATGTTACGTTTTTGCGCCGTAACTCGATTTAAGCTTAAATGCGATTTAGTGAAAATGTGGACATTGTTCCTGTGCTACACCACATCCAGACTGTTTATCGACAGAGACAAAAATCAACATGCAGCTTAGCTTACGCATTTGAATGAATTTGACACTTGATTGCCTGTTATCTGTGTGTTTGTGTGTGGATATTTACATTTACTCTTCATCTTTTGACTACAATGTCAGGGTTCTCTTGTTCCTGTCTCTGTGGAACAGGTGCAGACTTCTGTCACTACTTCAGTACGTTTGCCCAAATGACCTTTTGGACGGAAAAGATTGTGTGTTTGCACAGCGTTCTAATGCTGTTTTGGTGAGGCCTGAACTGGCTGAGGATTTGACTGATTTAAAAAATAAGAAGAAGAAATCTGAGTGTTGAACTTTTGGACACACTGAACAGCATTATGTGGCAAATATTACTTGTATGGCATCAATTAAGCCACACATTGTGTTTTTGTCGTTGTGG
The DNA here is from genome assembly GCF_010015445.1 of Perca fluviatilis. NCBI lineage: Eukaryota > Metazoa > Chordata > Actinopteri > Perciformes > Percidae > Perca > Perca fluviatilis. The sequence continues at coordinate 10,431,338 of NC_053115.1, read as the reverse complement.
GTTATAATCTGTTGCCCTTTTTTTAACACAACAGAGCACTGCGCAAACCAATTCAAATGGATGGATTTTTATGCCAAGGAAACCAAGTACAGCCCCACAAGCGTTCATTTTAAAGACTGTGGAGCTATGGATGCATGTGGTGGATTTAACGCTGTTTCAATAAACTCTTAAAGAGATACATTTTGGATTTTAATGTGAAGCCAAAGGAGTGAAACATTTCCTGCTGGCCCTGTGCTGTCGAGGCTCCCAGAGACTGGATTCTGTTGAGGAAGGGGGTCTTTAATGGATTTGATATCAAGGCACAACAGGAAGGGGATTATTGTTGGAGATTCTGAAGTTTTCTTGATTTGTTCCCCATTTTTTGCCCACCCATCACCATACAGAGAATAAGATAAATCCAAGTAATAATGTGTACCAATTTCAGGTGTATCTGTTAAAGGATTAGTTTGACATATTGGGAGATATGCTCATTTGCATTGTGGCCGAGATGAGGAGGTATTTACCAGTCTAACACATGAGAAGTGGTATCAATCTTATCTAACTCTAGGTAAGAAAGCAAACGTAAGCATATTTCCCAAAATGTCAAACAAGTGCTTTCATTTACAAAATTGCCTCCCATCACAAATTTAGAAATCAATCAAATTATTATTTCTGTAAGAATAAAGTCTAGGCATAGTGTAGCCCTTATGATAGCAGTTCAATGATCAGTTTAGAGCTCTTTAATCTTAAAATCCTCCATTTTTGTACTTAAATGTATGCCTTGTTTTTTTTTTACAATGAGGGCAGGTGGAGAAAAGCTATGGAGGCCTTTTGAGGGGAGAGAGCAACCAACAGTTATCTCTTGACGGATGACAATAATTCCCAAACTCAACCTAAGAAATGACAAACTAAAACTGACTGCAGTCTAAGATGTTGAGATGTTATTCCATACACACTGTTACATACAAAGGCCCTCACATGGTCACACCCTCAATGGACTGACCTGAGTGTGTCCACAGTGCGTCCACACCCATTGATGCTAATGCTGCCGGGTTTTTCTTTGATTTTATGTCATTTTCTTTCCTCATCATTTTGTGTTTGTGAGGATGCAAATGTCACTCATAAAGTTTCTATTGTAAAAAAAAAAATTAATAAATAGAGTGTTGGGTTTGTTTGCAATATAGCTTTGATATCTGTTGCTAAGCCCACGTCATGGAAAACGGACAACACAGCAAGCTGGTTTTTGGAGTAGAATTAGGAGTGATATGCAAATGGAGGCATACAGTTATTGTGGTGAAGTTGGAAAATCATTCAAAATAAAACAGTATGTCATTGAAGCCCGTTGAAAGGTTTTCACCTTATTTTGCTATTGACCACTCGTCACTACTACATGCTACATGGATTGTAAGTGTGCTATAATAAATGTATTAGCGTAAAGTGTTGGTTCACCAAAATTACATTAAAAAAACATACCGCTAGTGGTATCTAGGGGTTTATTATTAGTATTTTAATTTGTCCATATGTTGAGATATCTGAGATCCAATAAATTGATTTGAATGGAAATGTGTTTGTATTGCGCACATCATTGAAAGAAAATTACATTTAAAAAAATCCTACAGCAACGTGTAAAAAAATATTTTTTACTTTTTCCTATTGAAAAAAATAGTCCCTATGAAACCTGTTGACAGTGAGCCATTTTACTGGGCAAGTCATGTTGCTGTTGAATGATTTTAGTAACATTTTTCAATGATTTGTGCACCACAAACAAACGTCCATTCACCTCCATTGTACTGGGATGGAAGCAGACATCTTAAAAATGAATATCTCAAATCCTTAAATCGATAGGAGTAGTATTTTGGTGAACTGATGGCCACACTTGTGAAACATTTTGGTCCATAAATGCACACTAATTTAAATGCATTATGATACTGAATGCATAGAGAATATTTTAAGATATTCCATAGCTTATAAAATGACACATAAAGTTGCAAAGCAAATGTTTAATCATGAAGAGAACTGTAATTAATTCAGAACAATTAGCTGTCCTTTATCACTGGTAGAGGAGCTTTTCTGCTCTACCAGGCATGAAAATAATTACTGGTTCAATGATGCCCTGATGGGTCTCAAAGCAATATTTTAGCTTTTGTTCAATGTACAGTGCTTCTTTGTAGTACATTGTGTATGCCTTATGAAAGTAGAAAGACATAAGTTACTTTGGGCACTTTCACTGACCTCCCGTTCACTTTCCCGTGTCTTTAAAATACCCAGAGGAAAAATCGCAGTTAATTGAAGTGAGCGCTTCCTCTCAGCGTTATGAGTTGCAAGAACACAATTGTTTCTTTAATTACTCTTATTTCATCCCTTCAGAAGATTAGATATTAATATTAATAGGTATTAATCCTGCATCATGGCATTGAGAGACATTCCTGTACTGTATAGAGTTCAATGTGGCAGTACCAGTAACCAGGGTCAAGTTTAATGTCTCACTTGAATTTCACTATTTGCTTGTGAGACAACAAGAGCTTTGGATAAAATGTATGTGTGCTACTTCCTGCTTTTCGGGTTCCATTTATACTAGATTGATGAAGTAAAACTTGATTTTCCACTGTTAGGTTGTAGGTGATTGGATTAAAAAACACATTGAATATTATGATTTTTGCCCAGATTATTACCATGTCCACGCTGACAGTACATAAAACCACTGCTCAATTATCTCATCTCATAATGAGGATTGGGTACCAATGCTGACTGGTTTCAATGACATTATTGTTTGTCTTAAATGACTTGCTTTTTTTACTGAGGAATAGCATAATATATATTATATATATATATATATATATATATATATATATATATATATATATATATATATATATATTTAACTAGTCCTTCCTCAGTCAAGGACAGACACCACAAAGAGTAAAAAATCTGTCAATGTCTCAAGTTTCCACAATTTCATTAATGATGTGGTAATTCTGCATGTTCGCAAATAGTTTTATTCATATAAAAAGGGCTATATAATATAGTTTAGTATATCACCCCCTGAAAAATATGGTTAGCCAGATGTTTGTTTGTCATGTGTGATGTGTACGTTCACCCATAGTCATTGCATGATAATGGTCTGACTATAGTTTGTAGCATAAAAAATGATCCCCATTACCAGCTTTTAGTTTCTAGACCAGAACTAATTTGCAAAAGTAATAGGTGTATCTCACTTTTACTTGGATGCTGAGAGCTGAGAAAAAAAATCAAAGTTGTATTGTTGTATTTCTACAGGCTGTAGTCTATGGCAAATGTACACCACCAGATTCCTTGTTTTTGTCTCCACCCTGTGGCAACGTCTACTGCTTACAATTTATTTTCATCCAGTTATCCTTTTGCTTGAGCAAGTGGTTTGCGCACCCCAGTATTGGATACCGTCTTTTTATGAATTATGAGCTCACCTTCCATCTATTTTTCACATTTTAGAATTATAGATTGATAAAAACAGAATGAAAACATATCCCCCTCTTTAGGTTTATGCTGCTTCACTGAGTTCCAGGGACTGATAAGCGGGTGTCTGTCTCCTTTTTTCTCTCTTTTAACTTTTTATTTACATTTAAGACATTTTTGTATTTAATCTCATTATATTTACCTTTAACCCTGAGGAAAAAAAGACACACCGGCGTTTGACAACACTCCTACTCAATAAGCGGTATTACAAAATTTCATTTTAAACTAGATTTATTTATGATTTTATTACAATACTTTTGTGAACCCAAGACTTTTGTAAACTCATTCCAAGGACCAAAACAATTGAGTGTAGGTATGTTTTCACAAGAGATTTGAGAAATATTTCCACTTTAGGGCCAAAGTATCTCTTTATACCTTGCTCTGGAACTATTTTGGGCATCACTATACAGAAAGCGGAGTTTGTTCTGAACATTTTGATATTAAACACATTGGGATCAGGTTATATGCAAATACCCTTAAAAGGAGAATACAATAATATATCTAAAAATGCCCTTAGACTTTAGAGGGTTAAAGACACTAAGATCAAATCAGTAATCTGGTTTCCAAGCATTGATTCCTTTCCTCCATACCCAACTGTGTTTTAAAAAAAAGGGAATCAACTCAGCCTTACATTATACAGTACAGCCGAGACAAGTGTTTAACTTCAACAGTATATGAACCTAACCGAGACAAATCATCAAACGCATTAACTGCAGACACACGATCACACTGGAAGCAAGCTGCAGCTTTCCCTTCTATCCCGTCTGCACAATCTTCATTCTGGTTCATCGCTGTTTGTCCTGCTGAGCCTCCAGGTGTCTGTGTGCTGCTCTCAGTGTGTCCTGCAGGTCTTTGTACTGAGCCAGAGTGCAAGCTTCCTCCAGCCGGGCCCAGCGGTAGTCCTTGTGCTCGGAAGACAAAGTCACCGCTGTCGCTGGGTCTCTGAGCTCGGCCATCCAGTACAGCACCTCTTTGGGTCTGCCTTGCACCTCATAGTGCAGCTCCTGCACAAAGCCGTCAATCACCTGCAGTTGCTCTGCCCCAAGCCCCGCCTCCTCTTTGGTCTCCCTCAGAGCTGTGGTGAGGTCGTCCTCCCCTGGATCCACATGACCTGATGGGGAATAGGTTAGACGTAACTGGCAGAAAAATCTAAAGCTACACGAGTGGAATTTAGCTCATTCGAGTGTAATATGAACTACATGATAAATGTACTCTTTTTGAACTTGTAAACACCTTTGGGTGGGGTCCAGTGGTGCTTCCCATAAGAGGTCTGCAAGAGGAGGTACTCAATGTTGTCTGGTGGAGGGACACAACTGGCTGGACGACGAAACACTATGAAGCCACAAGCACGCAGCGCCATCTCCCTGTTCAACAAATTTCACACAAAAACACAACATTTGACATTACTTTCAGTGTTACAGAATTCTATTATAGAAAACAAAACGCTGCCGTGAGCAACCTGCCCAGTAGAGCTAAGGTCTGTTTTTAATAAAGAAATAAAATAACCCTGCACTTTTGAGTGGGTTACATTACCGTGGATTATTAAATAATGTTACAGTACAATGAAAAACTTTAAAAAAGATTCATATTCATTATTACTTTTTCATAATGTTGCTTCTACATGGGTATATGTACATGTTCCAGATGTTGTTTTGCAAGTAAAAGTAGAATAGTTTTAAAGTGTATTTGACAGGTAAAGTCCATGCATGTGCATATATATATATAGACCTACATTTGTTTTATGAGTGCTTTAATGTTAACATAACTGTGTGACATATGTTCATGTTAAAATGGGGGGGTACATCCACATGTGAAAGACTGGACAATATCACCAGCTCCCCTATTATTATTCTCGTCCAACATACTAGCCTAACTTTAGCCTTTGCTGCTGAATCGACCAGTCAGGACAAAGTTCAGCAGTGTTGCTTTTGACTTGAGTTAGCCTGAGCCTGGCAAGCAAAGTTATGATTTTGAACATAATTATATTCAAAGCTATATAAAATAAAATGGCTTCTACATCGCTATGACTGACAGGCATTAGCTAGCACACTGCAACTTTTACAGGGGTACAGACCCACGTACAACACTGCTGCAACAGCAGGAATATTTATTTACCAGAGCAAAGAAATCTTTTAGCATTTTTGTTAGCTAGCTATCTAGCGAGGTGCTCAGGATGTTGTACTTTCTGTTCTTACTTTACAAAACTTGCTCACTGTTCTGCCGTACATAAACACAGACCGTAGGTTTGAGGAGAAGTTACTCACTTAATTTTAAAATTGTGACAAGTTTTGAATGGGCTCGTAGTTTTTGTTTCTCACCGACTGAGCCCATAGACAGTATGACTGAGCCGAGCACTGCAGAGCTCAGCGGTGCTCTACGAAATGAGTCCGGTCCTCTCTGAAGACGGACATGAACAGTTCCGCTTTCTTCTTCTTCTTCTTCTTCTTCTTCTTCTTCTTCTTCTTCTTCTTCTTTTCTTCTTCTTCTTCTTCTTCTTCTTCTTCTTCTTCTGGAATGTGTTGACCGCCAGTTACTGATGCAAGATGCAAGAAAAAATGCTTTGACACATATGCTTTGAAGGAACTCATACTGTCAGTGGTGAAAGATGTATTCAAATTACTTAAAGTTAAAAGTAATTATTTGTATTATTTGTAAAGCCTACATTATTATAATGTAATGGTATATATAATTATTATACACTATCTTATATAGGTGTATCAACTCCAAGTAAGCTACAGCAAAATGGTACTTAGGCACAGTACTTAGTAGGCTACTCAGTAAATAGACTTAATTACTTTCCACTACTACTACTACGTACTAATACTACTACTACTACTACTACTACTACTACTACTACTAGGTACTACTACTACTACTACTAAAGACTTTAGGGACACAAAACAGATCAGACTAAATTGCCCTAATAATAAATAATAATATTTTTAGTTTTAATATTTGATTTAAATAGATTAATTTGTTTGTAAATCTCTCGCAATGACACAATGAACAAATCGCTTTATGACAAACTTACGGTATATATTTCTTCGCAATCGTGTAACTGCGGTGCCTGTGGGAGACAGATAAGAAGAAGAAATGTGTAGATAGGGCCAACTGAAGACAGCCTGTGTCTGAAGATAATAGAGATGGAGCCTCCTTACCATGCAAGCCGGGTGTCAGCAGTACAGTTGTTCAGCATGACGGAGGAGACCGCTGCTTAGTTTCAAGGTAAAGACAAAAAGATGCCCAAAATACATGTTTTGTTATATTCAAGTAAAATATATAGAGAGAGTCAGACAGATGGAATGCATAAACATAATGTAACCCATTTATCTTGTAGTCCCTTAGGGCTCATTTGAAGAAAATGTTTCTTTTCCTGACATGTACAAATATTTAGCTTTTCCATAGCTCCTTTCTTCATAGCATGTAGCTGTCTGTGGTCTAGCCAGATGCCTCAGGAAATGTGACTTTCGCTGCCACTACTACTGTGCTTATTCAGCCTGCACTGAAGTGCTCATTATTCCACTCTGCTATACATGAGTCACTCTTGGGATCAGGTTCCTGTTCTTCTGGATATTCTTTTGTAAATAGGCTACTGACTGTCACAGAGATTACACATGGATGTGAGACTTTAGTCTCTATATGACCAATGCTTTTGTACAATAGTGACATTCATGTAGGTCATACATTCTGTAATCATTAGGCACTTGATTGGTATATATTTTTTTTGTATTAAGGAAATGCACAACAAGCTAAAAAAAAAATAACTTTAACTTTGAATAGATACAAGTCCACTTCTGATCTGCAAAAGGATTGCGCTCCCCTTATCTCTTACAAGTTTCTTAATGGTTTTACTGATGATGAGACATATATTAGGAATTAGTATTGCAGGTCTGAGTATGTTTGGAGTAGAGCTGATCAGTGCCAAGAGATGTGCTTAATTCAGATGCTTCAAGCTGAATGTTATGGAGGTGTTGTGGACTTAATTTAAGATGACAACTGTGATGGGAGGTGCCAACTAAATAATCCCAGTGACTAAGCCAAACTTTTCATGTGTAGTTAAGACTTCAGTTGAATTTCTCACCCGGAAAAACAGAATATCGTTTTTTATTGCAGGAAAGTTACAATCAATGTTGTGATTTGGTAAAGAAAATGAACATGCTTCTTTATGATGAATACTAAATGGTGATATTTCCTGTTTACCTTCTGAACAGCATTTCACAGAGCCATGGAGAAGGAGCAGCCTGGAGGACTTCATTTTGTGGGGAAGAAGGATGAACTTATTGAAGCAAAGCGCTCTTTCAGAACACTAGAGGGTCGGGATATACTGATCATTTACCACCAGACCGTCTTCTATGCAATGGACTCTTACTGCTATCGTGAGTTCAGTTCTTTTTGTGCTCAACTCATATTCTTGTCTGGATCAAAGGGGTTATTGACAAATGCTTACTTCCACTGAACCAATTCAAAAATGAGTTGCTGTTGATTGACATCCTGTTAGGGGGGCATTTAACACTGAGCTGCTTTACGCTGTTATCTCTAGAACAGGGATCTTCAACAGAGGGGCCTCAGAGTCAATGCAGGGGGGCCGCCAAATTATTGTTAATTTTTTTAAGTTTTTTCAAAAATTAAGTCTTAACATGAATCCAACATATTATTAGCAAATATAAATCCCCACTGCTGACCTACAGTATAGGTAAGGTAGTCACCAAGATAGCCATCCACAGATACAGTTCATCCTAAGCATTCACTGTGCCACATGCAGGATTAACATGAAAACATGATTTATAAAATCATGCCAACAATTGTGATGTTGATAGCTTTAAGCCGCCCTACACGTTATTGTAGGCTCAGTTTAATACGCAACTTAATTTTATACAATATATGTAGTAGGGGGTCCCGGCTCCATCTCTCTTTCAGTTAAGGGGTCCTTGGCTTAAAAAAACGTTGAAGACCCCTGCCCTAGAACATTTTAGCACTTATCACCTCTAAAGTGTGTCCAGTCAGCAAAAGGTTTGTGTGCTGTACACTGTTTGCTTATTCTGCAATACACTGATCCTCTACCCTCTCAACAGATGCTGGGGGAGCACTGGAGAATGGAGACATTGAGGTGAGGTTTACATTTGACTTAAGAGATTAGAGGTTGTTTTTGTGTCTGACTAAAGAACCCAAAATGCCATTTAAGTTACGTTAAAGTAATGGACTGTACTTTTGTGTTACCACATTCATGCTTTCACAGGCTATTCCATATGCACTGTAATCCTTAAAAGTACAATGATGGGCGGGAAAAAAAAAAAAAAAGAGTATTTAAAAAAAAAAAAAACAAAAAAAAAAAAAAAAAGGGGGCTAAATGACCTACAATCATCCCACATGAGGGTGTTTACCTGCTTTCTTTCAACACACTCACAGGAAATTGCCGACAAGCTGTGCATAATTTGTCCAAAACACAAGTACAAGATCTCTCTTGCCGACGGGGAGGGCATATATAAGGGCACCGACCCCAGGGAAAAGCCGCCTGTGCCCAGATGGTACTCCAAGGGTGTGAAGCAGCGGATCCACACGGTCACCGAGACCAATGGGGATGTCTATGTCAAGCTCTCTGAGGACACGTGTTGGATCGAGTCAGACTTCTACCAGGGAGAGAAGGGCAAGGTGGAAAGGGCCAAAGCTGCGGCAGCTGAGAAGAAACTTAGTAGTGTAAATGATTGATAAGGATGATTGCATCCCCTATAGTTTTTAAATTTTATTTAATTTTATTTTTAATTTATCTTGAAGGAGTTTTCTATTGTCTCCCACGATCTCCTCTAAATGAATGCATGATGACTCTATAGAAATGATGTCAGTCTTTAAATGTCACATATTTCATGCTTTACCTCAAGTAACCATTAGGGCTTAAAAATGGGTCTGTTTACATTGTTTACATGATATTAAAATGTTTTAGTCAAAAAAATCAAGTCACATATTGCCATGTTAGGTGAACATCTGGCATCTCAAAACAATCATGTAAATAAAGTTTTTATGGATACATTTTGATTTGTGATTCTCTGTTTTAAAATCGGGTAGTGGCATAAATGCGTACCCACACTAGTGTATTCCTCTGCATTTCAATATTCCTCATGTATTATGCATACAGTGAATCAATCAATAAGATAAAAAGGTTTATACTGATCGATAATGTCTTGTCCTAAAGTGGAAAATCGTTAATGTAAAATATAAATATCATACTCATAATACTGGCTACTTTTTGTAATATCCATGTCTGTTTATTCCCGCTGAAGACAGATGAATATCAGGTCACAGGCTGCATTTGAAATGTGTGCTGTTAAATGTTTCTTGTCCATTGGCAAAAAAAATCCTCGAGCACCTGTTTATTCATGACGTTATCTATTGACTTTGTTACATTTGCTATGTTATGAGTTTGATGTGGCACTGTCATTGCGATTTAGACTTTCACTTCCATGAAATTGGGGGACTTGCAAGAGACAGATTGAAAAAAGAATGGTCAAAATTGGTAAAGCTGCGGCCGAGATATCTTGACGATTGGTTTTAGTCACAATGGGTTGAGCTCCAAAAATGCTGGCTCCTACATTTCCCATTATGCATCTTGATATATTGTCCTCTGTTTGGCCCTTCCTGCTTGGGAAACACCCACGTCTGCGGAAACCCCCACACTGTCATACAGTTTATATTGCAAAAATTTCAAAGGTGAGGTTGTTTATGTGGCTTTTGTGAAAAAATCATAATTTATTGCACAGCCATCCTATACTTAACATGCTGTGCAAAATAATTTGGTGACAATTTGTTAACCATTTGATGTAAAGAGCCACGGCAGCCTGTCACAGATTATTTCTTTGTTTTTGGAAGTCTATCACAGTGACATGGTCCTAGAACTGCAAATGCCATTGGTTGAAAACACAAAGGCTACGGGGTATGATGTTCCTCTGTGCATGAGTGATGCTGGTTTCTCTTGCGGGCCTACAGCACACTCACAGCACAGTCAAAAGGCTCTGCCTCTGTGACGCTTTTAATACAATCAAGAAATGTACAATGCCCTGGGTTACATGGAACAAGGGGGCTGAGCACTTCTGCAAAGTTACTACACATTAAATATTAAAATATAATTATGCAGTTAAATTGAGAATCCTGATACAATGCAGGTACCATTATGTGCAGATTTGCAATAGGTCAAGTGGAGGGCTCTTTGTAGAGACAAAGCGCAGACTATCCAGGGGAAACTGCTTAGCAGGGCTAGCATCTTATTCCAGAGGGAGAGTACTGCAGAGCATAAACAGCAAGGAATTACATTGTTGCAGGGCACTCAAATACTCTCTGTTGGGTTTATATTCTTGCATTATTCATTGTGATTATGAATGACACATGAGGCTCTGATAAAACCTTTAAGGCTTAAGCTATTCTTTCTCTCAAAAATCTCTGAAAGCCCTGGAGTTTGCCCAAGAGGGACTACCAGATACCATTATCACCTTATACTAGGCCTAATGACTGACTCCCAAAACAAAACACCCACAAAGCCAGTTAAAGTAGGCTATTTTCTTGCTACGTCAGCAAAAAGTCTCCTAACACTTCATTATCATTATGAATATTATTATCATCACTATCATTAACATTGCATCCCATGGTCATCTTGGCAATTCCTTTGTCTATTTATGTGGTGGAGTGTGTCTGTCTTTGTGAGTCAGGGACAAGAGAATGGATGTTATTGGCAAACATCTTTGTATTGCAATCACCAGAGGCTAACGCTCTGGTTCTTTAATTGTTTATAAGTGAAACTGCCAGCTTTAGAAGGCGACAAAGAGTAAAACTATGTTTTGACTGTCATTTTTGACCGCATGTGGACAGCGTGGTCCTGGTGTGCGTGTGTTGGCGCGCGCTGCTTCTACGCGTATGCCCGCGTGCATGTTGCTGAGTCAGGCGCGACCACTCTCTGCTTAGTCCGTTTCTCTCTCTCTCTCTCTCTCTCTCTCTCTCTCTCTCTCTCTCTCCTCCCAAATGTTCTTTGCCAGTGAGACTTTGTTTCATCCGCCGACGTCATTCATATGGTCTGGACGCTGAGGCGCGAGGCTGCCCTCTCCTCGTAGCTAATTGTGTTTCCTACCGACGGACAACTTGTTTGTCTGTTAGCGCAGTGGCTGCCTGGCTGCCCATGGGCGCTGAGCACACACTCTGCTGCTCTGCCGGCTGGGCTGTCCGATGCCCCTCTGCGCTCGGTTCGGGACGGTATCGGGCTCCGGTTTTATGAATGAATAACAAGACGGGAAAATGCGAGTGACTGCGAAACTCCCCAGCAGCCGCGCTCCCGGGGGGCCAGCCACCGATGAGAGGGATTAACGACGGAGCGGAGCCGTGGCTCATTGCGGAAAAGCCGACTGCAGACTGGCGTGGAAACGCACCGTGAGGGAAACGGGCTCCATAGCGTAGAACAGCGGAACAAAACCGCGGTGACCACAATGTAAGTTACTCTGAAGCTGCAACTCATTAAGGGCTGCGAGGAGATGGGATTCCTATTATGGTTGCATGCTTTATTTTTTTTAATTTTTTTTGCCAGTATGGATCACTGCTTGATACATCACCGAAAATATGTCTTAAAGTGTATGATTTATTGAACCATAATTCCCTCTCAGGGGTAATAAGGGCCTTGGCAAGCTTCTTCTCAGTTATTTTCAGTGACATAACGGTGATGCACTGTCTCCGTGCTAGACATGAATAACAGGGACCAAAGCAAAGATCAGGTGCCTCCTCTCAGTGCTACCTCTGGATCATCATCTGCTTGTGTGCGTCTTGATTCAAGTCACTTCCAACCACGAGTTGTCTGGCTTACAGGTCCATCCACATCGTGGCTCTGGGCAGCGAGTGCCCTGGAGGAATTGGCCTCGGGGAGGAGATCATGGGCCAGGGCCAGCTGCAGGGAGGCCTGCTGTGGAGCTACCTTGGCCATGGGGCACTGGTGGGACCCTGTGACCTGGAGAGCAGCATTCACAACCCGGCCTTCATGGAGTACACCTCACGTGTGTTTGGAGATGTCACTGTAGTGGTTCGGGATTGCCCCAGCTGGGTAAGAGACTGGCGGTGTGTTTGTGTGTAGAACAGCATGAGAAAAAGAGAGACTTGTATGGGTTGATACAGTGTGAATCTTTTTTCTCATTCATGTGCCCATCCCCATTGTCTCTTTCCCCTTACACCTTCCTGCTTGTGTGATACCACATCAGACTTGATTTGCACAGGAAGGTTAGGGCAGGCCAAGAGGGCAAAACCTACTATAAAAAGAGGTGTAATTTTGCCAAAGCAATCTCATTGTGAAAGAGTGTCTGTCAGTTCACTGATATGCTGTTTACTTTCTCACTCTGCTTGTTTCTCACAAGACTTACAACATTTCAAATTCCAAGGCCACTTGCCTTCCAGCCCTGATTGCAGGCTTAACAAAATGTCTTTATTCTTAGGAGGAGGCTATTTTAACATGCAGCGCTGCACAAAAAAAGAAAAATGAAAGAACTTTTGTTCTAAATGGCATATGGATTTGAAATAAAAGCACTGTTGTAATTTTGTAGCAGCACTTTATGCGTCCTATTATAGGGCTGTCTAACTTTGTCAGGGGTGGTGCTGCAGAAAGTCTGTCAGTCTAATTCTATGGCTCTTTGTCCTTGTTTTAATTCAAATTGCCCAAAGCTTTTCCTAAGTGTTTTTCCTGCCTAATGAGTTGAATCAGGTTGGTTTAGAATGACACAGGTCATTGGGGGTAAAGTCCCAATCACCACACTGAGGTATTTATACTTAGGGATACTCAAAGGCGAAGGGTTAGAGTTATCTAACGCAAGATTGATGGACAGGTTGCAATTCTCATGTGTTTGTCCTCCTCTGACCTCCTATTTATATTTGTTGTCCTGTTCTTGCCTTTCCAGGACTTGTTGGACAGCGATTGGGCCAGCGTACGGAAAGTTCTTGAGCAGGCGGACATCCTGGTCATTAAATATTCAGTCACTGACAAGCTGGCCTTCCAGCAGGTCAGGAACAGCTACGCCCCGAGACTCCGCCCGCTCCTGAGGCACTGGGGTGTGCCTGTCATCCTGGTTGCTGTTGGAGCGCGGCTGAATGGTGAGGATGCTTTTGTCCTGTGTTTTTGTTATAGCCAGAGTGAGTTTAGTTTTGCCTTCAACGCCTTGACAACTGATGGTTCCTCAAACAGTTTGTCATTGTTTTTCAGGAACAATGGAGTTTGAGAGGCAGCAGATAAAAAAAATCTCATATCTCTCAGCCACTGAACTTGATATCCTGGTATTTTAGGGTTGATTTACTACTGCCACAGTTGTTGAGTTTGTTAGCAGGAAAATATCATCAGGTTGGGCCAATGAGATCACTGTCTAAGCCTTGTGTCCTCTAGTGTGTCCTCCCAGCAATGAGGAGGATGTTCATGATTAAATCTCCTCTTGGCTGCCTTCAGGCAGTCAGCTCACATGTTTCCCTGCAGGAAACACACCAAAGCGTGACATTAAGTTGATATTTTTTGGCCATTATGAGCCTTGCAAGCAGACAAGAGCTCGCCCAGCAATTAAATATACACTGTCATGGCTCAAAAGTGCACCACAACAGTATTTTGGCCCTTAAGTAGGACTAAGACACTTGGAGGCTGCTTAACACATCAGGAATTAACATACATGTATACTGTCTGCATGTGTTTTGCATGCACACACACACACACACACACACTGACCCTTGTTGAATCCATCGTCGGTAAAGACGCTCATCAAATGCACCAGGTTGTATTTTTAGCTTGTCTGCACGACATACTTTGAGGTCCTGTCAGAGCTCCGCTGCAGAATGATCACAGTGTAAGTCAAGTCTTTGCCAGAGAGAGAGCGATATAGAGATAGAGAGAGAGAGAGAGAGAGAGAGAGAGGAGGAGATGGAGTGAGGAGCTGTAGACCAGAGCCTTTGTTTGTTTTTTTGTTTGTGGCTGCTGTGAGTATTTTAATGCTATCCCCTGGAGAATGATGGCTGAGCAGTTCCTGCTGCTCGACTTTAGACCACCTAAAGCACAGCTGTGGCAGAGAGCGCTGTCGTATACGTGCATTAACACAGCCATTAAACCAGCGCTGAACGCAGGAGCACCGACAGATTTATCCAAGGGCACGCACGCACACCTCACACAGACATACGCCAAGTCACAGCCTGTCAGTCACTTACACACACACACTCTGCTTTTCATTTTACCTCTCTCTCTCTCTCTCTCTCTCTCTCTCTCTCTCTCTCTCTCTCTCTCTCTCTCTCTCTCTCTCTCTCTCTCATTCTCCCTTGTCTCTATGTCATGCCTGTAGGTTATTAGCAATATGATTTATCAAATGCCTCAGCACAGCTGTATAACATGCTCATTCTCTCTTTTATCTCTGGCTCTCTCCTCTTTTGTGCAGTCTTTTTTCTCCTTCAAGCTAATCCCTCCATATTTTCTGTCTGATTTTGTATCTTTGGTCCCCATGCACATATGCCACAGTGTGGCTGGTCCTAGTGCACATGCGCTTTGCATATTTTTTCTTTGGACTTAGTGAAGATGTGAAAAGGGTGGCCTGGAAGTGAAAAACACATCAGTATTAAATTAGAGAAAACCAATGACCTAAAGACATTTCAGAAACCCACATCGCCAAACATACCAAAACAGAAAACAATCTCTTCACAAAAGGGAAAAAAATACATACACCTATCTAAATCCTTATTAGTTGTCTGCAGTCACTCTGTGATAGACTAGAGGAATTAGGAAGTAGGGAAAGCCCACACCGTCAAAGTACATGTGGCTGTGGCATCTGGTTTTTATGTTCTCTTTTGCGAGATATGTTTTCAATTTTAATTTGGTTTGCTTGGAATGTTGTGTTTTGTGTTCTGTTTGTTTCTTTTTGCACTTTTTTGTCCGGCCTATAAGGAACTTTTAACAAGGTTTTGAGTGTCCCGTATTGTATTTTACTGAATTATGTTCCTGTATAATATTTTGTATACATTTTGCTACATTTTTAAATTGTCAATGTTGGCATACTTTGTCCCACAAGGAAGTGTCAAACGTTGTTATCCAGCTTTGCACTGAGAGATAGTGTGACTACATACAGTATAATACTGCACTGTGGTGTTAACTTGATATTGCTTGAAGAAAGGCTCCGTTACATTCAAACATTTCTCAGTTACATTTATTGAGAGCTATAAGTACAGTGTACATATTTTTTTGTCTGACTTCGGTCTTCAAAACATGTTTTCATCCATGTCTGGTATGGGCATTAACATTATGGATCAACATGTGTTTGAAGGCACATATGGTAGTTAGTTCCTTGTTTCAGGTGAATATTTGAACAAAAATGAATTATGAAAAGCATAATGTAATATCAGTGACTTATGTATTAGTTCTCATATATCCTCATTAACTATTTATTAGATTCAGTTATTTATACAGTTTGAATGATTTCATCGTAAGATTAAATTCTCCTCTCTGTGTTAAGATGAAGGCCCTCCATGTACGTGCCCGCTGTGTGCGTCTGACTGGAGCAGCTGTGTGCCTCACAGTGAAGGTCTGCAGCTGTCCCGGGACCTGGGGGCCACTTACCTGGAGTTGCCCTCTCTCAACCACGTCTTTGTGGGTCGCTACTTTGGCAGCGTGGTAAGTGGTCACATCACAGGGATTGATTGACTGAGTGAGTGACCCTGATAAAATCATTCATATTTTCAGAAATCTGTT
Source organism: Perca fluviatilis (assembly GCF_010015445.1). Classification (NCBI taxonomy): domain Eukaryota; kingdom Metazoa; phylum Chordata; class Actinopteri; order Perciformes; family Percidae; genus Perca; species Perca fluviatilis. Next base: position 10,415,146 of record NC_053115.1, on the reverse strand, counting down.
CAAATCAAGCTGTAATATAAAGTCTTCATTTTTCATACTTTTCCTGTCTGTTAAACTTGATTAACTCTGCGTTTCAGATAGATAGAGTACTTAGTAGAGGAGATAGGTAGCTACGTTGGTCTTCTCAGGAAGTTGTTTCCAAAGCAAAGAAAGAAGATGTAACATAACTATTTTTGTACCGTGGATTTGTACTAACGTGTGTATTTCTGCTGTCTTGTTCAGCTGGAGTACTTCATGATTCAGTGTCTGAAACACAAAGCCAAAGAAAGGCCAGAGAAGAGGAGAGGAAATAAAGTGAACGAGCTTTGTCCCCCTCACTTAGAACAACCAGGTCAGAGGAATACTATGGTATCTAAAAACTAATATTGCTTTTTATTTTAGGGGCATTTATTTGTGTTTTTCAATGTTAACCCTTTTAAGCTAATTTAAAATATTTTTCTTTATAAAATTGATTTCAATTATTCTGTCTATTTAGTAATACATGTAGTAATTTTGACATTTGTAAGTAATTATTGTTGCTTTAAATTGCTCTTTTTATGGTGTATAGAGAACATTCAATAGGACTGACTGGAGTGTTTCTTCTTACAGCTTACATAGCCATAAAAAAGCTGAGCACAAAGGTTTTTATCCAGATCAATATTCTCTGTTCCAAACTGGAAATAAGAAGAGAGACAAAGAGCTAGGTAGACTACTTTTAGTCAATGACATTTGAATCAATTTTAGACTGAACTGAGTGTTTGGTGCCTTGTTCTGAGGCAGCTCATTGACTGTTGTTGGATAGAAGAGGGTTACTTATTTACTGTGTCTTTAACCAATGTTCTTAATCAGTTTAGGTATTTAAGCACTTGCCATTCTGTTTAGTATAGGACAAATGAAATTCTCACAAATCTTTTCTTTTTGAGAAGCTACAACCAGAGAATGTCTGAAAAACTCAAATGATGAATTGATAATCAAAATGTTGCCAGTTAAACATCAACTAATTGTTTAACCTCTAATTAAGTTTCAATTATAGACTGTGAAAATAAGGTTTTAATCTGCTTAAATTCATAATTTCAAATTGCATGTTTAATTAAGCTTCAAAACAAGCCACATTGAACTTGTGTCAAAATGTTTTATTGTAAACTTTCCTGGCTGCTGGATTTTGCCACAAACTGAAATCATTTTGAGTGTGAGCACACCCACACAACAAACAGATCCAGTATCATACTTTATTTTAAAAATGGGAGTCCAGTGTTGTTTTCTTTAAGTGGTGCTAAATTCATAACTACGCTTACCTTACAACTTATTCTACTACTACTGCCATTTCAGTAATATTCCACACACAGTACATTTTTATAACACCTGAAAATAATTAACACAAACTCTGTTAAACTTGTGTTATATATTGATCTGGCCAATTTGCTGCTAGATCTGATGCAATGGCTGACAGCTTTAAGTCCAGCCAAAAAGGCAGCAAAGTGCTGGCAGATTTATGGGTGACTGTCCAGAGCTACTTAACTGTACTTATGGTGTAGTTTGCATTAAATGTGACGTGCACTGATTCAGGAACAGCACAATTTTCAGGGCCAAATCTGAGCTGCCATGAAAAAGGATATGAGGTCCACAGAGTAGCGGGGTGTGTTATGCATGAATATAATAGGATAAGGATTTGTGAAGCCCCCTCTCCTCACTCTCCCTACTGTCCTTGCTCGGTACTTTTTGTTAATCAGTATTTAGCACTACATGCATCACAAAGCACTGTTTTTTGTCTCTTTTTTTCTATGAATTGCAGAATCTTTTCTTTTCTTGCATTCACAGTTTTTACAGTTACACTCAGTTAACTGCCAATCATTTACAATGTGACTGTTGTGTGTCCAGGGTTTTTCCGTGTCGTCTTTAAACATTAACCTTGTTTAAAATAAGCTTTTGGACGTTTGTGTTTTTATCACCAACATAATCTCAAACATAACTAGTGAATGTCAACTTTCTGTTTAACTTATTGTCCCTTAACATAAAAAAGCAGGAACAAGTCCACTGTTTAATGGACGGACAATTTCTCCATTACTTCTTCAGACCAGTATCACATGCAGCGGCCTTAATCTTCGCAAGTCTGTCATTAGTGCAAAGACAAACATATCTGGAAGCGTTTTCTCTAACTTGAGCAACATCACAGGGCACAACATGACATTGGTCTCTCTTATTGTTGACTAAAAGATTTCACTATGACTGTCACTATCACTCTCTCCACATACCCGTATACACCCCATTTAGTTGTCAAAACGTACTGTCAAAAAAAGGGGAAATCACTAGTAGAAGTAGACTGGGTAGATTAAGGAAAATGAGAACATCAAAAGTGTACATTACAAAACTTCTGGGGTGCAAATCTGGTCGATTTCCCCTTTTATGTTTTTGAAAATTTCGATATCAGCAGTAACTGACTCCATCTTCCTCTCTCCCCCTCTCCTTTTCTTTCTCTGTGCTCCTTCTTCCTCCCTCCGTTCAGCACGTCTTCCCCCCATCCGAGTAGAAGAGTCCAGCTTCTCCCAGGACATGCAGTGGTTGTTGGAGCGTGGCATGCAGTTCGCCGATGTGGCTTTCTACGCCGGGGACTCTGGGAAAGAACTGGGGTGGGCGCATGCGGCTGTGCTGTGTGCTGTCAGTCCGTACTTCAGACAGCTGCTCCTGGGGCACAAGACCAGGTAGGAGAGATATTAGCTTGTTTACAGGAGCCTGTAGCCAGCAGGAGTTCAACTCTCTCTCTCTCGCTCTCTCTGCAAACTCCTCTTTTGTGTAACTGTGAAGGATTTTGTGCTGAATTTCACCTCTGTTTGGGCAGGGAACGCCCCCAGTCGCGGTGTGTTTGTAGAGAGCGGGAAGGAGGTCCCCAATCGCTGCTCTCCACCTGGGATGGTGGGATTATTGATGACATGCCCCGATCAGAGGGGCACCTGACAGGACGTCTCTCTCGTCTGGTGGTGAAGGACCCCCTTCTGTGTATGTGCTTGTGGGAGACACTCATGTTCATTTATAGAGGTAAAAGCCACCAGTCAAACACAGCACACTCAGATACCACTTAAATCTGCTGTTTTGTATTGTTTTCCAGAAAATTCTTTCATTTCCATTTAACCTTTTCAACACTCCACTGCTTGTGAGAGGCAAGCACTATGTAGAACTTTCACTGACTGCTGGTACTATAAAAAGTTACATGGATATGGACATTGAGCTGATTATTTTCTTGATTAATCGTTTGGTTAGATAATTCTTTACAATACAATTTCTTAAAGCCAAAGATGACATATTGAAATTGCTTGTTTTAGTCCAAAAACAAGGATATTCAATTTGCTTTTTAAATTTTTTTTAATTCAACCAGGTCATGACCTGGCCAAGATGAGGCATAAAACGTGCGAGACAACATAGAGTTACACATTAAATACACAAAAATATAAACATACAAAATACAACAATGAGTCTACGAAAAAATACGGATCAAATATAAATACTGACTGTAGTACCGAGTCTGTACACAGTTTGTACAAATGGAATAGTGCAAGAAACACTAGATATTAAACAAATATGACAGCAGTGCAAGTAAGATTGTGCCAACTATGCATTGGGGCATAAGAGACAATAAAGTGAACGTGACAGCAGTACTTTAAAATCAACGAATGGAATAAGTGTTTCAAGTTTTAGTTTTTTTTTTACAATTCATTCCAGTCATTGGCAGCTGAAAACTGGAAAGAATGGCAGCCAAAGGAGGAGTGGGCTTTTGGGGTGGGCTATCATAGAAGACTTAGAAAACCAGAGTGATCCTCAAAGTGATTACAATTCATCCACGTCAAATTTTATGGCAATCCAGCCAATACTCTAAATATATGTTTTGCTAGATTAGATGCTTGACTTTTTTGTCACTGTGGTCATTTTCAAAAAGAACACCCTGTTATTAAAAATGAATCCAAGTATACTGCACAGCAAAGTATACAACTAAAACCCTCAAATATAACAAGGGGGTGAGTTAATTAGACGTGAACTCTAGTGAATGCTTCCAAATTATTTCTATATTAAAAGTTAACCTAAATGACAAGAACAGGATAGAAAGTGGAGATCAGAATAGAAAACTGTCACCAAAACATGCACTTTGTCCAGAGAAATCTGGTCTTTTTTGTGCAATGATGTGCATCACACTTCCAAAAAAACAACAACTGTAATTTCATGCTTCTAAGCTCTACAAACTGCTCAATGTATTGTTTTGCATTCATCATTAATAACCTAGTTTGGGTGATCCTAATTTGAGTGTTGGTAATGCCAAGGCTGCAGCACATTACTGCTGGAGTTTAAATACAGCTAGTCTCACTTTGCCAGACCCTCCTCCAAAGCGCGCTGAAGGAGGCTTCTCCACATAGCATTCGGGGATGGGAGGAAAACGTGCTCTTATTTAATGGCATTTCTTTAAACCAATCAGAATCGTCATGGGTGGTGCTAAACTCTGCACAGAGCCGATGCAAAATAGTTGTGCGAGAGAAAACTCAGATTGGACAGATAGTCTAGCTAGCTGTCTCAATTTACCCTGCAGAGATCTGAGGAGCAGTTAACAATAGTCCTCATAAACCCACCGAATTTAAAATTCCAACACAAAGAAACGGAAAATACTGTACATGCATCCGGCGGAATTTCCTGCAGCACCGGAGCAATCCTGGAAGTGGAACGCGAAGGATATAGACTAGTATACAGCTAACAGAGCTGGACTGACATTCATAGCATGGGAACTCCATTCCCCAAAAGCAGTTACTCCTTTTCCAATATTTTAAATGGGATGATTAATGTCCCCAGGCAGTTCGCCTGCTATTGAATCTTGTCCAATGTTCCATTATGGTGAGGAACAGAAATCAGTCAAATTGAAAGTGCTTGATAGTAAGTGACTGTAGTATTTTAATCAAGTTTTGGATCATTCATCATGTAATAGTGTGATCTCAAACTGCTTTCTTAACCCGTATTTCTACTTTAATGCCCCAGGCCACTCGTGTCTCCTTAATCTTCACCCAGCTCAGTTCCATTTAAAATTATGGACACATGGATTGGTACACTACGCAGGTTCTTTGCAGAAATTGAACTTCCATCATTTTGAATGGCTAATGGGATTTGTTGATAAAATCTGACTCTGTAGCCTGTGGCCTCATATTTTCATAAACAAATGATTAACTCTGTGAAACCAGTGGCGGTTCTACATTGAATGACCCCCTTTGAGCCCCCCTTAAAAAAAAAAAAAAAAAAAAATATATATATATATATATATATATATATATATATATATATATATATATATACTGTATATATATATATATATTTTTTTTTTTGCACAGTTATATTTTATTATAACAACATAAGTGAAATAGAAAATTATATTTCTCAATTGCACAAATCCTTTACAACAGGAAACACACTTTTCTCCACCTCCAACATTGCCAAAAGACAATGAACACCATTCTGCACATAATCTGACAGTATAGGTTATCAGAACTTAAAATAAATATACACTATATACATAAATGTGCCAAAAATATATACAATCATAAAAAGCAGAGAGCAACAATAATATAAAATATTAAGAATAATATACAAATAAAATATAGAATAAATATTCTAAATAGCACAAATCCTTCATCACACAAATATGAAGACACACTAAAGATAATCTAATTATTATTAGCCACACTATAGCACTAAGAACAGAAAATGCAAATCATAAAATGTCATCGTATGAAATATGCTCCCCTATTGAGTGATTGATATTGATGACGGCAAGGCCAGTGATCTGTTCCTGGGACATGGTTGACCTCAGGTATGACTTGATCTTTAGTTTAGTTTTGAAAAGCTCCTCTCTGCTTGAGCCACAGTGACTGGCAGAGTAAGTGCAATCCTCAGAGCAGTCCAAAAGTTGGGGTAGATATCTGATAGATCCTTATCATGCATAAAAGTGATGAGCTCAAGGAGGCTCGTGGTCCCCCGTTTCCCCCTTGTCCTGACCGTTCCATTTGCGAGACCCAGAGGTGAACTGTCCCCCGCGCCCCCCTCCCCTTTAACTTTCTCACACAGCTTCTGTGCACAAGATTTTGAAGAATTTGCCAATTCCCCACACAATGAAATGATAGATAACAGAAAACCGCTTCGCGGCGCAGAGGATTTTTTTTTTTTTAAGTTCTCGTGGTGCCCCCATGTGACATGAAAAAATGCCGCCCGGGGCGTCTGCCTGGTTCGCCCGTGCCAAAAACCGCTACTGTGTGAAACTGTCATGTAAAATTAACAGTAGCTTATATTAATTTTACCTCAAAGGATACAGGCAAATTGTGGCACTTGCATCCAAAATTTTCTCCAGTTGCAAATGAAGCCTAGTTAGCTGTGTGAAATTCTCTTGCAACATCAGTGGCATAATGAAAATCTTCTGAGTATGCGGCTCAGAGTCTGCAGTGCTGTGCTTGCAGCATGTTAGATTGCTGCGCCTGTGCACGGCAGCGCTTCATAGGGGGCTGCATGTCGTGCAGGAGTCCTTATGGCAAAAAGCTGCGCTAACATCTGATTCATGACCGCCTCATAACATGTATGTGAGCAGAATTGTCTGACACACACATATACACCAAAGGCAGACACACAAACACATAAGCTGAGTGTGTATGTGTGCTGGTGAAGGGTGAGTGGAGAAGGAAAGAAGATTATAGGGTTAGACTGAGTCTCTGTGAGTGACTGTATGAATGAGAATAAGAAAGCCAGCGGTTGAAAGATGGAGGGTGCAGTGTGTGTTTTCACGCACTCATGTACAAGTCCTTGTGTGGATTTTTTCGTGTAAGATAGGAAGAATATGGGAAAGTAAGAAGTGGAAAATTGTGTGTAGGGTAGAAAATGAATGTGGCTGCTCTTTTTTTTTTTTTTTTTATTCTCTTTGTTCTGTTTAACCTCTTATTTTAGAGAATGTGTGACATGCACCTACAACACCAAAACAAATTCCTTGTATGTGTAAAAAACGTACTTGGCAATAAAGCTTTTCTGATTCTGATTCTGATGTTAGGGTGAGAGAGGTGGTGGAGTGTTTAAGGTGCTTGTGGAGAGTGTTTGGGTGATGGGAGAGCTGGGCACTAGAGCATACTGTTAATGTGTGTGTGTGGGGCTTGGAGAGAATAGCGGAAAGAGGAATGTTCATGTGCAGAGCACAATACGAATGTCACGTTTCCATAAAACACTGCAGGGAAACAGTGTGAAGTCTTGTGTGAAAAATGACTAATGTTAACCTTCATAATAGTGGGTCTAAAGCAGCTGACCTCACATACAGTGTGTGTATTTCTGTATTAATGTATTGTCTTGAATTGGCTAATCAGATGTGAATGTGTGCCTATTTCTCCCACAGAAACCATGGGAGCACAGTGAGCCAATGCTTGGTGTTCATTTGCAGTAAATCCACAACTAGCTGTACTTTGCATTCCTAGTGATGGGATGAATATCTTCTGCTCGCAATTCAGTTCCAGTCATTTGTCAGTTGTAGCTCATTTTAGTGGCTTAGCAGTGCACAGTTTCACACTCATGGTATTATTCCACACTTGGGTTTTTTGTCACTTGAGTGTGTGTGGACAGTCACAGAGGCCATGACTTTGCTTGTGTGATGTTAACACTGTGAGACTCTGTCTCCTTGTGTAGTGTGCTGCTGAATTATTCAGTTTGGCACTTGGTTGCTATTGTGTGCTTGCATGTTAAGCACATGTATAATGTGTACGACACAGACTAAACATTGTGTGTTTGTGGTCATCCTGGCATAGTTTGGTGGTCAATTATAGACTATATAGACCAAAGCACACTGCTTTGTGTCCTTGTTCAGGTTACGATTTAGAGTCAGGAATGTAGTAGTTATGGAGAAGGTTAAGGAAATCCTCCATGAAGTTAGTGTTAATCTGTACAACTTGTTCCCAAATATATCTCAGCATTTGTGTTTGTCTGTGTGTGTGTGTGTGTCTGTGTAGGTGGGTGAGTACACCAACATTGAAACCTATTTGTGAGGTTATGTAGAAATGATTTAAGCATTTCTGCAGCTTTTTGCATAGGCATTCTATTTTATCCTGTTCCTTTCTATCCCACAAATTAAAGCATTTTCCAGTGTATCCAGTTCAGTTTTTTTTGTGGGTTTTGCTGCATCATATGTCAGCTCCTGAGCTAATCTCTCACCCTGCCTGTGACAGAGTGTCTGTGCTATGCAGTGTTATTATCCAGCACCGTGTGTTGAGGTAATCCCTCTATCAGCCCAAATGCCATCATTATGAACTAATGATGAGAGTAATCCTACCCAGTCCAGCTCCCTTCTTCCCTTAACAGTCTGTTTATGTCCCAGTGAGACAGAGTGCGCCACCCCAATCAAGCTGCCGGGCTCTGCAGGCGTTATAAAGGAGTATACTAGTGAAGTGAATAAATGCAGGTTGAAGGTGGTGGCAACTTTCTGTATATTACAGCCTAAATTCCTATTTCCCTATTTATTTGTTTATTTATTGTATATCTATCATTTTAAACCATCCTAGCAGCATCCATAGTTCCAGAGGATGAATCCCAGGACTTTGGTGATCTCCTGACTTTAACTCTAGCGCCACAATGAGATTCACATTTGTGGTTTGAAGTGAAATGTCTCAACAATTGTAATCACTTGATCCATGTGATCCCTTACCCTTTTATTGCCATTATGACTCATCAGGACATTGTTTCAATTTGTCTAATACTTTGTTATGACCAAATACAACTGGCATTCCCATCAGCCTCAGCTGAACGTTGTGTTTAGTGCTAATTAGCAAATGTTAGCATGCCAAAGATTACCTGTTACACACTATGGCTACACATCAGTTTTTTAGCATTGTCACTGTGGGCATGTTAGCATGTTGACTTTAGCATTTAGGTGAAAGCACCACTGTCTAAAATACAGTCTCACAGAGCTGCTAGCATGGTTGTAGACTCTTGTTGAAACACAGTAGTTAATCATGTTTTTAGCTTTAGCCAGTAAAGCTAGTAAATATGCTAAAATATGCTATATTTAATGCATGTTATGCTTTAATACTATGTATTTAAAACATATTTGCTGTATTATATTTATTTGGAATGGCATTATTAGCCAGTAATCAACTGGAAAAATAATTATTTTTAAAACTTAAAGTAAATGTAAATTAAAGCTGCAATTAAAGCTGCAAGCAGTGTTGGAAGGGTCCTCGCACCTCCTTGCATGTTGGGATTACTGGCGGATGCTGCTCCTTGCGACTGTGCATATGCGCAGCACTCAGAAATTTTTATATTTTTCAATGATAATGAGACAAAAATGATCACCCCCTCCAACATCGTGAATCAAATTGCAATCACAGCATCAGCCAAAACAATCGCAACTAAACATTTTCATCATATCGTGCAGCCCTAATTCAGAATCTGCGTCTCAATCAGGGTTTTTACTGCAGTTTGTGACAGTTTACGGCCTCTCGCCTGTTTACGGCTTACGGTCCCGATAAGAAGGAGAAACACAGGTACTTTTAAACATTATCAAAGACTCAGATATCAACAGGTTTTTGGATATGAGGCAATCTTTTCTAGAAGGTGGTTGAAGGAATGAAAGAGGGACGCTGTGTTCACACGCTCCAACAGGCCCTCCACCGCTGGAACACAAAACACGTGCTACATGTAAATGATTTTAAAGGTTATGTTAAAACCATAGAACATGAGTCCATCCACATGTGCAAATGTTTTAATTAATGGCACTTTTATTTAATTGAAATGCACTAGAGTTGTCTTTGCCTCTTTTGTGTTTGTTTTGTGATTGTAAATTGTTTTGTATGTAACTAATTTGTTCTGCTATCTTGGCAAGGTCTCTCTTGAAAAAGAGATTTTATATCTCAATGAGACTAACCTGTTTAAATAAAGGTTAAATAAAAAAAATAAAAATTAAGCATAGGGGGCGGGCCAAACCATCACCAATGAAGAAGGAACTCTGCGGAGTTCAATGACACCTCACACACGACTCTACGTCATACAGTTCATTAGCTATGAAAGGGCGTGGCTAAAGCATAGGGGGTGGGCAAAACCATGACCAATGAAAATGGAACTCTCTGCTGAGTTCATGATACACTGAGATTCAATGATACCTCACACAAGACTCTACCTTAAATGGGTCACCAGTTATGGAAGGGGGCGTGGCCTGGGTACATGGGCGTGGTTAACGTATAGGGGGATATAGTATCACATGTAGACCACACATAAGTTTCATATAAATCGGATGATGTGTGTCATATAAGGCGGATTTCCTGTTGCCAGCGGGGGGCGCTATGACCAAAAGTCAATTTTGGCCTGTAGATGTCCTCAGGCCTGGACCCTTGTCAAACGTGAGATATTTCGAGCAGATACGACAATGTACACTAAAGTTACAACAATTTCTTGATTCATCGATAAATGCTCAAAATGGCCGCCACACCACGCCCACACCGTTTGACGAAAAGTTTTTCTTTTAATAACTTTTCATCTTAAAGGTGTGATGGTACAGACCAAATTTGAAGTTGATCGGATGAAATCTCTAGGAGGAGTTCGTACGACATGTGGAAATGGCCAAAATCGCACTAATTTTCAATTCAAAATGGCGGACTTCCTGTTGGGTTTAGGGTATGGCTCCAATGACGTTTTTTGTACGTCTTGACATGCTACATATGTGTACCAAGTTTCGTGACTCTACATTAAACGTACTGCAGGGGCTCAATTTATTAAATTTTTTGGGGGGTGCTAGCGAGCCATTTTTGTGCGCCTGTTCCCGAAACCCTTAAAATACGTACATTTTCACCAGAATTGATGCGACCGCCAATTTTGGTGAGTTTTTGAGTATGTTAAGCCCCTCAAAAAGGCGATTAATTTGCCAGATGAAGGAAGAATAATAATTCCTTCAGTTCCAATGGGCCTTCGCCGCTGTCTGCGCTCGGGCCCCAACAAGCCGACTTTGTCAAAAACAGGTGTTGTTCAGTGTAAAGTATGTGGGTGTTTCGAAACACAGTGTCAGCTAGAAAATAGTTTTCCTGTGTGTTTCTGTGAACTGTACCATTGTCGGTCCAAAACAAGTTTGTGGATGTTTTAGGAGCGTGGGAGTGGGATCACCTCCAGGAGGCCCTGGAAGAGAAGCTGAAGAATTCGCTAGCAGTGGCTCAGCTTATGGAGCGCATACGATCCCTCATCGGCAGAGACAGGGTGAGGTCTTTAATGTCAAAATTCACCTCTCTTACGCACAGATTTCCTAAAAATCACATACTCTTGTTGACTGCAATGTCTTATGATGTGTATGCTAACAGCCCTCCCCACCAAAAGAGGTTAAATATCTATAATGTGTCAAATCTACTCTTTGAAGGTATAAACACGTTTTTGTTGTTGCAGACTAACGCCTTAATTAGGAAGACCTTGTTTTGAAACAGCGCAGTAATAATGTGGCTATAATTAGCTTATTAACATAATTACTGCCTATATCACCTCTCAGATACTGTGGGAATTAGGACAGAATAAACAAGATGCTCTCAAAGGAGCTAAAGCACAACACCAGATCTGTAAGGAGTTCACGCTGGACATCAGCCATAAATCCAACATGATGTGAAAAACTGCAGCATCACATCTGCAATGTATTGTGTCGATGTGAAAACATGAGGTGATTCTGTGTAATAGGAAGCAGACTTTAACAATTAGAGAGAGATCAGGAGATATGACATGGCTGTGTCTGACGAGCCTTTGGCACCATGCATAGTCCACCAGCACATCTGGACAGATCTAGGTCTTCTACCTGAGGCAGTGTTGAGACGAGCTGACACACCGAGAGACGGCTGGGCCACTTTAACACGATGAGACACCCTAATGTCCTGTCAGGATTTGATCTCGTCGTCTGCAAACACCTCTGGGTCATCTCATTCTTTTTTTAAGATTATTTTTTGGGCATTTTAGGCCTTTATTTGATAGGACAGCTGAAGACATGATAGAGGAGAGACATGGAGAATGACATGCAGCAAAGAGCCACAGGTCGGAATTGAACCCACGGCCGCTGTGGCAAAGACTGAGCCTCTGTATATGGAGCGCACATTCAACCCGGTGAGCTACCCAGGCGGGTCGTCTCATTCTGCGAGACCGGCTGAAACTTGCTTTCCATAAGCTTTCCATTGATTTACAAAATCAAAAAGCTCGATTCTGTAGCTGCCTCCATTGAAGACTCTGTGTGTGCTGAGCACTCCCTCTGCAGCAGAGCTGTGCGAGAATATGAAGTTCTTTGTGCTTCAGTTGACTGAGAAAGGTCACGTAATGGTAATCGGATTCTTTGACAACACTCATTTGAGGACTTAACACAACCATGTGTGCACATACACTCCAAAACGACACACTGGCAGCTATTCTCATTCTACTGATTTCACCTGCTGTGCACTGCAGTACAGCGTATATACATATATTTCATTATGCATCCTTTGAAGGCTTAACGTGAGCAGGAATGTGTCAATAAATAGACCGTTTGGACGAGCGTGTGGTGCCCAGTTTGTTTTCAGTGTTAGCCAGTTCCGTCATGTCGTTCTTGGCATTGCAGTTCAAGTATGTTTGGGTAGTGCTAAGCAAGACTGGCAGAGAGGCCATTTGTATTCCACATGGGAGCTGAGATAGATGCACAGAATGGCAATTGTGCTAGTAACTAATACCTGACATCCAGCAGAGGAATGTTAACTCTCTCTGTCCACATCTTTTGGCTTCTTTTCTGTGTGTGTGTGTGTGTGTGTGTGTGTGTATGTGTGTGTTTAGGGCCCCAGGGACACCCCGAGTGCCCGGGCAGCTCAGCTCGGCCCCCAGACTCTTGTCAACCTCTTCAATTCTCCTCTTTACTCTGATGTCATCTTCATGGTGCAAGGTGGGTCCATGCCTATCTGTTTCGACATACACACATTTACAAATGCACACACGGTCACACAGCAGAGGAAGGTCACATTTAATTAGCCATGATTGAATTATGATCTCAGTTCCGGACCTGGGCATCCATTTGGAGGCTAAATAAGATAAAATGGTCCGAGAGACAGGCCGCCTTCCGTTTCTGTCATGTTTCATTCTCTATTAAAGGATCAAACTGAGAAATCCAGAAATAGTACCCCAAAGTCTTTCCTAATCAATATTTATCTCATAAAAAAGTGTAAGCATTTCTTATGCTTGCAGCTCTGAGCTGTGAGCTAAACTCTTGGAGGTCACAAAGCAAAATTCTGCAAGATTTTTTTTTGCATAACTGTTTTTTTTTTACACCAACGTGCTGACGCAGTGTGCTGAGAGCTGTCAACGTCTGGCACCTAATGACAGCGATTATGTCAGAAGGACTTGTGCCCAGGCGTTACATGTCATTTGTTTCCTGTTCATTTAAATGGCCCATTATGACAGATCATCACTCGTAACAGGCCAAATTGAATTCGGTTCGGCCTCTACACTTCTGTGATGAGGCAAAAGAGACGTGTCGTTTGAACTTTTTGAAAGTTATTCAAAATGTGTTTGTTTGTGATTGTCTCCAGACATTTTTACATCAAAGATGCTTGATGGTTACTATCAGTCAAGATTCAGTACATAATTATGAACAGTTTGTACTCTTAAGCATTTCACTTCACAGCTCTTTGGGACTTTCCTAGCAACTCTGAAATTCTAACCATAGATGCTTGTGTGTGTGTGTGTGTGTGTGTGTGTGTGTCTGTGTGTGTGTGTGTATCTGTGTGTGTGGTGTGTGTTTAAGGGAGTGTGTTGCCAGCCCACCGAGCAGTGCTGGTGGCGCGATGTGATGTCATGGCGGCCATGTTCAGTGGGAAGTATGCAGAGGCCCGGAGCCGAGTGGTGCCTATTCACGGTGTCTCCTCAGATACCTTCCTGTCTTTCCTGGAGTACCTCTACACTGACTCCTGCTGTCCTGGTGAGTTTACTGCACACAAGCCAGACATGTCCTCAAGTACACCACTGTGACCATTACTGTATAAGATTACATGTGTCCAGTTATAGGTGCCTAAATAGCACGTAAAACTGCACACACATCTCAGATGGGAGGCCGAAACATAAGAAAATTGCCCTTCCCTCCTCTTTATCTTGTGGACTAATTAATCCCTGAAGCAGATTTTGTTTGGTGGTGAGATGATTGCACTGGGAAACCCTCAGTCAGCATGTTACTCAATCACTCGTCTATAACTAGTCTCTCAGGCTATTGCTGGAAATAAAAATAGTTTGCTTAGTATAATAAGGGACGATTACTTAAATAGACGGTTGGTTGATTTGTGACTGAGATGAAAGTCACTTCAGATGCCATGGATCTGACCGTCAAAATTACAGTCTGTTACAGAAGGACAAAAGACCTTTGATGTCATTTTAATGTGCCGCAGAAATAAGCACCATTACCAAACACTTGAGGGAGGTACAGTGGTGTTTTCCTCGAGGCCTCGTTCACTAGGCGCAGCCCAAAACAAAACACAGATGACAAGTCATATCAACCATCTGTGTGACTGCAACATGCTGCCAGTGTCAGTCTCAGGAGGCTCGCCGAGAACAGCACTGAGCTTAAAATTAAATTAGATTTAGTGACGACAAAATGAAGCCGTGGCATCACTGCTGCATCTGCTTTTAATAATGCCAACTCACAGGCCCCAAATGTGTTGTTGTTGTTTTCCTCTGGCACTATCTGTCACATTGTGCGCTGCATGCAAGTAATTGGTATAATTTTTTCTGGTGATGGCAATGGCATTACATTTTTTAAGTGTTTCTACAATCTAAAAGTTACATTAATCAATATTTTTTATTTTAACACTGAATCAAGTGACTCCTGATACTGTTGATCCCAATGAAAATCACCACTCAGCCTGCAGCTCTGAGCAGCTTTCAGCAACTTTTAGCTCTTTTTTTGGGGGGTTTATGGTCAGATAAACCAAATAATGCTAGTTCTTTCAAGTCCACAGAATTACACACACCGACTGTATGCTACCTGTCCAGTGACAAAATGGCTTAAGAGTCAAGGTGAAAGACTGGAGAACACAGTAAAACATTTAGAAAGAGACAGGTTTTTCAGGAGTACAGTAAATGGACCAAACAATAAAAGTAAATGCGAGTAAAGAGTGCCCATCGGGACTCCAGTGTAACGCTCATGTTGCTCTGTGTCTGTTATCTATTTATTAAGAGGTTCCAAACCAACTTGATAAGCTGAACTATCATAAAGGCTGCGTGTTGTGTTTATATTTGAGTTTTTCTGCACCCTAGTGGTACAAGATTATCTTTTGCAGTCATACCTACAGGGGGTTTGGTTGGAGAGAGAGAGAGAGAGAGAGAGAGAGAGAGAGAGAGAGAGAGAGTGTATTTTCATGACATCACAATACATTACGTTCTTTAATTAATAGATAAAGCCCTAAAACTGTGACGTACATTTACAGAAGTACAGTTAATTACAACACTGGCTGTCATTTTCCCTTCAAGTATATCAAAGCTGCAGAATAGACAATATAAAGGCTCATAATAATCTGCCCTGAATAACCAGCTACTGGGAGCTGACGATCCTCTTTTTTTTGTGACATGAGATGTTTTGATGAAAAATGTCAGCAAGCAGCCTTAAGATCCAGCTTAGGTACAAGGCCGGGAAAGCAAGCTGTTTCCAGAGATACAGCTTCAGGTTGAGTCATGGGAACAGGAAATGAAAGCCATGAAGCCGCTCCAGAGGCTGCCGCCGCTGCACTGTTATGTAAGAGCTCAGCACTCAAGGTTAAACACAAGGTAACTCCACCAGTAGCGACAAAAACTAAGGGTGTGAAATCAAAGGAGGAATGCTATCAGAGTATTTCACTCAGATAAATATTGCATACTGTATATACTGCATTATAGTAGAATACATTGCTACCGTTCATTTAAATGATTGTGCAGCTGAACAGAACAAAGCCTCTGTACGGCTGCTGCATCAGCCTGTCAGCGGCACATGCAGAGAATCGGTGAAGGATGGCGAGGGTGGTGTTTGGTGTTTCATCAGGAGTCATTTGATTTGACATTTAGACATTACGTAATAGGATTGACATTGACGTTCATTGTATGAGGACGTCATTTGACAGCTTGGAAAGAGCAATTGGAAATTATTTATTTGTTGTATTTAATGTGATTTCAATACATTGTAATTTCCCCACTGGGGATCAATAAAACGTATACAATTAAAAATGAATCAATACATTAAATTATTCAAAGCACAGGTTGAGATTTAGTCCATGTGATGACAATGTGTGCTGTAATCATAGAAATAATGAGGTTTTATGTAGAAAGTTTCATGAAATTGGTTGGATCCATCAAACCGATACACAATCTGAGATATTAAAAAATTGACTTTGTGGAGTACAATATGACTTAAATATATGACAAAAGGATAAAAAAATATAAGTTATAAATATATGATGCTTGTACTCTTGGTTTGTGATTTAAGGTGTGTGTCAGTATTATGTTTTGGGGCCTAATTCGAACGGATAGATTTGGTTCATCCTGTCTATTTCTTTAAAAGCACTTTGTAAACAATTATTAAGAAAAGGTCTGTAAGAAAATAATTGTTCTGGCAAATGTGTAAACATCAAGCAAACATGAAACAATATTTGGAGCTGTGTTTCCTGCTACATGACAAATATAAGTCTGTGTTTAGCTGTTTTGGTCTCCACCAACTCCTGAAAGAAATATCTGGCTCCTTAGCTGCTGAAAGTTCCACTGTGTTTACCAGCTAGTCTCTAACTGTGTCTGTCTGCTGTTTGGTGCTGGGCAGCTAGTGTACAATGGGCTTTTAACCCTTGTAAGATGTTCATATTTTTGTTATACAGCCAATGTTCCCAGGTCTGGTGGACCCACCACATTATTAGGCTTTTAAATCAATACAGCCATAACAATTTATGTAACAATACAGATGTTTAATTTAGCTCAATTAGCAATGATATATACATAATTTATGGTTCATATTTGCCATGTACCCCTGTGAGATCACATGTATGATCATATGATCATTTTCGTTTTTTGTGAGAAAACAAGGAAATTCAATTATAAAAAAGGTAAAAAAAAATAGAAACAAGATTTTTGATCATTATTGCTGCTTATTTCTTAGAACTTAAATCAGAACAGGTGAAAGTGCTTGAAATGTAACAATTTTGTAACTTTGTGTGGGAAAAGTTTCATAGCACCTACATTTAAATATACTCGGGTCCAGAACACCTCATATGTAATAGTTATGTGTAGGGGGGTGTACCATGTGCAGTCATTGAAAATAAGTTATTTTTTATGTTCTTCCCAGAAAATGAGCCAAGGCCAATGAGTTTGACTTAGAAGAAATAATAAATAGCATAATCTTTCTCTTAGCAAACATTGAAAATGGGTCCCACAGACCTGAACACCTTACAAGGAAAGTGTTTTACTCAAAACAGCTGGTGCTGGAAACAGTTCATAAAAGCAGTGAGAGTAAATCAAACTGTAAAGTTGTGGGCTGTAAAACCTAAAGAATGACCTGAAAGATGCTAAAATTCACTGTAGAGATGAGGGGAACTACAGAGTAAGGTTATCATTTTCTGTGGAGTTGAGCACTTCAGGGTTTATAGTATTTTTATAGTATATTTAAGATATTAGTTTTTTTACACAGAGAATGCCCAGCATCAGTGTTTCCATGTTGTTCTAAATATATGTGTAATACTTTGTCCATATGCAGGGTATAAGGCAGTGCTGTGTGTGTTTGTGTGTCCAGCCAGTGTGCTGCAGGCCATGGCCGTGCTGGTCTGTGCTGAGATGTACCAGGTGAAACGTCTGCAGCATCTGTGTGAAGTGTGCGTGTGCGCTTACCTTCAGAGCATGCCCAGTAGAGAGCTGTCGTCAACGGGTATCAGCGTGATTCGACTACTCCGCCGAGCAAAGGTCGGTGCATTTTTGAGTGTATGAAATGAATTGAGAGCACGAACAGACCTGCAGGAGGTATGCTTGTCTGTGTAAACTGATTACTACCTTATTATGATGTGATATTTCCTTCAGCCACCAAAATGCAAATGATTTGTATAGAGAAAATCTTGCAGTTTGTTAAGATTGCCCAATGCATGTTTTTTTCTGTGGCAAGCTTAATACCTATCTTTTACCTAACAGTAGCCCTAGGAATCCATCTGCAAGTTATTCATTGTTATCTGTCAAAAAGCATTAGTTTTCAAGAGAATCATTGCTATTTGACATAATGTCTGTTTGAATTGATTCTCAGTGCCACAATGCAGAGCAGTTGTATGTCTGGCTCCTCCACTTTATCTCCAACAACTACCTGATCTTCAGTCACAAACCTGACTTCCTGGAGCTCTCAGGTCAGTGTGTGATTTAAAAAGAAATGCGTAGCAAATGTCTGACAAATTAAAATAAGCCTAGTAAGTGATGGTTATGTAAGCAAAAAATGCTGCAGTGATAGCAAAAAACTGCTGATTTAAATAGTTTGGAGGGCTTCAGACTTCTTTTAAAAAGAATTAAGTCAGAGTGCCTCCAGGCTTTTGAGGATCGGTTGTTTTTCAACACAGTAAATGTAGGTTAGGCTCTCTCTGTCTCAGATATGTTTTTGTCAAATGGCCAACCAGTTTGTAAAATACATGAGCTGTAATCCAGGTGTCCAACAATCAGTTGTAAATTAAAATTAGACACTAGTAACCATGTCGCTTTGAAAATGTTGGCGAATAGAAAGTGAGTTCATCACACATGATTTGAGAACATGGACACCTGTGAAAAGCTCTGTATTTTATGCTATACTGCCATATAGCACAATATGGCCGTATGTGTTAATTCATCAGCCCCTCAGAATAACGCATCCTTATAGTATGCTTAATACTATAGGTTTATGCTCAAGTTATACAGTATATACACCTCTCATTGCTTCTCAGTTATTGTAGCCATATTTATTTAATAGGCACATAAACGGTGTTAACGATTAACAACAACATTGCTCCAGTTAGTAGCAGTAGCACATTTTATTGTCGTCATTAGTCATACACTCAAGAATCGTTTAAGGTCATTGGACGGGTATTTAAGGGCACAAGCCAAGTCAAAGGCCAGAATAAAGAGACAGCACATGACTGATCACGGCTGAGTCTTCTGTTTGTTGGTGTAAACTAAATCGTATGAGATATTTCAGCCTTGTTGGCTGTGTTCATGGCAACAATCCATGGAGTTATTACTGTATGTGTTTGTGTAGTGGGTGTAGGGAGTATATGCCAAGAACAGTAACTGTTGCGATAAGGGTTCAGTTGTGTTTGCAGTAGATATGAGTTTATGTGTTTTTTGTGTTCCAGAGGAGGAGCGTGAGCAGGTAGAGAGGCTACGCTGGCCGTCCAGAGGCTACCTGCAGGAGCTCAGCGAGTACCAGCACCGGCGACGCAAGCTACGCAAGTCCCGCTGCATAGTAATGTGACCCTGCCTGGATGCCTAAAACCTGTGAAAAACAGGGGGGGGGAGCAAAGGAGGGAGACCAGGAAGAAAATAAAGACAAAGAGTGAGACTAGTCATTAACACATGGAGAAACAGACAGAATAAATGGTTTGTTCTGCTGGATGAAGGGCTGATTCTGAGGGACATAAGACTCCTTAACCAATAGGACAACATTGTCGAGCAGTGACATACACCGCTGTGACGCGCCTCTCTTCCCCTGGAGGAATGACTGTGCATCCTTTGCGTAATGACTATTCCATCAAGGGCAATACGACTGATCCTTAAAACCCCAATATGAATTTAGAATGACTAACTGGCCACTGACCAGGGGCTCTGTGAAAGATTATATTTATATTGGCCAATGCAAAATGGTGGATTTCGACGACGAACAGAGACACAAAAATGGCTCCATTACGAGTACAGATATGTCAAATGACCGCACATCTGTTGGAAAACAGGCCGGGATCATGTGCTGTACACGCTTTTAAAACTACAGTAATGTGACTTCAGTTTGAAAAAGCAGGAAGGTGCTGGGTTTTCTTCTTTAATTGATACCTGGGGATGTCCGAGTCTCTTCTGTACGCTGGACACATGACTGCTCCGTCTTAAAGGGACAGTTTACCCCAAAATCAAAAACATATTTTCCTCTTACCTGTAGTGCTATTCATTTATTGTTTTCTTTCTACTGAACTACACCCGCCAACAGTGTCACCGTGCAGAAGGAAGCATACTCATGGCAACATGGCATCATGACTTTGCATAAACATACACGCCACTTTCCTAAAGCCAAATGGCGTGTTATCTGTACGTAGGTTGGGTTTAGGAAAAGAACATCGGAAAAGGCTTTAGTAACACAAAAACACAACGGTGACCAACGTCACACGGTTAGGAAAACAAACGGTAGGGTTTAGGAAAGAAACATTGGGGAAGGCTTAAAAAAAAAATTAGAAAAAAAAAGGTCGACAACACCACACGCGTGACGCGATCCCGGCTCTCCTGGGTGAAAGTCGTGCGTTTTACCCATCCGCCACCCCAACAAACACAAAAACGGCATACGAATTGGCGTGTCATGCATACGCCACTTTATGAGATCAGTCTGCTCATGGACGAGAGGCTCGTCCTCCTCGGCTGAGCTAACTAATACTTAGAAGCTAGCTAACCGATGCTGCTAGCTCCCCTGAGCTAGCTAAAACTACAGCTCAGCCAAGTAGGACGCCATTAATGTTTACGTGTCACGAGCCTCTCGTCCATGAGTATGCTTCCTTCTGCGCGGTGATACAGTTGGTGGGTGTTCACAACCAGGTCTGTGGATTATCTAGAGTAACCGGGTCATGATTTCTGGAAAGACACATTGCTGTTGAGTTTTTGGGCGCTTTGAGCACCACAAGTTGAGTGCCATCTAGTTGCATTACATCTGAGAGAAAGCAGACATCTCTACGGCCGATATCTCCAACACCGGGCAACTCACACCAAAACTATCTAGACTAGACTGATATATAGAACTATAGGAAAAAGGGGAAAAATGTGTTGTTTTTTTATTTGGGGTTGAACTGTACCTTTAAATTAAACCTTGGCACATGATGCACCTGTGTCCTGTTGGATCGAAAAATGTTGAACGTGTGAACATGCAGCTTTGCTTAAGCTGAAATAACTTCAGCCTCACACTTCTTTGTGGCTCGATCAGTATTTCAGCCGAGCGGTGACCTACATTGCCGCTGAGAGCAGCGTGAAAATCAACTGGTAATGCTGCTGGACCGGTAGCACAGTCATGCTCATTTTCTTCTTTAGTCCGTCAGAAACTCAGTTCAGCAGACGAGCAGGGCCACTTTAAACACAATTCGTTTATTAGAGTCTTTCAGATCTATGACGCAACATCAGTGAGCGTCTCACTGGCAGACTGATTTTATTACCATGTGAGATGGAATACATTTTGGTCATTGTCTGTGTCAAAAGAGGCCATCTCACTTTCATTCAGAAATGGCTTGAAATGAAATCTTCAAATTAATTTAAACATCGCCTGTATCAAAAACCAAGTGTTTTGTACACCAAATATATATATATATATATATATATATATATATATATATATATATATATATATATAAGGCTGTGTGACAATTTCCTTTGCAGGTTAATAGGAAATAATGTTGAAACTATTCCTTATCTGTTTTATAAACAAATAATAATGGGTCTGTCACATTAAAAGGCAAAAGCCTTTTTGTAAAAACATTTAGGAAAAACAACCATATCATGGACATATACAAGCATATACTAAAAACCACAATGCCTCTGGGTGGATACACAATATTTATTTTATCCTAATTTTTTTTAATTTGAAAAGGTTGTTTTTAATCATATGATATCTTATGATTTATTGGTGCTGCAATAATTTTTTTTTTTTACTGTGTGGACATGATTATGACATGACCTTTTTTTTATACATTCGTAGTAGAGACAACTGGATCACACTTTTTTTACAGTCTACCGTTTCACTGGTATTTACTTAAAAAGGTGCATGATTATAAAAATAAAATGGGGTATAGAAAGACAGAACAACTTAAATTTGTCAGATAAACCGTAAAAAAAATAAATGAAAGCAAAAAAGATCAATTGTGACATTTTGCAGCTATTTTTTTATTCAGTGGATGGATCGGCATCAGTCATTAACAGTCAAACTATTTGTATTGAATACGTAGTGGAGTACGCTAGCAGAGGTGAAGCAGCAGGCTGTGTACGTAGTACAAGAAAGCTACTACCACTGTGAGATTTTGACAATGTACATACAGCTGGTACCTTTAACTACATGGTGTATATTTAACCTGCTGCTGCACCACAACAATCACAGTGTGTGTCCACTAGTTAATCTTCAGATAAAATCCCAATCTTCTCTTGAAAAGAAAATGAGTAAATATCAGTTGAAAAACGGGACAGTAAAACAAAGTGTACTCCAGAGCTGCATCCACACCCAGTGTGTGGAGACACACATGTGGCTCCACTGGGCCAGTGTTGTACAGACTGTAGATAACACGATGTCTGAATTTAAATAAAGACATGTTTTAGAATGAACAAAACACAGACTGGATCAATGTCTGTGCTCTGCCGTTTGTAATTATTGTACAGCATTCATTTTTGTCCCCGAAAGTTGCTTCTCCCTCCCCTTAAAAATCGACCTTTCATTACGCAGATTGGTGACAAATTAAAAGAAATAAAGTGTAAACACAAGCCTCCGCTACAGCATCAATGCTCCATGGCATAGATTTTCCAAGTCTCTCAAACTCAAAAACAAAGGGATGAACATCATTATTCCAAAAGACATTCCTTCATTTGGTGGTCTGCTAATGTTGGTGGAGCATGCAGTCTATAATTCCAGATTAGACTGCACGATATGCATTTATAATTCCAGGATCAGACTACATGATATATTTGTCTTTTAAACTGTGTCCGATTAGGCGATCTGTGTGATCGCCTAATCTGTCTCTGATTCTTGCCATGACTTGGCTAAAAGACGACAGACAACAAGACATTAGACCCCGTCTTATCATAGCTTGTTGGCCTTTGTCTTTGGGTCAGGCCATTTTCAGGGTGATATCATATAGTCTGATCTCAGTATAATGGGTTTCAAAATCTTGTATCTGGTGACTGTGAAGGCCATAGCATATGATTAACGTTGTTTTTATACTCATCAAACCATTCATTGACCCCTCGTGCGCCGTGTGGAAGTAGCTGCATTCATGAAGTTTCCTCACTCATTTATTCAGGCATTTCCTTCAAATTGTCACCCGTCTGTACATTTCCGTCAGGATGTGATACAGCGTGGGCCTAGAGCACATTTTACTCCGGTCTTACCCCCAAGCAATAACTTCTTATCTCTTTGAGCACAACTTTGGGCATCTTATTTCCTTTAATTTATTTCCAAACTAACGAGAGCTTACGGTTACTAATTTATACACTTAATGAACTGTTCTGGCTCTCCTGAGGGGAAACACCAACTTCATTTTCTTGCGTGCTTTAACTGGTAACCGTTTTTTTCAACCTGCATTTCCTATTTTCCTATGTTTTTGTGTCTAAGTGACTGATGGGAACAACAATCTTTGAAATTGGTCCAGTATTAAGCAAGATCGCTGAAAGTTGACAGCAGCGAAACAAGCTACAATGTAAGTTAATAGGGCAATTGTCCAGATTTTTACCTTCACAAAAGTGCTTGTTTTGCCACTGACAGGCTCAGATTCATATTGTAAGTGTCTGACAACATTATGGAAAGGATTTCTAAGGAGGTCGGCCTTTCTGTTAAAGAGTAAGATGCTTTTTTTACACATAAAAACATCTGCAAAATTGTGTTCGCTAAACCCATCAGACTCAATGTAAATAGACAGTAATTTTAGCATCGTAAAATACACTTTATTCAAAGTCGACAGAAACAAAATAAAACTATGAAAAGCCGTTTTGGGTCGTCTTTCCACTACACAACTCTAGATTTGGTTGAAATAAACACACAGTTTACCGACTTACATGTGAAAATATGTTGGCTCTATACACGATAAAAGTATTGCTTTTTTTAAATGGAGTCTGGTGGGTTTAGGGCTAGTGACTTCAGAGCCGTTTCTGGTTAAACAGAAAGGTCTCAAAGAGGTTTTAAAAGGTCTATCTCTGAAGGGATCATTTCTATAATGTTGTCAGACACTTAGAATATTAATCTGAGCCTGTCGGCGGCAAAATGAACACTTTTGTGAAGGTAAATACAAGCTGGACAATTGCCACATTAATATTAGTGATTGGGTTTGTTTAGTAATTTCCTAGGGTCCTTTGTACCATGATCTCGAAGCAAACACTTTTCAGAGCTTTTTTCACCTGGGTCGACTTAAGCGTGATGAGCGTTATCAGCTGATACAGCTTAGATGGATCCGGCAACTTGTCCATTAATTCCATTACCCCTAATAATGCCGGAATGATACCAAACGTCTACAGTAGTACAAATAGGTTATGCACTCATAAAAGCGATGGATTGTAAAATTTGTAGGTACACAAGAAGTTTATGTAAAAACATTTGCCTGCTGGCTTCTGCTCTCTGCTGCTGCTGCTGTTACTACGGGGTAGTTAGGGAGTTACAAGATTACAACAACCGAAAAAAGATGCAACAAAAATATTTATTAATTTAATGATTAAATAAGGTAATGTCTCCAAACTTACCTCAATTATTACTTGTCTCCTGCTAGTTATACTACAGCACTTACTTTAAAAAATAAGTTAAATTAAAAAATATTTTTGTTGCATCTCTTTCGGGTGTTGTAATTTGTAGATGTCCCTAAGCACTCGTCTTATAGCAGCAACAACAACAACAGCAGAGAGCAGAAGCCACGCAGGCAAGTGTTATTTACATAACCTTCTGGTAACTTACAAACTTTACAATCCATCGTTTATGAGTGCATAACCTATATATACTAGTGTAGACCTTTGGTATCATTTCGGGCATTATTAGTGGGGTAATGTTAAGAGACACTTCGGATCCATTAGCCTCTGCGCTAAGCTATTCAGCGGCTAACGCTACTCTACGCTAACTCTCCCAATGTTAGACCCAGGTGAAAAAAGCTTCTGGGGGGGTGTTTGGTTCGAGGTCATGGTGCAAAGGACCCTAGGGTGAAATTACTCCGAACCATCACTTTAACTTCCATTGTAGCTTGTTTCGCAGCTGCCGACTGCTGCCACCTTGCTTAATACTGGACCAATTTCAAAGATTGTTGTTCCCATCAGTCACCTAGACACAAAAACATAGGAAAATAGGGTGCAGGTTGAAAAAACTTGACTTGAGTGTGCGAGTCTGTGCCCAGTGGGCAGTGTCCTGTACCTGGAGGTCTGGAGCGGGTCACTGCAGAGCTCCAATAGACTGCAGCATGCTTTCCAGTTGACCACTCTTATGCAGCGCCGCTACGTCGCTGCCGCCTCCAACACACTCCTCACCGATGAACACCCGTGGGACCTACATTCAAATCAATACAAGAGAAACAGGGATGCAACTGGTTAATATGCAGTCGTCGATTTTCAGTGTCGTACAGAGTTGGACGACATGACGTAGGCTTATACCACGAGACATTTCTGTACCATCAGAGATTCTGCCATAATGTTGATATCACTTTAGTTTCGCTTTGCCAGACCTTCCTCCACAGTGCTGCGGAGGAGGCTCTGGCTAGTCCACACAGCATTCCGGGATGGGAGAAGAACGTGCTCTGGTTTATTGGCATTTCTTTAAACCAATCAAAATCGTCGGACAGAGCCACCTCCAAAATAGCCTCGGGAAGTAACTTATTTTGGTGTACGTTCAAAAGTGGTTAGTGTGCAACAGAAAACTCAGATTGGACAGATAGTCTAGCCAGCTGCCTGGATTTACCCTGCAGAGATCGGAGTTAACGATTAGTCCTCATAAATCCAGCGGAGTTTAAAATTCCAACACAAAGAAAGCGCTATCCGGCGGAATTTCCGGCAGCAACAGAGCAATCCCTTATAAGGCCATTAATGGCAATAACAGAAAATTAACTGGCAACTATTGGATATCGTTTAAGTCATTTTTCATGCACACAAATGCCAAACATTTTTCAGCTTCTCAAATGCAAAGATTTGCTTATTTTTTATTTAATTATTTTAATTTGTTTTTTATAATTGAGTTTTGGACTGTTGGTTGGACAACAACATGGATTGTGAAGTTATTCATTAGTTCCAGTCCGATACAAAATAGTTCCCAACTAGCTCCACCTCGACCGACCACAACAATAAAATGTTGCTTTTATGTTAATGCAGGAATAATAAATAATCTAGTTATATAGTATGTAATAGTCACAATTTTTTTGCTTTGAGTTATTTTACTCTTTTACTTTTAATAGAGTATTTTTTACAGAAAAGGATCTGATTTTCTCCACCACTGCATAATACGTGAAAAGGATTTTATCTCTAATTATTTTGGATTCATATGATCCACTTCCCTTATTGATTTTTTTTATGGATTGTGTGGACACGGACACACACACACACACACACACACACACACACACACACACAGAGAGTTTTAAACCATTATTTAATAAACTGACAATTCTTTCATCAGTCATGTGACTTTCTGACTTAATGTTGCTACAATAAAAGGTTAGGCAAGTGAGGCAAGTTGTTGCTACATGGGCAGTTCCTCTTGGAGACTCCCTTATTGATGCCACCGTACTTTCCACTTGTATGGATTTCATGGGGATCATGTAGTCAAAATAAATGAATAACAACCAGCAAATTAATCAGAAAGGTCTACATCTAATAATACAGCTAACATTGTCAACAGTTATTTTAACTTCCGGGAGTTTATAGAACCGTTCATTCATCGTCTGTGGTGAGATTAAAATGACCATAACTTTTTCCGCCTATAAAAAGGTCCACATAATATCATTAGATCAACATGGGTGACCGTTTGTGTTTTCAGGTTGTTCAAACACTTCGGTTGTAATGTATGACTAAGCAACTTTGGGTTTACCGTGCGGGCTCCGGTGAGTTCCAGGAAATACTCTTGCATGTTGTCCATGTCGCTGCGTCCACTTATATCAATACATTCCAAATGTCCCGGCTTGAATTTGTATTTTGACAAAACATCTTTTGCCATAATGCAGTACGAGCACGTGGGCTTAATAAACAGCACCACTTTGTCTCCTTTAATTTTAGTCTGCACAAACTGCTGCGCCATTTCAAGTCGCTCGGTCAGAAGTAGTCAGAAGAAGAAAAAGTAGTCTCAAAGGCAGAGAACAAAGATCATCGCTCTGCGTTTTGTCAATTGTTAATCAGAATGACGTAAAAGTAAAGTCCCGCCCCCTTCTTAAAGAGATACTATACACTGTTGTGTATGCACAAGTTACGGATATTCAGAGAGGGTTAATATTATACAGTCTATGGTTTTCAATGATAATTAGGGATGGGGATATATTGATATTGATACCATTTCCGAGACTGCTTAACCATCCGAGTCTTTATCGATACCATTATCGATACTTTCTATTATTCTATGAAAAGTCCAGACCAGACGACAAATTCTTAGTCTTATAGAACTAGGGGTGCAACGGGTCACAAAACTCACGGTTCAGAGTCACGGATCGGTTCAATTTTCGGATCAGCAGAAAAAAGGGGTTTATTAATAATGTAATTAATAATACTGTAATAACAACTTTAAACAGTAACTTCTTTCACCAGTAGATTGCTTTTAAATTGCTGTTAAACGACAAAAACAGATGAGAAAAGGGTATTACAAAAACTAAGAATGCACCACGAGGTTTACCAGTTTCAAGTAAACGCACCATTTAGTCACGTCTGCGTTGTGTTTCCGACAACAGCAGTGACCATAGTGCTAGTGTCTTTTAGCTCATAGCTTTAGCGGCAGGCTGTTGGGTTGTATGTCCCGCTGTTGAAATCCTCCACAGTGAATACAGTCACATTTTACACCATTTAGCTGCCATCTACGTTACCTGCTGCCAAGTGTACCGTTAGTGTTAACTAGCAATGGGACTAATATTTTAGAATCAATGTATTAAGTAATTACATTTTACCAGTGGAAAAAGTTTGACGAAATGTGAGTGTATACTGGACCAGTGTAATATTCTGCACCATAGTAGATTAGCCATGGAGCTAATTGTGTGAAAAATGTAATACCATCTCTACATTTACATGAAACTGGTATTCAGTGTTATGACAGCAGTCTAAAATCGTTCAACATTGGACATATGACAGTGTATGAAATGACTGGCGGCGTTTATGCTTTGTTTGGAAGTTTTATCCCGTTCTTTAATTTAAATGTTTTAACCTATTACAATTTTGAATGGCTGAAAAGGAAACCATAATGCACATACAACAGAAGACATTTTCCAGTTAAAACTAAATTGATTTTTTATTGAAGTACACATACATTTTCAGCTGGGCAGGATCAGATTTCACCCAAAATTTACTTGATTTTCAGTGGTTTCTCATATCTGCCAGGGCATTTTAACTGTTGCTTTCTTATTAAGACTCTTGATCAACCCTCTTCCCTTGGTCCCTTCCGCCACATGAGTCATACGATGCTAATTCATGTTGATCAGAAATGCTCAGAAGGCTAAGAAGAAGACACACATGATGGGTAAAACCTTGAAGGCTCCTTGTAAAGCCCTGGCCTCCATCATACATTTGTTGGAGCGGCCTTTTCCGAATGAGCCATTGCAAGGGAAAACATGAACAAATAAACCAAAACACTGATCCTGTAGCCCACAGCTAAAGTAAATGTAAATCTCAAGTAGTGCCTGAACTCTTGTGAATGTTTCTTATCTGCTGTTGTGACCCATCCAAGATACAAGTGCTGATTTTCTGTCCAAAATAACTTGAGACAAGTCAAGGCAGGTCTGTAGTTATGTTAAATTGATTCTGACAGCTGAACAAAAGAGCCAGTCTGCTGCAGAGACCGACTATTTGATAGAATGCCACAACCAAAATATGAAATGGAGAAATAGAACTGACAAATATTTACTTAAATCTCCATTTCTGGGAGGGGAAAAAAAGGGGCTAAATTTTTTCCAATACAGGACAGACCCCCACATGTCTACACTAGCTGAATATAGACCGAATCAGACCAGACTTTTGAGAAGGGACTGACCACTACAAAAGTGGAGTCAACGTCTTTCAATTGCTGGCCTTTCTGGGGTCTCAGACTCCATTCAGTTTCACTTTTCTTCAATGAATGAGACATACATTCCAGTATTAAGGTCTCCTAAAATAAAGCCCCAATCAGAAATTTTACTCCATGGATGCAGTACCAGAAAAGTATTTAATTTTGGCAAACATTCCAACACAGGTTTGTAAACAATTTTTCCCTTGTTGAAATAAAGACTTTTCATAGAAGCCATTCTTCCATCGAACTAAATTCGTATCAATGTTTATTTAAAAAAAAAAAAAAAAAAAAAGAAAAAAAAAAAACACCTTCTGAAATCTTTCACTGCTCTGCATAACTCAAACTGAGAATCAAATACATTTGAAATCATAATACAGATTTGTCCTCTGATGGATGACACGTTTTTGCTTCCATCTTAAAACAGGAAGTCTGCCGCTGGATAAAGATGAAGAGGGGAACGCAACCCTTTCCAGGGTCTAGATATGAACCATTCTGGAAAATAAGGATCCTCTATATCTCTCCAATTAAGATCAGGTACTGTTACTCCAGCCAGGTTCATCGGAGCGCTCTGGCTGGTTCAACACTATAGCAGCTTTTTTTTGTTTTTCCATGTTTCTTACTTTTTTCTCAACATTTCTGTTTTTCCTTACATTTCACATAATGCACAACCGTACACACACACACACACACACACACACACACACACACACACACACACACACACACACACACACACACACACACACACACACACACACACACACACACACACACACACACACACACACACACACACACACACACACACACACACACACACACACACACACACACAACCTGTTTCCAGGCAGTTATAGTTCCTTTGTGTAGCCTGTGGACTCTAAGGGTCAGCCCAACTCCACATTTAAGTGTAAACTCCTTAAGGCACCCATAATGCACCGTGAAGACTAAACTCTGTTGGTGCAGGGAATACTTCCCCGTACTGACAGGGGATAATACTCCTTTAGTTAACCCACCCTCCCCATGTGGCCATTACAACTAAATTTACAATCCATGCACACATACTAGCTCAAGTGATTTCTCCTGCCTGTCTCACCCCCTCCCCTTCAGCCTCAAACAAACTAATGTGTTGAAGCAAGGTTATCCAGTACAATCTTTAAGAAAAGAGAGCAAAGAGGAAATGAGGCAGGAGAGTCATCTTTGCCAAATGAGATGACATAATGGATCTTGCGTGCAAAATGGCTTCACAGAGTCAAAACACATAAGGCCTCAATTTTTTTTTGCATTGTTTTTAACAAAAGTTAAACAATATATCATCTGCGGACTCTTCTTTGCACTGCGAGTCCCAAAATAAATAGATCTCCCTCTTTTTTTTTTTTTACTTAAATACAAGTTAATATTTTCTCTGATACTCAAAAATACTTTTGTTCTTTTTTTTTGCCTGAAGATAAAGTCCTTCAAAAGTTAGAAGCGTTGAAGATTTTCCCCAAACCCCTTCACACATGCAGGTAGCCCCTTCCACTGGTCCAGTGGTATGAAATTCCACAGGAGCTCATTGAGAAGAAACGGAGAAAGCAAAAGATGGGGGTATAGTCAAAGTAAGATTATTAAGATTGCAGGCAACAATGATGCCAGTGGAATCAAAGATTGGAAAAGAAGCAAGGAATGAAAAAGGACGATGAGAAAGGAAAAAGGGAAGGAAGACAGGTGGTGGGGGAGGGGCTGTTGTGGAGGCAGTAACTGAAGGGGTGTTAATAAATAACAGCCAGTTAGACACCCTCTCCTGGTTCGACACTCCTTTTCTCAATACTGATTAGTGAAGATGATGTGTGCTGTGATCTCAGCTCCAGGCCTGGGCTCTGCGCTGGTCAAAATCAGCTATTAGCCGCTTGATGTGGGCCAACTTGTTGTGCAGGTACTCGCAGCGCTGTTTCTCCTCGTGGTAGTTGGGGCTGTGCTGTAAAACAAAAACACACACATATCAGACTCCAGCCATCAACCCACAGCATCTCCTGCAAACAGGAGAAACGGGCCACGTTTTTGTGGTCTATAGAAGAAAAAAAAAAGAAAAGAAAAAAAACAACATCCTTATCAGATAGAAGTCTATGCAACTACTCACTTGTTTCATCTTTTTGTACTCTTTCAAGACTTCTTCTTGCACCTTCTGTAAAAATAAAAATGGTCACGTTGAATGCAAATCCACATCATTTATAAATATTACAAATGACATACCTTGCATTTACTATTGCTGTAACAGGAAAAAAGTGTTAACCAGTATGGGTGAAAATGCTGTGAATGCTACATTTAGCCAATAGAGAAACTTTACATTTAAAAACTTCAAAGTTGATTTGATAACTTGGCACCATAGCAGCTCCCTAAACAGGGAGTCTGAATGTCTGATGACAAAACACTAAACACTAATACTACAACAAAAACATCATCATGTGTGTGTCACGCTAACTGATGTGACCTGGTATTCTTTGGTGCCAGGTGCCAGCTTCCGGCACTTGGCATCCAGCTGGGTAAAGCGGCGGGTGATGTTCTCCACACGGGCATGTAGCAGGCGATACTCATCGTACTCGGCGTTGAAGTCATTCTTGTAGCTTTGCCGCTGGTCCATGGACACCATGGGCATGTATTTCCTGTGAACACAGAAAAGGAGTTTTACTAAATGACTGATAATAAAGTGGTTAAACACAAAATTATACAAAAAAAAAAAAAAAAAAAAAACACTCCACCATGAGCAAACACATCAAATTATCATTTCAAAAAAAAAAAAGAAAGAAAGAAAGAAAGAAAGAAACAGCACTCCACCATGAGCAAACTTTCCCTTATTTTTCCTTGTTGTGAATACACCTTGCTAAAAAGGTCATGATATTTAAAGAAAGGTGAGAGATCTGTTGAGCTTCTCCAATATGTGCAATGGATTACATGCTCCCTCCACTTGTTACCAATGACGTGCCAAAACAGTTCTTGTACAGCAAAGAAAGAAAAAGGCATCTGGATTTATTGCTGCATTCCTGAGTCCTAATTCTCAAGCTTGTCTTTTCTCAATTCCCCGTTTTCAATTCAATTTTATTCATAGCATCAAATCATAAGAGTTATCTCAAGACTTTTTACAGATAGAGTAGGTCTAGTCCACACTCCATAATTTACAAAGACCCAACAATTCCAGTAATTCCCTGTCCAAATGTTTCAAATTGTGAAATGAGAGACCGGAAAAAAGGTAAAGAGGGTCACGCTGTGGGAAAAGGAGAACTTCGAGGTATATCAAGGTTACTCACACTACATAGTCAGGCATCTCAATTGTGGAGGAGAATTCAGTGGATTGAACTGGCTTCTCTTTTTCTGATGAGTCTAAGGAGAAAAGTGTAAGAATGTAAATACTGCACTGATAATACACATTACACAAAATCAACACTGGATGGACAGGATAGAAAAAGCCAAATCTAAAAAAAAAATAATAAATCTAAAATGCACAGCAGCATTTGTTTTAAAGTGCTCATATTATGCTCATTTTCAGGTTCATAATTGTATTTAGAAATTATATCAGAATATGTTTACAGGTTTAATTTTCAAAAAAAACACCATATTTTTGTTGTACTGCACATTGCTGCAGCTCCTCTTTTCACCCTGGGTGTTGAGCTCTCTGTTTTAGCTACAGAGTGAGGCATCTCACTTCTGTTCCATCTTTGTTGGGAGTCGCACATGTGCAGTAACTAGGTAAGGACTACTAGCCAGTCAGAAGCAGAGTATGAGGGCGTACCACGCTAGCAGCTAGGCGAGCATTATAACGTGTTACAAAGTGACGCACGTTCGTCTCTGAAGTAAAGGCTGGACTACAATAGAGCTGTTTGGAGCAGTTTGTGAACAGTGTTTTCTGTTGGAGATGGTAAGTCCCTTTGGGGTGGACTTTGGGCTTTTTCACTTTGAAAACCTATAACGTGCACAAAAAAGATATATAAAAACACCAAAAAGCATAATATGAGCACTTTAAGTATTGTTGGGGGGGTTCTGCTATTTGTGCAGAATATACTGACACGCAAAGGAATTAAAAATACATAAAATAAGAGCTCCTGGCTTAATAGCAGTTATTAAACCCAGCATTAGCATTTTCTTGAGACAGAAAAGAGTGTCTCCAACTATAAAAATAAAATAAATATCAGGTAAACCAAAACTAAAGACCACAGAGTAAAGAAGAGCTGAGATCAATGCTTCATGTTCAGACAACGTCCAGTACATCAGTGTAATCAAATATCAAACTGTAACAGACCGATAAACATTGAAACATGGCGAGCAACAATCCAAAGTCTGAAAGATAAACTGGAGCCATGTCAGTCACAAGACATGTCAATGTCTGCTTGAATTACACACACACACACACACACGCACACACACGCACGCACACACACAGATGTTTGACTTTGAGAATATGAACATCTGTTAGCTTAGCCAGTATGTGCAATACCAGGACCCTAAATCACAACAGCAGCAGTCATTGTTAATTTCATTATTTACACCTGTGCTTTTCCTAATATTACATGTCAAATAGGCTTCTGTGAAAAAGGCCTATTGGAAAAAATGTTATTTCAATATTCATTGAGCATTTGTTTGGTTCTGACAAACTCAAGAGAAAATATCTAGATTTAGCAGCTAGATGCTAGCAACAGCTAGTCATCAACTTCCTCTGTCTGCTATTTGATGGGTAAGTGGCGTACAGTGGGTTAAGTCAAAGCTTGTTTGCAAATAACAGTTGTCTGCTATTATAGAAATGTGTGGGCTATTAATTCAATTAACTATACAGAGCTCAAATGCTACCCGGACTGCTGCTAATTCTCTGTGGGTTTGACACAACGATCAACCCCTTTTACATCACGTGTAAACTAATTCAGTGTTAATATAAAAAAAAAAATAATAAAAGATTAATGCACCTTTAAAAGATGTCCCCACGCCTAAATTACCACACACGCACTGACTAAAGTAATTGACTAAATAAAACTTGTAATTAGTGAAATAAAGAGTGCTCCCTGAGAGCATGGGTAAAAAAATATTTAAATATTAAATGTGCAAGCTGAAAAAGTTGAGGTGTGTGTGTAGAGCAGCAAAAGGGCTATACATGTAATGAAAAAACTGGTACGGTCATTT
The DNA here is from genome assembly GCF_010015445.1 of Perca fluviatilis. Classification (NCBI taxonomy): domain Eukaryota; kingdom Metazoa; phylum Chordata; class Actinopteri; order Perciformes; family Percidae; genus Perca; species Perca fluviatilis. The sequence continues at coordinate 10,380,906 of NC_053115.1, read as the reverse complement.
AAGTCTTGATACATTTGGTTCAGTGATGCGGATAATTAATAATTAAGACAGAAACGCACCTTGATCTTTGTGAGGATTCTTGTTGATAACGTCTCTGCTCTCCTCCTCAGCACTTCGCTTCTTTTTGGCTCTACGAGTTTCTTCAGCTTGCTCTGCTACACTGGGAGGACTTCTGCTACCTTTTTCTGTCCGTTTCCCTTTATCCCTCTCTCGATCCTTATCTTTGTGCTTCTTGGATTTCTTTTTAAACTTCTTGTTGGTACTGCTGGACAAGGGGGGGCTGGTGATGACAGTGGAGGTAACTGTGAGTGAGGTGCAAGGAGGAGGGGCAGGGGGAAGAGGAGGGCTGGGGGAGGCGGCTGGTCTTGGGACGGGGACAGGGTGTCGATAGCGGTCCTGCAGGGTCCTATCGGAGGAGAAGGGGCTGGGTGAAGGGTCTCTGCAGGAGGAACTCTGGTCCATAGGCAGGTCCTGGGTGCCACAGCCCTCCGGGGTGCTGGGTGAGTTGGAGTTGGAGGCTGGGCTGGGCTGCTGGTGAGAGGGTGCAGGGGGGTGGGACGAGATGGGGAGATGAGTGGGAGGGCCAGAGGTGACATTGGAAGGTAGGGACGAGTGTTTAGAGCTGGGGCTGCCTTCGTCCTCACGGCGGTCAGAGGAGGAGGATGAAGACGCGGCTGGCCCTCGATTGCTGAGGTGGGAGATGCGGGCTTTCTTGGGTGCCAAAGGATCAATGAAGTCAAAGTCTGACTGGCGCTTCTGGAAGACAACACCCAGAATTTAGCTAAAAAATGTTTTTTGCATACTTCACTGTGGGAGTGCGTTAGTGTGCATTTGCTCAGATACCTGGGGGGATGTGGGGACACTGTCTTTGGGAGGACTGCTTGATGAGAGGGTCTCAGTAGGAAGCCCCGATTTGCTGTTAAAGAAAAGGAAAGTGTTGTCAGTGGGGAGTATGGTGTAACAGAAAACAAAGGGCACATTAGGGTCCAGCACTCTTCTATCAATACCTGCTGAGGTAGTCATACTTCTATTTAAGCAATTGTTTGCAGAGTGTCCATTTTTTAAAACTCACAGCTCATGTTGTACACAGGAAGTTATTTTCACAGTGATCTATATTTTGCTGCTACGAGACAGCTGCTGCAGCTTGACGTGCAAACAAAGGCACAGAAGAGGACTGCAAGCTAGCACACATGTACAGTACAGGCCAAAAGTCTGGACACACCTCATTCAATGAGTTTCTTTTTATTTTCATGACGATTTCATGACATGAGATTCTCACTGAAAGCATCACAACTATGAATGAACACATGGAATTATGTACTTAACAAAAAAGTTTGAAATAACTGAAAACATGTCTTATATTTTAGATTCTTCAAAGTAGTCACCCTTTGCTTTTTTATTAATAAAAGGGAAATAATTCCACTAATTAACCCTGACAAAGCACACCTGTGAAGTGAAAACCATTTCAGGTGACTACCTCATGAAGCTCATTGAGAGAACACCAAGGGTTTGCAGCGCTATCAAAAAAAGCAAAGGGTGGCTACTTTGAGGAATAAAATATAAGACATGTTTTCAGTTATTTCACACTTTTTTGTTAAGTACATAATTCCATATGTGTTCATTCATAGTTTTGATGCCTTCAGTGAAAATCTACAATGTAAATAGTCATGAAAATAAAGGAAACGCATTGAATGAGAAGGTGTGTCCAAACTTTTGGCCTGTACTGTATGCAAACAAAATATTAAGAAAATAATAATAAAATGAGATTTAAAATGTTTAAGAGAATCTGTGGTTACACTTCACTTGAAGGTATCTACATAAGAGTGACATGACACTGTCATGAACGTGTCATAAACATAAACAAGTCATAAACGTTTATGACATAACACTTCTTTTAGTAATTTATTAACAGTAAGTATTCGTTTTTTGTCATGACAAGTTAGAATTAGGGTTCATGTGTCATGACAGTGTCATGTCACTCTTATGTAGAGACCTTCCAAGTAAAGCGTTACTGAATCTGCTTCGCAAGCTTGTATGAGTAAGGAAACGCATTGGATAGGTTTTTCAGGCCTCAAAGCTGTGGTTGACACATTTTTGCCGTAATTGGGCAAAAATTCCCAAATAATCTTTCAGGATATTGTAATTCAAGTGGTCTGAGAGAAAACTAGACTTCTGCTCCTCCTCTTGGTTCCATATTAAGGCTTTAGATAATCTAGCCGGAATGAGAGACTTTGGTCAATCACAGGTCAATTTCAGAGACGGGGAGCATTCCTATTGGCTGTTCTGTGAACGCATTGCCCTTGTGACAGAGACAGAGCTGCAGGAAGAGGACTTACTCTACAAATTCTGGCTTCTTTTTTTTGGCTCATTCTACCCACTTCAACTTTAAGGATTCACATAATGTAGGTTGGTGAGTAAAACTAAATGTAAAATTTACTTTTGATTGTTTACGACAAAACATTGTAGGACATCTTTAACTAGGACAACTTACAATCCTTCCCAAGAAATGATCACAAAATCTGTAAAGATTCAAGGTAGAACCCAAGTCACTTGTCTTTGAGAAAAATATTTTAAAATGCCTTTAAGATTAAAAAAACTACTTCAACGCATTTGGGCGTCCAGCCTTCTTCAGGGAGTTACATGCACAGGAGAGGGGTGAAACAATTCAAAGCACCAGGTGTGAGCTCATCATCAGGTGCAGACGTTCAGCAATCAGGGTAAACCCCTCTACAACAGTGTTCACTCAGTCGATCACAAAAAATGAATGCGTTCAGCAGGGGGGCATCGTCCCCAAAGGTCAACAGGGTGACTTCTCAAGATGAAGAAAAAGACAAAAAGGACAACAAGACAAAGAGAAGAAACATGTCTTAAAAAGGTCCCATGACATGGTGCTCTTTGGATGCTTTTATATAGACCTTAGTGGTCCCCTAATACTGTATCTGAAGTTTCTTTCCCAAAATTCAGCCTTGGTGCAGAATTACAGCCACTAGAGCCAGTCCCACAATGAGCTTTCCTTAGATGTGCCTTTTCTGTGTCTGGAGCTATTGAGGGGGCAAGGTGGAGTGTGGGGGTGTGGCCTTGACCAACTGCCACTTCGCTCTTTTGAAAGCCATGATGTCTCTCTCTCATGGGTGGGCCAAATTCTCTGGGAGGGCAAAGCAGAGAAAGGGGAGGTAACCTTGCTCCTTATGACCTCATAAGGAGCAAGATTCCAGATCGGCCCATCTGAGCTTTCATTTTCTCAAAGGCAGAGCAGGATACCCAGGGCTCAGTTTACACCTATCGCCATTTCTAGCCACTGGGAGACCATAGGCAGGCTGGGGGAAACACATATTAATGTTAAAAAACCTCAAAGTGAAATGTTCATGCCATGGGACCTTTAAACAACAACAACCTAAAGTTACAAACCCACAGTATTAACATACAAAATAAAAAGAAAAAAAAATTTGACAAGTGACTAAAATCTAAACCATCAAATGATTTAGATGTGCCAGATGTATTAAAGGAATTGAAAAATATCTTTCTTAAAAGACGAGTGCCTTGGGTTCTTCCTTGATGTCTATTGAATTGGTTCATGCCCCCTACCAAAGAGCTCTGTCTTGTTCACTGACACTAGTTCCAATAAGTTCTCCAATCTTTTCCGTTCTTCACTAATCCAACATAATTTAATTAAATATCAAATATCTATAAGCCATTTTGTATATTTATTTAGGACTAAATAACATCAACACCTAACATGATTGCATTACACTGTACAGTTGCGTGTTATTATTGCCACCCAGTCTCATGTCTAACATAAGGTAAATGAGTTATTACTGGAAAATGAAAACCTACTTGTGTATTACATGAGCTATTGATACACTTTGAAATGCTGAACTATTCCTTTAACATAATTTAAAGGATTGAAAGGTGGCAGTCAAAAATTGCCATTTGTCCTTCATAGAGCACAACAGCTGCTGGCCACAGCTGTGGTAAATTTGTGTCTGTTACAATGTGCTCCAATGACGACGAGTTTTCAACCCAGACCAAAAAACAAAATAAAAAATAAATATTGGGATACACAGTAACTAATATTACAGTTGGCTCCTTTATCCTTTACACAGTACTGTTGAATTGACTGTCACCTTCAGCCCTCAGGGGGTAGGCTACCACTTTAAACTAGTACTTACACTGTAGTGCAGTTACACACCATACAATGCAAATGCTTTATTAGTTCAAGTATCTATGTATTTAAGCCCAGAGGGAAAATTAAATGCTTAAAAAAGGTCATTTCTGTACCGAGCCAGGATCCGGTCAACCTGGGACTTTTCATCTTCAGAGTAGCCAGGCCAGTCTCGCTGGACATCACGATAAATAAAGTCCTTCAAGGAATATGTGTTGTCTTTGGGGTTCAGGTTTGCCACCTGTTTTGTACACACAGAGATACAGTTTAAAAGTTTAACTGACAGCATTAGAAGTATACATGTACAGAAACTTCACATTTCCTGTGCTGGCCTAACATCTGTGCATGCAAATAATGTTTAACGATTAAGTGGCTAGTTTATGGTCGAAGTGAATGAAGCCCTTAAACTGTGAACCGGATATCCTCAGGTAGATTTGTATACATCGATCTCATGTTTAAAAAGGGGGGTGATGGGATATGTGGGATCAAATTAGAGATACCTAAAAGAACACAGGTCTCAGTGTAAAATAACTGAGTAACAGCTTTTGCAAAAACAGAAATTACTACTGCTGGATTTTTCTCTATAATGGAGGATGTGTAAATACTACTCACTGGGTCACCTCTATTTTAAGTGGCTCTCTTTTAATATCGACAAGCATATCATGGCAAAACAAACACCTTACAGTACCTGTTGCAGGGTGGTCCCCAATGAGTTTCTGTCCTTCTGGTTAATACCATCCCGTTGCAAACGGGCAAGCACTTCCAGCTTCTTGTAGGACCTCAGTGCCATCAGGTGGATGATGCGGTCCCGGAACGGCCGCTGGGACACAGGGTTATTGGAAAGGCACTTACGAATAGTGTTGGCTGGGTTGATGGGTGTGGAGCGCTTGCGCTCTGGGACCACATCTGGGGCTGATAGCGCCGGCTTACGGATATGGACTTGCTTTCCTAGACACAGAAGGTAAAGAAAACATTAAAAGCCTCTTCTTCTCTGCAGGGAAGTTCATCTTACATTTTTATGTTGTCACATATTTGCTCAACAACACTCCTGCCTACAATCTTCAACTAACTTACTGAAGACAGTGTTCCATGTATCTACAAACATCCCTACCCATACATGACAATAAAAACAGGAGATTAAGGACATATGGAGTTTAATTCTATTTATCAACTCTTGTGCCACTAACTTTAAAGTAGAGACATTTCAACTCATTCAATGATTTTCAACCGCAGAGTATCGTTAAGACAATCTGCTTCCTGTTAACACCAGGAAACGAATGTGCATTGTATGCAAATGGTCATGTGATATGCATTGTCAGATGTGTTATATGGACGGAGATCATTTCTGATACGGAGCCTAAACGCTTGTGTGGACGGAGAGAGTTTTTGGTTCAGAATGACGTTTGAAAGAGGTCTCTCTCTCTCTCTCTCTCTCTCTCTCTCTCTCTCTCTCTCTCTCTCTCTCTCTCTCTCTCTCTCTCTCTCTCTCTCTCTCAAAAAAAAAAGGTAGAAAAATATATAACAAGATTTTTGATCATTATTGGTGCTTATTTCTTAGAACTTAATCAGAACAGGTGAAAGTGCTTGAAATGTAACAATTTTGTAACTGTGTGGGAATAGCAGGTGCAGAAAGACAACATAGTTTCATAGCACCTACATTTCAATACACTCGGATCCAGTAGACCCAAACACCTCATATGTAATAGTTATGTGTAGGGGTGTACCATTTGCAGTCATTGAAAATAAGTAATTGTTTATGTTCTTCACAGAAATGAGCCAAGGCCAATGAGTTTGAGTTAGAAGAAATGATAAATGGCATAATTTCTCTTTTAGCAAACATTGAAAACGGGTCCCACAGACCTGAACGACACACAAGGGTTAAGAAATTTTGGTTGAAGAGAAAGGAACCCCTCTCCCATCACTCATGGTCAAAAAGAAGAGGCTAGGAGCAATGTGTAAACGTACACACTTTGTTACATAAGCTTTTCACCTGCAGCAATCTGCAGTTAGACAAAGTAAACGCAAAGTTTTCTCCTTCACAAATAATCATTCTGTACATTGAGAACTTAAGCAGAACAAGAGTTTAGTAACAAAGAACATTAATTGCCACGGATTTTAAAATGACACGGGTTGTGCAGCTCTCATTAAAATATACAGGCTACAAAGATAAAAAAGAAACACTGTTACAGACTGTTACCTGAAATTAACAGCCTGTGAAAACAAGAAGCTAAAGGCCCTTTTGCATTAGAATGCTCACTCCAAACCAGCTGCTACAAGCTGCTGTTCCACCCCTTTTCTCTGCCGCTCTTCTCGTTTCCCAGTTTCCATCTGGGCCACTGTATGCAAATGTATCCCCAGGGCTTAGAAAAACAGGCCTGAGGAGGTTTTAACTGTAAAAAATTACTGTAATAAAGTGCATTCAAAGAAGCAGTTGTCTGTCTGACATTCTTACAGATTTTCGTTTGCATACGGGGCTCATGCCTTAACAAGACAAAAGACCTCCGCAAGAAATTAAGTTACAGTCAAACTCTTGACAGAGCAGTGACAAAAAAGTGAAAGCTGTATTAACCGAGATCCTTCTGTTTAAACAATACAAGCACTCTTAACAAAGTACACCTGGCTGTCTTATCTTTCCTCCTTCCTCCAGAGACAATTTTCTAATGTATTGGTGTGTGAGTGGAAGAGATAAGAGCTTCTCACAGAAAGAGAAAAGGATGCTTGATTTAAGTTCTCTGCACACCAAAGGCCAAACCGACTGACCTGACCAGTCAGATCATAGCAATTGAATTAATAGTAACCTATTAACTTATATTATATTATATTATATTATATATGCATCCCTAGTAGTGATTTACACAGACCAAACTATTTTGCATCTAGTCTGAGGGACGCTACTCTTCCTTTGCTGGCATGCTCATTTGTTTTTATATTTTTACCATATTATCTTGGTGTAAAACTGAAAAAGCATTGTAACACTGTTATTCATTGTAAGCAGGTATACTGTATACACCTCAGCAATTGGCTAGGCCTGCATGATATGAGGAAAATCTGCAATAACATTGTTCAATATTACGATGATGATATGACTGGTGATAAATAAAGAAATATTGAAGTGTGCATATTAACTATACATTTCCTGTGTCAGCGTGGTTGTCTTTAAAATCAGAACCAAATTACTTCTGTGCTCGTGTAGGCAGTGGATAAGAGACTGCGACAGAGCAGATTAAAATATTGCTTTCTACATGTCTGCATGTTTGTTGTTGAACAAGTTTATTGTTTTTTACCCGCGAAGGACCAAGCGGAGGGACCAAGCGGAGGGACCAAGCGGCCCGCTGGCTAGTTAGCTAATGTTAGCTTGCTAATTCCACCCAACACACCTTCATGCTACACAGGTTACATAAAATGAGCCAAACAAAGTTCTCATCGGAAGATAGAAATGTGCTTTCCTATCACATGACAAGATTGTGTGAATGAAACATTAACTTGTTACATTTTACTAATTTAGTGTCTGCTGGCTAGTTAGCTAGCTTGCTTGCTAGGGGGATCAGTTATCAGTCTAGCACTAACCACAGTGCAGAGAGAGGTCGACGGTCTTTATATTAAGTTTTAAGTATTTACGGTTATTTTATTAGGTTGTTTTTTAACGTGTAGGTACATACATCTTTTAAAAGACTTGTTTATGTTGAAATAAATATACCTACACAAGTAGTTAAGTATCTCATACGTTTGCCATCATCAAACTACCAGCCTAGCTTACCGTGTCCTCTCTTATAGTACTGCAAAAGTTACTTATGACAATTCCAGCTCTAATATAAAAATGAAGACGCTAGACCAGCCTTAGCAATGCAGTGAGCACTGAGAGAGTGAGAGTTACTGTACCATCAAAACAAAAAACAGCTGATTTCTTAAGCAAAATGCAAATCCTTCTTAGAAATAATCGCATCATCACACAAGCTGTGTGTGTGCACATTTTTTGCAACGATGTCCTCCACATAGCTATGGTCCTCCTCACCAGTGGCAACGTTACTACCGGCTTCCATAGTGAACCAACAGGCTAGCTATCGGCGGTGCTAGCTTGTGATTCTTGTCTCTCAAAGCGGGCATAAAAGGTAATAACAAAGCCCACCCATTTAGAGTGAAGACAGGATTGGTCAATTTGACTGTCAATTGAAGTTAGTTTCTCATTGCCATCAACCATTGCTCTTCCCTCTGTAAATTCATAGCTGGACCACCAATCAGATCTGAAAGCAATACATTTTCTTCGTAGCAACAGCAGTCAGCAAAATTCTGATAGGTTGACAGTTCATTTAACCCTTTACATTCCAATACAAATAGGTTTATAGGAATAGGCAGGTTTGAAGGGGTTATTTCCTCAAAAAAAAAATTGTTTAGATGTTGATTGTCAAATTATGAATTGAAAAAAATGTATTTACAACCAATGACTTTTAAAATATTTTTTTGAATATCTCAGGCCCTGGAGGGCCCTGATGGGTCCCCACTGGTAACAATAGTTGTCTCTACAACGGCCTCTGTGATCTTCTGTCCGCTGACATCACTTTGTGTGTGTATGTTTGTGTGTGGAGGAGCTCAACCTTAACACAGAGCAAGGGAGGGGCTGCAGCATGATGATAAATACTAAAGTTCTTAGGCCCGGGACCCGTTTAATACCAGGTTTTGGTACAAATAAGTCCTTGCAAGTGATATGTGCTAAACACAAATGACCGTGACACTTTCAGAACAATTTTGGCAGGCTGCGAGTCAATAAAACAGAAATAGCTTTACCAGCAACCTTTGGACCTTATCAGTCAGACTGCTAATCTGGAAAACACTGAGAAGGCAAAATGGCTTAGTCCGTCGCAATAATGCCTTTGAAAGGAGTCGGGCCATCAGCTATCACCTACTCAGTCCCTGAAAAAGGGGCAAGTTTGAAAAGAGAGGAGAGGTGTTGATAGAACGTAAAGTCATTCTGGTGCCCGGGGATCATACCTGGCATCTGCCTGTGGCACATGCAGAAGTGAGATTGTAGTAAGGGCCTTACCTCTGTACTGGCCCCCAGGCTTGATGACTTTGGTCCCACGTTCACGTGTGTCCTCCACGGCCTGGGTCATGCGTTCCCGGGTCACCTGGTAGGAGTCATTAGTGGCACACACTGTGACCTTGTCCTGTACGGTCGCCAACAATGCCAGGTGTGAGGCCCCTGAGCTGGAGACAAAGAGGCAGTATGAGAGAGAAATGCGAGGCAGAGAGCGATTACCTTCTAGCAATGTGTGGTAAGACACTAACAGTTGGCTCAGCTGACCAGTGGTTACCATTACCTTGACACATACTGATGGATGCACTCAAAGCTTCCCTGAGGGTTGTCCTTGCCCACATTAGACAGGTAGAAATCAAAACTGTGGAAGGTGTCGGAGGAGGAATCAGTCTTGGGAATTTTAACGCGCTGTTAAAAAAGAAAAGAAAAAAAAGAAAATCATACAATAAAAAAAATTTAACAAGTTATAGTATCTATACACCTCTACAACTTAGCACATGTAAGCAAAAACAGTAAATTAAAAAAGGTGCTGTAGGTAGGATTGTGAAGATCCAGGACTTTGACAACTTCTCAGTCCCTCCACTCTTTCTGCTAAAGCCCAAACTGTCTCCTAAGCCCCTCCCCACACAAGGGAGAGCTGTGCACGATAGAGCACGTGTGAAGAGGGTGGAAGGGAAGGAAACCTATCTGCAGCTCCTGCGTGGGGGAGGGAAGGACGCTATGAAATGCGTGTGCCTGAGCAGTGATTGACACACAGTTAAGACACCCCCCCGGCCCTGATTGGAGCATCTGAACAGGGAGCGGTGGATTTTTGCAAATCGCACTACATGCTGTAGGTGGTGCCAGAGGAGCCATATATTTTTTTTTTTTAATTACCTGCTTCATGTAGTTCTACTCTAACATAGGGTCAGTTTTAGAAAATATGACAGAAAGTTTGTTTTATAAGGCTTACCTACTACACCTTTAAGGAATTACTACATAAGTAACTTGTCATTAATGGATGAAAAATTAAACTTGCCACCTGAAACTGAATTCTTTTTTTATTTAATTATTATTTTTTTTTTTTTTTTAAACACGTCAGGAATTCACAATTTGCGATGTGATCACTCATCTGGGAAGTACTTACCCCTTGGAGTCCCTTGAATTGTATTGTTGGCTGCAAAGAAGGTACATTCTGAAAGTAAAGAGAAACAACAGTTCAACCCATACCAACACTTTGGAAATGTAAAGGATTATTGGGAGAGCAATACCAGCTGGATAAGTAACAAAGAATAGCTACATTAAGAAAATAAATGGTCTAGAACCTAGGGGTGGAACGGTACATGTATTCGTATTGAACCGAAACGGTACGGGCATCACGGTTCAGTGCATGAATTTACACGGAGAATACACGGTATAAAAATAAATAAAACTCGTAAATTATTGTAATGTGGAACTACTGTTAAATACACGGGTTGTCCATCAGGACAAGATGACGTTGCAAGTACAGCACAAGGCTCTGCGTCTCTCCAGTTTTTGCGAATTAGTGATTGTTTATTATTGGCAGTGCATTTCCCTCGATACAACCATGGGAATATATTGTGCAGTAGACAAGAACTTTTGGACATCCATGCACCCTGCACGAGCAACGTTTTTCCAAATCTTCAACTTCCACCGGAGATAGCCAAGACGCCGAGGTCTAACATATCAGCTCTCCGGGGAAGAAGGGCCAGGAGGCGGTGTCAAGACCGTAAACTGAAGCGGGGAAAGCGCGGTGGCCTACGAGCTAGGCTAAGGCTAACCACTACCAGCTTATTTTTAACCGAAGTGCGGTCACTGGCGAATAAACTGGATGAAATACGACTCTGGATTACCTCTCACAGATGGATTATGGACTGTAATATCATGATTTTCACTGAAACCTGGTTGAACAGTCGAGTTCCAGACGTTGCAATCATGCTGGAGGGGCGGACTATGTTCAGAGCTGACAGAACAACTGAAGACTCCGGTAAGACCAGAGGTAGTGGTTTGTGCATTTATGTCAACAATGCATGGTGTACAAACGCTTTCATGACTGGGAGTCACTGTTCTAAGAACCTGGAATATCTGTTAAATGCCGGCCTTTTTACCTACCCAGAGAATTCACGTGTACTGTTATCATGGCCGTTTATGTACCCCCTGATGCCAATGCTAAGCAAGCAATGAAAGAACTACATGCTGCCATTAGCAAACTGCACACCCAGAAGGGGTGTTTATTGCTACAGGGGATTTCAATCATTCAAACCTCAAGTCTGTACTGCCCAAGTTCTACCAACATGTCTCCTGCCCGACCAGAGGGGACAGAATCTTGGACAAGGTACACAAACCTCCCGAGGACTACAAGGATACACCACTACTGTTAACATCTTAATTTACACACTTCAGGCTGTTGCAGCTAGCTAAGGGGAGAGACTGTCTGACACTAGGTGGTACAGCCTGAGACATGCACAATAAAAAAAAAAAGAAATTGCCTTCTGCATTTTTGTTTTGCTTCTCCCTCAATTGTAACGAACTCGTACCAAACCGTGACTTCTGTTTACCTTTAAGGGATGTAATGGTATGAAAATGTAACCTCACGGTTATAGTAACCAAAATGGTCAGGTTTCGGTATTATCGCGGTATTTTTAAAAGTGTGTTCAATAAGCACCGATAGACTTACACAAGCCGAAATTGTTTCAAAAAGTGTAACAGTGTTTATTAGATTTTAAAAATATAGGCATAAAAAAAATATATATATAGAGGCGCGCGCATACATATACATACATACATACATACATACATATACATACATACACACACACACACACACCTATTACAGTGCACATATCCATAATGGAGCAAACAGTGTAATACAGCTTTAATAGCTAAGCACGTGGCTCCACAGTGCTGGTCTGTTTACTGGCATTGCAAATTGCAACACAACCTGAATATCAACACATGGCTGCACAAGTAATAAACAATCTGCACATCTTATGCAATAAGAAACATAGCAACAGCAATATTATCAAGGCAATAATATTGCGCTCTCACTCCAAATAAATGTCATGTCGTAACACAAGCTAAACTACTAGAACCTGCCATACTATTTGACTGACTTCAGAATTCCAAACATTTGGTTGTAGAACCAGCAGAGCCTTGGGGTCCTGTCACACCAGGCATACTGCAAACCTAGCACTAACAACGCAATACTAATAAATGTTGCACTTTAACATTGTGTTAAGACTACAGCCGGCAGCAAGGGTACTTTCTGTGCCTGTGTGAGAGAAAAAAAACTAGGGGATAATATGTATTCATAATGCAAAAGGAGAAAACCTGAAGAGCCAGCATTGCAGAAAGACAATCTCTCTCTAACTGTCACGCAAAGTTCTGTGAATCTGTTGACAGTGTTGTGCTATGTCAGTAATATGAATTAAGAATATGTCTGTCTAGAGAATATGTCGGTTGCAACCGGCATAAAATGTTTAGAAAAATAGTAAATAAAAATCACCATGACAATTTTCTAAACCAAAAGGTGATGTCATATTGCTTGTTGTGTCTGACAACCAGTCTAAAACCTAAATACATTCAGTTAACAACATTCCTCACATTTGAGAGGCTTGAGTTCAGGAATTTTCAGTGTTTTTGCTTAAAAAAAATTAAAAAAAAATAAAAATGACGATCGATAGTGAAATAGTTTCTTTCCGTTAATCATCTGAAACTGGCAGTCTGGCTACAGAAACCATGGTTAACTGTCAGCCACAAATACTTAATGACAGCCCACTGACAGCCAACATTTGGCTTGGTCTTTACAGATGAAACAATTTAGGTCAACTGTACCTCTATCTTCCTTTTAGGTGGTTAAGAGGTAGGTGGTAAGTAAAATTGTCGCTTTCATCTGAACATAAGCAGTGGATTTTGGACAACACTCAAATACAGCAAATATTTTGAAGAAGATATTTTAAAAATGTCTTTGTTTTCTGTAGGTTTGCAGGTTTGTGTTGGTGGTTACTTGAAATTGAATTGACAGCCACAAATATGCAGTGGCTGCTCTGGTTCAGTATAGGTTAGGATGGGAACGCACAGGAACTGCTTCTTCACACAGCTACGGCCAAGAAACCAGTTGGCTTGATTATAGATCATCATTTAACTTCTTAAATGTTGCATCAACTGGTTTGAGTGGAATGTGCATTTTATTAACAGCTTCTCTTCATAAATTAAAATATGCTTGATAACTCGCACATGAAAGAAGATGCAGATCATTTTTGATGAAATGTTTCGGACTTGAGGAACACGCCGACTTATTGGGACTTTAGCTTATTCACTGTATCCCCAGAGTTTGATAAGTCCATACCCTTCTCATCTCTGTGCGTGTCGTAACTCTGACGCACCCACCGCTAACGTCGCTTAGCAGAGTGGAGTGATATTACTCCAACTCTGAGCAAACTCCAGGCTAACTCACCTCACCACAGGGCTTCTCAGGTGTGAGCACATCACTCCGCCCAAGTAGCAGTGCTTCGCCTTCTGAGAATTAGTTCCCAGTATACGGTTAAAATATGGCTGTGTCTCATGTGACCTTGTTATTTGTACACGCTGTGACTATACAAATCACAACATGTAAATAGGAAAATGTTGGCATTATTTTGTCACTTATTGGGAGCAGTAGGCTAGTTGGAGCCGGTTACCTCCAGGATCAGTGCTAAGCTAGGCTAGCGGTGGGTGCGTCAGACAGAGTTACAACACGCACGGAGATGAGAAGGGTATGTATGGACTTATCTAACTCTGAGGGATACGGTGAATAAGCTAAATTCCCAATAAGTCCTTTAAGCAGCACCATGTCATGGTGGTTACTCCAAGCCAATGACTGACTCCCTCCCCCACTATCTATACACTTACTCACACACACTATACAAGTCCTCACACACACAGTTCTGATCACATTTCACATCACCACAGAAAGACAAAGATAGCCAGCTTCTATAGTTCGATGACTGGTTGAGCTACAACACACATTACTGAGAGGGAGAGAGAAACAAAAAGCAGGCAGTTTTGGCTGCTCAGTCAGCAAGAGATTGCAGGCTGCCGTTCAATGCAGCGTACAGACCAACATTACCACATCCAATAAGGTTGTAGCATGGGCTGTCACAAAAGAATTCCTTCAACTGAGTGACGACTCGGTTTTCCAGTTGTCTGAAACTAGGATAACTAAATAATCACTTTAAACTGTGTTATTGATCCACATTTCATTTCATTATATTGTGCTGGCAGTGAGCAAAGGTTTCAGCATATACATGGATTTGAGTAGTGTGTGGCATACAGACACAGACCATGTGCCATAAAAAGCAGTCAGAGACCTATGAACACCACAGCCCCATGCTAAGCTACATCAGCCCTAAGCAGAGACCTAGGCCCAGTCTGTGTGTTATGCAACGGCGTTGTTGGCAGACTTAAGGTCAGGTAACTTGGCTTCATGCCTCTGCAACTCAAGACTGCAGAGGTCCATATTAGTTCACCTGTCTAGCACTTCTACAAGATTACACCATTTGAGCAGTTCAAGATTAAAGTTATATTTAATCTGCACAGGTATGCAGTAAGGTATTAGCACACTCAGTTTCAAAAGCTTTGAAATGACGTGGTGGTGTCAAGCTCAGGGGTGAAATTCAGTACATTTGATGAGGTAGTTTTGCCAGAGCTAGAACGTACATGAATAAACTGTATTTTGAACAAAATAACACTGATAGCGAGATCTATTATTTTAAAAGAAAATTAGGTTTTGCTGAGATCAGATACCATATATTTGTAACTGCTTTTTTGCCAACTCCTCTCATGCAACTTGAAGTAAATGGGACAAAAAATGATATATTTGTCCCGTGTAGGCCTACACATTTGAGACACTTGCTCCTAACGTAGCTAGCGTTATACATCCTGTAGCTACAGAGTGGCAGCTCGTTTGACTGCAACATTTTATAATTAAGTTAAATGGCTGTAAAGGGATGAGCCTGACTGTGAGCTTCATACCCCTCCCAGGTTGTGATGCGACTTCGTCCAACTAGCTACAACTTCTAACCATATGGTAAGCTGACCAGTCACCAACATGCTTGAAACGCCACTAACTTGTTATCAAGTTACATTAATTTATCCGCAGATGTTCATCCTGCCACTGACGCTTGTCGAATGAAAGTTCATGTTAGTTATTTAGCTAAGCTTTTACTTAAAACTCTCCTTAAAACTCTCTTCTTAAACTTGTCTGGTGACGAGTGTATTCGTCGATATGAAATTACATATTTCCTAATTTGGTCAAAGTAACGTTAGTTTGGAAAGCAAAAATGGATTTGGCTAGCCAGCACAGCACAGTGCAGGGACTCACACTAAAGAGCTAACGCTGGCTAATCAGAGCGTCTAACTTTACCAACAGGGTTTCTAGGTTAAATAACATTTGTCAGTTCTTAAAACCAGGCCAGAGCTTAAGGCCAAGGCCTCATTTAACTTCTTCGGTTGGTTAATTTAATGACACAAGACTAATACAATCAAAAAAACAAGCAGAAAGTCGCTCTGTCAACAGCTTAGCTAACTTTGTAGCTTTAGCTGTGCGTGGCAGCTGGGCTACCCAGCTGAGACAAGCTGTGTCAGCCCGACAGTCCTGGCTCATTTATACTGAAATAAACGGCCGTTTCACTCACCATACAATTTTGGTAGCTCTCTATTGCTCTCAGCGCTGTCTCGGTCAATTTGACGTGTAATACGGTGACTCTATCTGCGCTCTCTTGGCCACAATTTAATCCGTACCTCCCATCCTCGGAGAGCGCCGCCATCTTTACCAGCCCTCCACCATCGTCCCTTTGAGGCTGGAGCATTTTAGCAGCCCAGGCTCCCTGTGCTCACTCTGGCCCGGGGAGGGACTACAGCGGCTGCCCACAGGGCTGAAAGTAGTGGATTGGTCTTGATTTGCTACCTTGTTAGTTTTTCACTTTCCAACCACAGTAAACTTACATTAACGTTATAGCACGTATCGTTGTGCTTTAGACTGTGGTGTAATTAAGAATTTAGAGGTACTTTACTTTAGTAGGCTATTAGTGTTACACTAGAAATACCAAGTAAGCATTACAACAGTGTAGAAATTGATTTTTACGTGTAAAAGAGTATTTCTACACTGTTATAATGCCACTTTTACTTTTTTAATACAGTCATTGATCTTAGCTACTTATTCCACCACTTGCTTTAGAATATATGGTTTAGGCTACTTATACAACTGGGTTTATGTTGTCATGTTTGGTCTTTTAAAGCCTTATTAGAGGAAACATTCTAGAAACTAGTTTCCTATAGCCTCTCTCTCAAGCCCCCCCCACACACACACACACACACACACACACACACACACACACACACACACACACACACACATACACCATACATGTAGTTATCTCTTGGCAAAACTGCCTCTGCCTGCTGTGTTTTTGCTGACATGTTAGAACTAATTCTAGCCTGCTGAAAGTGTTAAATGTAGCTTGTGTAGACTATACTTCAGTGTGAACTCAGTTTTGTTCAAATACAGTTTAGCAAGCATTGCAATACATATCCCCAAAATCTAAATGTATGTACCATAAGATTTTGAACTACTTACTACCTATATTGGTACTACTGCCTATATTGGCTTATATGTATGCATACATTTTTGCACATATTCTTCCTATTTTTCAAAATGAAATGCCTACCACAACAAGCACACTGTGAGATGAATAGTAAAATCAAGCACTATGCTTTCAATCCTCTTTTTGATCTGCTTTTTGAACTACTTCGCCTGTGTTGGCCTACAATCATTTTTCATGTGGTTCCCTTTAATGAAATGGGCCATTATGTGACATTGGCACAGTGGGCACAAGTGTGTCCCCCTGTGAGCTGCACCTCCACTATCTCTCAGTGGCAGTCCCCTTGACCTGGTGATTAGGGCAGCATGTTTTGGTGTGGAGAAGCCTTGGGCAGGGTGGGGAAAGGCCTGTGTGAATCCAGCAGATTACCATTAGCTCTTCACCCCACCCATTCCCTTGACCAGTCACACCCACACGCACGCACACAGACACACACACACACACACACACACACACACACACACACACACAGACACACACACACACTCTCTCTCTCTCTCTCTCTCTCTCTCTCTCTCTCTCTCTCTCTCTCTCTCTCTCTTTCACACACACACACACACACACACACACACTCGCAGGCACCTGCATGCACGCACATACATTCTTCCTATTTCTCAAAATAAGATGCTCCACACAGATATGCAATCAATTTAAAGATGAATACATGTGTGGAATGCAAAATCTAAAACAACATTCAATGTTGTGATCATTAATATCATGAGTACCCTTCATTTACAGTTACTGTAAACAACTTTTTTTCAGAGCATTACATTTCCTGTATTGAGCCTTTTCATGCCAATTTTTAAGTCTGTTTAACTCCAGAGGTGCTCTGGTTTGTCTGACAGGTCGCCTGCTGTGTAAATAATTAAATAA
This sequence comes from Perca fluviatilis, assembly GCF_010015445.1. Taxonomy (NCBI): domain Eukaryota; kingdom Metazoa; phylum Chordata; class Actinopteri; order Perciformes; family Percidae; genus Perca; species Perca fluviatilis. The sequence goes on along the minus strand of NC_053115.1, from coordinate 10,363,199 downwards.
AGCCTTTGAGTGGATAGGACTCATTCATTTTAGAGCTTTGTTTACAGAGGCCCTGAAGGTGTCACCTGATGAAAGCTCAAGAGAAGAATACTTCAAAATGACACATCCTTTGCTTAGGGCCAAACATTAAACACAGGAAGATTATGGATTACCTAATCCGTTTTACCAGTTTTCTATGAAGATTATCACTGACAATTATCTTTCAAATGTGGCTATATGTATTGTTTCATTTTTTGTTCAACACAGAGGAAATGTAATATGCTCCTTTGCCACTCTGTGATTTTTTTTTTTCTAAATTACTTTTCATCATTGTTCTGTGTAATACCAGGAATATCCTTCTACCTTACAAGCAATTCTGAATAACTACAGAGGTTAATCATTGATAGGTGTATTATTTGGCCAGGCTCCGATTTTGGTCCTAATCAGAGTCTTAAAGTCTGGAGTCTGAAATCAGCAACAGTGATAAAGATGCCCTTTTTCTGTTGTTAGATCAAAGGTTTACATTTGAATTTGCTCTTTCTTAAAAATTGTATTTATCCTTACCATGTGATCTTTTACTATGCTAATGAAGTTAACTAACAAGTCGTGCTACCCACACCCACTATAATGTGTAAATATTTAAAGGTTCTTTATGCATTATGTGAATGAAAAGCACTGTTTTTTTTTGCTAAAGAGGTAAACTGAGTCTTTTGTTTTTGTTAAACTGTTTTGTGTCTGGTTATAGGTTCAGGTGTTTCTGTTGGGTTAAAAACCAGTTAATGCAAATACTGCTAATGATTGGTGATAATTATTGTATTAGCTTTCTATCTATATTACCAGTTCATCACACAGTGAACATTACACTGACATCACAACGATCTCGGCCTGTTGAGGTATTTATTAAACTAATCAAAGTATCTCGGAATTAGGTTTGTGGGATATACAGTATGTAGCAGATAAGAAACAAAAAATGGATATTTGCATAACTAGAGAACGTAACTGGTTAAATATTAAAGTTCACCTTAATATGTAAAACCTGTACAATGTTGTAACATAGCTAACTTATTGTGTATAGTTTAACTAAAGTGAAGGGGAATTAAATGATTATTTATTGATGAACACCTACAGTACTCGTGACTAATAATTGAAAAAGTCTCCAGCAGTTTAACTTACCTGAGTGACCTGTAACCAGAGCTGTATAGTAACGAAGTAGAACTACCTCACTACTCAACTTAAGTACTAAAATGCTGTATCTGTACTCTACTGGAGTATTATTTTTTTCTCCTACTTCCACTTTTACTTGAGTTCATATTTTCGATGAGTTTAATACTTTTACTCCGATACATTTTTTATGTGCTGCATTGTTACTGTTGTGAATTTTTCACGCTACATAATTTACGTAAGAAATCCCCAAGATCGCGTTGTGTTTCTTTTCATTACGGTCACCCGTTCAGAAGTCAGAGACGATGTAAGTTTGTACTCTTTCTATTTAGCTATTGTTACAGCAGAGTAATCTATTCCTGAGTTGTTTCAGTCTGCAGTGAGTACTGAATGTTAACCGTTTCACCCTGTTATGTGAAGCTGCTAGTTTATCTGTACGTTGCTAGCTTGCTAACTTTCCTGTTCATCACACGTTACTAGCTAGAGTGTGATATACGTATTTTGGGCTTTAATTGTTACTGTGCTGGAGAGGATGTTCATTTTACTTGCACAGTGTGATAATTGTACATTTTATTTCAGTATTTGTAAATATTTGTTATTTTTAATATAATATAATTAATATTTGTTAATTCCTTTGGCTAGAGCCTTGGCTAAACATTTGACATAATATAAACAATATGATATTCAACATTTTGACTGCTTTCTTTCATAACTAAATAACACAATACTTTTACTTTCAGTACTTGAGTAGTAGATTTTAAAATAAACTACTTGCAATACTTAAGTACAAGAAATGTTGAATACTTTAGTACTTCTACTTAAGTGTGGTGCTTGAAGAGCACTTCTACTTCTACTCAAGTCACCTTTTTGATAGAGCACTTGTACTTTTACTCAAGTATGGGTCTCTAGTACTTTATACACGTCTGCCTGTAACTGACACTAATAAGCAGGCGTGACTGTGGCACAGTGGCTCATTAGCTAGCACTTTGGCCTCACAGCAACATCCTGGGTTGGATTTTATGCAGATGCTCCAACTTCTTCCCTCAGTACAAACACATGCAGGACAGGTGACCTGAAGACTGAAAGTATATGGTTTTTGCCAATCTGTGGATGTAGATAAAGGACAAAATCACACTTATAAATTGATTAATTGTATAATTTTCTATATGTGTTTATTGTTCCCAGGTAGTCCCCATATTAAGTAGCTTAAAATGTAAAGGACAGATTTACAGCACAAATAGTTTGATGAAAAAGTGGACTCACCTTGGCTTAATCTACTCATTTGTGCAGTCACCAATATGTTCTCCCTTGCTAAGTGTACAGCAGATAGACTGTATGAAATAAGGTGCAGCATCAGCGTTTATAGTATTATGGTATGTCAGTCATGAAATAATCAGAATAAACTCATCCTTCACCATTGTATTGTTGAAAATCCACCGTACTATATGGCTGTATTATTCAGAGCAGCCCATAGGTAAAATGTTTCATTTAGCGTCACCCAAACTTAATAAATTACACTTCTGTTATGCAAATAAAACAGCTTTGCTCACCCACAAATTACTGTTATATTCAGCTAATGACCAAGGGCTGTCAATAATATGTTGTCTTTTTATTTAGAAAAGAAACATCACCAAATGCCAGGTACATCAACTTGACTTGACCCTCTGCTCCTCTATGGCGCATATGCCATTGGCAAATGTCCTCAAATGAGGGACATGAGGGAGGGAAGCACGGTCATTCGAAAATACTACCGGCTACTGATACAAAGCTCAATGCTAATCGGTGAAGTATCCCTTTAAGGAACCGGCATCGAAATGGAGGTATCGAAATTGGCACCGGTTCGAAAGATTTTGAACGATGCCCAGCCCTAGGCAAGTGTCAGTGGAAATTTAGATTTTTGTAGAAAAAGAACTAAAGATTAGTTTCAAAGGATTATCTGAAGTCTATGGAGTTTACGTGGCGATCTGGCCCTGAGGACAGATTCTGTTGGCAGTGGGAAAAAGCCATCTGCTGCTGTTTAACCCTCCCATTAAAACACAGCACACAAGGAAGAGAAAGCAGAGTGAATGTGGGAGCATGTGTGTGTGATAAAGAAATAGACAGACTCACAGTCATTTGAGTTTACCTTTTACTCCAACAGATAATGGGGAAAATAATAGTTTTTAAATGTAATGAACCTGAACCAGTTTCACCCATTTTAAAACTATTTTAGCTTTTGCGGAAGTTTCTATACACGTGCAACCTGGAGAAACAGCATCTCGTTGTATCCATTTTCCCCCCACCTGGTATTTAAAGAACTTAAAACAGCAGCTCCTCCACTTAATGATTGGCCACTGCAGGGAAAGTGTGCTCTTACACTGTTGACTCTTATCGCTGCTGACCACAAAGCCACTAGAGCAGTATCTCCGAGGCTGACATTAATGGAGAGCGCAGTGCTTTGTTTAAAGAGACAGGTCAATTTATTTTTTGTCTGCTGTGGAGGAGATAGCATGCAGAGATCCTGTTCACACAAATGGGTCTTTAATTGAGAGCAGATTGGGCAGTTTGCTTCGGTGTGATCGCAGGCTACATTTATTGGCAAATAGAACAGAAAATGAAATGGAAATTATGAATTGAATGAAGACGATTGGAATGTGTGCTTTCTCTTCATCTTTTCCCTTTATCTCCTGTCCTTTCAAAACACTGTTTGCTAAAATTTGAGCGGAGAACTTCTCCAAAAGGAAATTTACAACTAAAAACAGTAGTTCTTCATGTGGGAATGAGATCTGCATCCATACTTTACAGCGTTCAGCCAGCAGAACCCTTCTGTCCCTCATTTTACATTGATTCTCTTTTCTGGTTCCTTCCCAAAGAGACAAGCCTCTGTACAAGCACATCAGGAGCCAGGGCCGAGTCCCACCAGCTGTACTCTGGGGACAGCACACAGGTTGGCCTGTGGTCGATCAAGTAGCGGTTCAGGTAGCTCTCCTCGAGGCCCCTGGCCATTACCCCATTAGCCTGGTCCTGCAAAATGAGCAAAGAACAGGCTCGAGCCAGTTTGTACATCTCAGAAACCAACCCCCCATACAACTCAGAGGTGTAGTAGTAGTCCCCTTCATCCTCCTCCACGCAAGCTGATGAGACCTCTTCGACTTCGTAAGGAAAAGCATTTCGTGGCATCCCATAGAGCTCTGGGTGCAATGTGGCCACCAGGTCTCCTAGGATTTCCTCTCCCACAGGGGCCACAAACTCCTGATCGATGTCAGCACAGAAGATGTATTCAACCTCGCTGCCGATTGGGTTCCTGATAGCATCAGCAAGCAGGGCCATCCGGCGACGGGCCAATCTATCCCAACCAGGCAGCTCTGCAACAGGAAACACCTTCAGCTGTCGTTTTGGCCCCAACTCGATGGGAGGATCCAGAGAGCGGGGATTGTCCGTGAGAATGTAGTAGGTGACCATCTGACCAGGGAGAAAGTGGGTTTCAGCTGATGAGAGGAAACGTCGAACAAACTGGGCATAAGTTCCCAGCACGACGGCCAGCAGACCTGTATGGGTTCCCTGATTTGCAAATTTAGCCCTGCGCCAAATTGATTTACGGGTGTCACCCCACACTAAAGGAGCACCCCATGGGGTCTCCAGAGGAGTTTTTGGTGCCGTTGCCTTGATGACCGCCATGTCTGTCGTTACTCTTCCCCTGTCCATTCCCAAGGAATGAAAGATAGGATGAGATGACTCCACACTGCCAGCGGCTTTACGTCCATGGAGGAAGTCTGAAGGGGCAAAACATGTTTTCATTTATTTAACATATAACACCACAGTAGTTTTTTTTGTGTGTGAGAGATGGTAGACAGCCTGGCCTTATTTCAGCTACTTTTTAACTTTCGCTATACAGTATGTCTGTGTCTGGAATATTTATAATAATCAGTCACAATCAAGACAAAATGCAAAAAAATAGACCTTTCTGAACAACAGGACAGGATCTACATAGCATGCAACAACAAGGTTGTGGTTTACACTTACATTACCACAAGCACATTTTTCTATGCGCATTTAGTGTCCCGGGACAAAGTGTTACAGTTAGAGTAAAACAAATGATTCTGTACACTTACATATGATAAGAGACAGGAGAAAACAGTGCAGAACCAGTTGTATTCTGGTCACTCTGACTGGTCCTGTTTGAAGGACAAACACACATGTTTATGCAATTATATGAAACCATTACATGTTGTTATGATCTTCCAATAAGCACTTATTACTTATAAATGTTCCTTTAAACCCTGGTAAAAAGACCCAAGCTCATATATGAAAAGAATGTGCTGATACAAAAATATCACCCTTTGGCAGCGTAGCAACCTGCGATTGCACACATAATGTAATCTTTAAAGCATATGCAATACATATATGCTTATACGCTGTTTACTATAGCCCATGTGATGTCTATAGGCTGTATACACATTAGATAAAACTTACTTGATCTTAACAGGCCAAATAATGTGTATGCATTAAACGTATGGGGTAGTAGTCTGTTGAAGGATGTTAAAGCAAAGATGTTAAAAGATGACATAATAGGAAACAAAAGACGTATCAAATGACCAAGCAGTGACAACTGGGATATACAACATAGTAAAACTGTGTCAAAAAGAAATACACCAGAAGGCAGACCGGGCTGATTTGTGTCAGAGATTTAGGAGAAGAGATTGATTCTGAACCAAAAGTTACACGTTACATGCGATTTAAGCCAAAGCACATTTGAGTGAATGTAGATCTATGTTTATCTTCATATTTTCCACTTTACATCCCCCTGATGTGTATGCTTTTTCACCAGTCAAGAGATGTGGGAAAAATGTACAAAAGATCTTGAATTAACATATTTTCGTCTTCCTGGACACATTTTCAAGATCACATTACACATCAAAACTTCTAATAAAAGCGGTAGTGATTTAACTGAGCATGTACAAGTACAGCAGTCATAAATCAATGACAAGTGAGGGGAAAACAACCTAATATGACACGAGCAGAAGAGGTGGCGCAGTGGCTGAGGTTGTACTGACCTGCGGGCTTCTTGAAGAATGGGAATAGCGCCATATTGTGACCTGCTGGTGGATAAACACACAAACCTTTGCCTGAGGCCACTATTTTTGCCAAAACAAATTCTGCTTCTCTCTCTCTCTCTCTCTCTCTCTCTCTCTCTCTCTCTCTCTCTCTCTGTCTCTCTCTCTGCTCAAACTGTCTCTTCGTGGAAATGTGCTGTTTTCCGCCAGTGATTATTTTCTTACTTTGCTCCTTCTTTCTCTTTCTTGTCCTTGTTTTTGCAATATTTTCCACTCCCCTTTCTTCACATATCTTCTTTTTCCCTTTCCATCCTCTCCTCCTTCCCCGCTTCTGCAGTATTCAGTTTTGGAGAAAAACCAAAGCAACCAGATGTGTGTGGAGTCTGAGCTAATAGGAGGAGCTGAGGAGTGGAGAATAAGACACGATAGAACTTAATATACAGTAAAGAGGGAAGTAGATTTTAACATTCTTTCTTAACCTCTCACGTTGGAAGAATGACGATTAACGCTTGACAATGGTTAATCACTCAAAAACTCTCGGGTAACCTCAATAAATGCTCATATTTTCCTCAAATGCATTTTCCTTACAGGAAGTCCTACTTCACACATGATTTTAAGTGTTTCATGAACCTGTATAGATGAGAGTTAGTAGGAAGTAGGCAGACTTAAGTATTTTAAACCAGGCTGCAGTTTGTCAGGAGGGTGTTGTCATATTCTTTCTGTCCACAAGGTGGAGGCACTAAATAGGAAATTTAATATAACAGTCAGGAGAAAACATCAGGAGACAACACACTTTAAAAAGTTTCTAAATATTATATAGAATCATGCTATATTCTGTAAGGATATTAAAAAGACAAGTTGTACAATAGTGTCAATGATATGTTTTTATCAATAAAAAGCCCTCAGGTGGATCCTTATTTAGTTGCTGAACTCTATGTGATGAAATTTGATGAATGTGTTTGAGTGATTGTGAGCGTTGTGTTCCATTAGTTAACCGATCTAAAAAGTGTTTCATTAGGACTGGGCCATATTAAAATAAATTTTTTTTTCAAGCTTGGGGAAGATCCACAATTTTAAACTTGGAAGACTGTTATGCGTTTGCAGCCATGCTGACATCATCAGCATGATAACATTCTCAGAATGACAATGCTAGCATGCTGACGTTTCATAGGTAAAATGTTTACTAAGTTCACCTGATAGTGGGGCTAGATGAAAAGTAAAGTAATCACAAATGTCATTAGGATTCAGCCTCTGGGGAACATGAATGTCTACAAAATGTCATGACAATCCATCAACAAAAGTACTAAAAACTCACAAATTCATTTAAATTTCTCACCAAGCACTACATTCTCATTATACCACAGTTTGTTACTTTAGTGCTGCCAGAGGCTCAAACAGACTCACGAGGTCACTTTGCAGTTTATTAAGATAAATGTCATTATTTTTTTACATCGATACAGAAATTGCAACATAATATTGGTTTGTGTAAACAACTTTGGACTGAAAAAAAACAAAACATAAAGTAAACAGCACGGGCTAGACTAAAGAATGGATAAATTACAGGGTGCATGTGAAGCATTGCCCCAAACATCGTCTTTTTCCTGACACCTTGTTGGCAGAGAAGCGGGGCAGGCAGTTCCAGGCTGGAGGTTGGAGACTCTGCATAGAGGATTCATAGCTATTCATGTCATAAACACTTAAACCAGCATCTGTAAATTGATCTACACCATGTGGTGATGAGTATGCACATGTATTACAGCATATATTAAGGCGTTTAAGATGAATGTGCTTGAAGGTTGTGGTGCAGAGCCCCCTATTCTGCAGTTTCTGGTCCTTTTCTGAAGTGTAATAGGTCCATTAATATCAAATAAATAATGCCAGAGAAGTAAATGTAATGCAATACTCTGTCGAGGATTCAAGGAACTGTTTGTTGTTGGCATATTGCAGATGATAAACAAACAACATGTTAGCCACTCGCACCTTCACTGAAATACACGGAAGCTTTTTGACAGCAAATATTTTGGCAGTGCTCATTTTTGATTTTTCAGATATTAAGTGAACTATGTCACAAGAAAATAAACTGTTCAAGGGTTCGATACTGTATATATTATTTCCATAAACTATGAGGATCCTTAGAAAAATATTTCATTTAATGCAGCATTGTACTTATACAAAATTAAACAAATAGCACAAAGAAGATTAATCTGTAATTTTCCTCCACTTTGAATGTATCGCTACTCTCCAACTGAAAGAAATCCTATCTGTTTGTTACTATTACCAGAGTAGAGGTTGCTAATGTTTTATCTTTTATAATAGTGTATTGGTACAACTGTATAGTCTCATCTGCATACTTTTATAGTATATAATATTTTACACAATATATTTCTCTTAATACTTAGAAGAGGCCAGAATATGATTTTGTTACTTTCTTGAGCTCTGTTGACACCCTGAGAATAAATCTTTTGTCAACACAGGTCAAACATATCTAATTGCGGATTGACTTTGGATTTTGCTTCATTTTGAATGTATGCTGACTTTAATTTCATGACTTTATGTCAGTTTTTTAAGGATGATTTTTTTCCCTCCAAAGTGAGTAGGTGTCCCATAATAGTGTGAAACATATTGAAAATAAAACATATGCAATATGAATAGAAATGGAAAAGATTTTTTGGAAAGTGAAGATTTTAGATGTGTTTTCAAAACCATATTACAATCATAGTCTTTGTATAATATATAGATTATATAGAGATACTTATACAAAACTTATATTCTAAAGGTGGCATGCTTAAGCAGGCAGTGAAGAGAAGAGAGACAAGGCCTACCCCTCTTTTCTTATGATTTAAATGCTTTCACTTGCACTACATGGAGATACATTTTGTAGCAGAGAGGCCCTAAACAAGTTTTGAATCACGTGTGGACTGGAAATTTTGCATGACTGAATGACAGAATTAATAGATTAATGGTGATTGGCAAATCAAGATAAAGAGGTGAGGTATGCAGCATTTTGCAGAACTAAGTGGAAGAGTTCTCTTTCCTGTATTTCTTCTCTTCTCCTCCACTCTTCCAATACCCGATCCCATCCCTCTGCTTCCTCTCTTCTCTTCGCCTCGTTCCTCTGCTCCCCAACCAACACGTAACCATGCATCCCCCTAATCTTATATCTTTCTTCTCCTCTCCTCTTCCCTTGCCTCCTCCCCTTTCCTCAGGGCCTTCAATTGCGGTCATCATCTATCATCTCAAACAGGGCCTGCAGCAGTCGGTCATCTCTGTGCCTGTACGGCTTGGTGCTGTAGAAGCCATCCGTGTAATCACTGTAGACACTGTCCTCAGGGGCCCGGCCCCGGTACTTGTTGATCATGTCCAGAGCCTGGTACAATGATTGAGAGGGGAGTCTTGTTGCAGGAGGAGAGAGGCTCTGGCCCGGCTGCTGCTTCCTCCAGGTAGAGGAGGTCTTGGCTACGGACTGGGGCTGCTGCAGGGCAGGGGTCTGCCTGTTGAAGGCCGTCTGAAGAAGACGCAGCAGGGCCATGGAAGGGGAGTAGGGTGGATTAGAGGGCTTTCTGGGGTCCTTCTCTGGGTTGGAAGGGAGGGAATCTTGTGCAGTCTCAGTCTTTGGAGGTGGATAGGCCTGTGTGGGCTCCTGTGTCACCAGACAGGCAGAGAGGAGGAGTTATTGGTGGGTGACGAAAATTGTTAAATAAACATGATTCACAGTGTGTACAACATAACTATTGTCTATCTCTCTCTCTATATCTATATTTTGGCATCATAACAGTTTTATAATATATATTTAAAAATACATATGCATACAATGCAGTCCCAAAGCACCTGAACAGTGACCTATTTTCTTTATTTGTAGTCCGGCACAATGGATCTAAAATGAAACAATTACTTTAATTGTACTTTTACACTGTGATAACATTGTGGTTATACAAAGTGCTGCAATTTCTACACTGTTCACCAAATATGGATATAACATATCGTACTCAAATTTAAACTGAAAGTCAACACTTCAACCTCATAGTTATTGTTTTCTTTGAAATGTCATGTAGAGCACATCAAAAACAACAATAAACAATTAGCAATATGTCACTGGGCATTCTATACTAACACTGCAATGTATTTAATATTATTACACATTTGCTCTGTCCTTGAATTCATTTCAAATGAACTAATGACATCCCCATCAGCCTCAGATGTACTTTTTGTTTCATGCTAATTGGCAAAGGTTAGCATGCTATCATGCTAGACTGGGAAGGTAACATGGTCATCATTATATCTGCTTAAAAGCAGCATGTTAGCATTGCCACTTATAATTTAACATTTAGCTCAAAGCACTGCATTGCCTGAATACAGACTCATAGAGCTGCAAGAATGATAATGTGATAATATCACTTAGCTTTTCCTTTTGTTATCAAGTGTAAATTGTAAGTCTAATTCTCTATGACATGACACAACATCTACAGTATATGAAATGACATGTTAACGTGACACAACGTATACCCACTCTCACACATTCCTCTACAACTAAATCAGGTGCTTATTTTGTCATGAACCTTTAGCTTTACATTCTGTTGCCTTGTACTCACCTCCATCATGTCATCCATATGTTCCACACCACGGCGGTCATTCTGCACAGCATTGTAGGGAATGTACACTCTAGGTTTCTTCATGTGCTCTGGCTTCTCTGACGTCCCATGAAGAATCAGCTTCCAGTCCAAAATCTGACCTTCGTTCTGCATACGGCCCGACTGTGAGCAAAAAATAATGTTGGTTGGATCTTAGGAAAAACTGCCAGAAGCTCAGCAGTTGTACAAACAAACAAACAAACAAACAACAAAGAGCCAAATATCTTCTTTCACCAAATATGTGTGTAACTCACAGTATCTGTGATCTTTAGGGTCCATGTACCAGCAGGATCTTCTCCCCATGTATGAACAGACATGAAGTCCCAGTTCCTGAAGCCATTAGAGGATGTGTCCCTCTCCCGCTCAGCCAGCAGCACTGTGCTTGTGCCTGATGGAAAACCCAAACAGATAGATCAGCTGAGAACTTGGTTAATTCACTCAAATGTGTGTGTGTGTGTGTGTGTGTGTGTGTGTGTGTGGGTGCGCGTGCACACGTCTCTAACCGGCTGGGGAGGTGAGTGTTATGTGCAGGTCCCCTCTCCTGGTGTATTCAATGCTGGCCTCCACCTGCACATGCTCCAATGAGCTGACTGCGTTCTCCTGCCCTGCGCAGGCTTTGGTTGGAATCTCTATAGTGATCTCCCCTGCTGCTTTCAGCTCCCTGTGGATGCATTAAAATAGCAGGGAATGAGACACACAAACAGCTCTGCCGGTAGTTCCTTGGCATTTTCTCATTACTGTTCGTAGGTCTGTTAAACCGCAGCAGAGTGGAAAAAATTTAATAAAAACTACTGCTACAACCACTGCACACATTATATAGTTCAATGACAATCCCAAATTTTGGAAATATCTAAGACATCACCAGCGTACATAAGATGCACAGACAGCTTTGGTCATTCATTTGCAAAAACAGTTAATCCCCATCTCTCCCAGACATGAATGAAAGGATTTCCGTGTTCAAGCTGGCATAAAGCTGGAGGGGGTTGTAGACCACTAAGCATTGATGGAAATGTAGAGCCAAATCCTCAGGATTAGACAGGGATGTAGTAAGGTAATGGGGAATCTGGGTATTGGTGCTATTGAGTCTTATAATCCAAAGCAAATTGCAAAATGGAAACTTAAAGAAACACAGAACTCAGTTGGCCGTATGTCTACTGGTGGAACAATGTGAAATCAAAAGGCTGTTTCAAGGACAAAGTGTAGCAGCAGAGCATTAGCCCTCGACCTTCTTGGTTCATTAACCCATAAAGGAATGCAAACAGAACATCTGTTGAGACAACAGAAGGGGGGGGGGGATTATTTCCCATAGTTTGTTGGCAGTTTTTGGATTTAGTTATTTAATCCCATTGTTAACAATTACCATTTATAAGTGTTCAGAATTGATAATTGACCTCAAATTTAAATGCTCTCAGCTGTCATTATGAATGAGAGTCATGAATTCTTTTAAAAATGAATTTTGATTCATTTTAATGGCACGGAAGACCTCCCAGGATTAAGAACTGTTAACCTCATGAGTGCAGTCGAAAAAGCAACAGATGCGTCTTTAATAACACAGATCATCTGTTTGCTTTTTTAGAACCTAAAATGTCAGGACAGAAGGAAACAGAGCTCTGTCTCTATCTCTTAAATAGATACTTTGTATGTGAAAATGTAAGTGTAGACTCAGTGAATTTTAATAGTTTTGCATTGGGTCACAAATTATACCACACCATTATTATGTATATTAGTTACAATAGTTACAATCCCATATATGAGAGATAAGCTGTATTGTGCAGCTATGTGTATCATATAAAAAAAACAGTGGCCAAAAATCGTGGGTCATTGGCAAAGCAACACACAAAAATCAAAAGGTAGAAGAGAGCAGGTGTAAAACCTTCACATACCTGGGCTGGAAAGAATCATCCCTGACGATGCATTGCTTCTTTTCAGGCACATGCTTCCAAGAGGCCGGGTCGGCGAGGTCCACCAGGGCTTTAGCGTTGAGAAGGCCGAAGCCGAAGCGGCTGTTGACCATCAGCCCCGCTCCGTTCCTCTTCCACCCTGGGTTATTGGCCAAAGGATCGAACTCTGAGGTCCAGACCACAATGTGCTGCAGGTCTCTCCAGGTAAGATCTGGGCTGAGGGAGGGAAGACAGACAGGGAGGCAGACCATTGTAGATTTCATTGGGAATATCACACGTGACACAGGTGTTCAATTTGCAGTATTGCATACTTTTGTTCCAGTGCCAGGGCAAATATACCAGCAGCCAGGGGGGCAGAGGCCGATGTTCCAGTGTGAGTCTGAGTGCACTCATTGTGCAGATCAGCACTCGTCTGAAAGCAAGCAGGCAAAGTGCAACATGAAAAAGAAATTCATGTGTTAGGATAGCATTGAATAACAATGACAAGACTACCTAAAGTTACTTGACATGACATAATGTAACATAATATAACAACGTAAAAACATAACAAAATATCACACCAGGTGTAGTTACTTACAATCCTCTGGTCGGTGTAGTCTCCACTGCTGTATGCTGTAGCCAGAGTGGAGGAGCACTTCTCAGCGTACCACGGGGACAGGCCCTGCTGGGAGGCACTGCTGATTGAGATGGTGTAGATGCTGTCTGTGTAACCGTCACAGTCACAGTTATCGCCCTGGCGCCCACCATTACCTGATGCCCAAACAAAGATAGAGCCTTTTCCACCACGGCCCTTCGGAAGACCAGACGGAGAGAGAGATGAAGACGACAAGAAACGCTACATGTGTTTCTGATTCTGCCCGATTCTGATACTTCTATGTAACTCAATCATAAAATAGACACTGTCTAATGTATATCTTTGTTGACACTGACCTATGGCTTTATTTGTAGCAGCTGAATACATTATCCTTATTGATTCTGTAATGATTCCCATCAATGCTGCAGATAACAGCTCCCATTAGGAATCTCAGTCTAAGATCACATCAGCTGAGTGTGAACACAAACTGCCTCTCTTCTCATTTACCTTCTGGATACCGTATTCGAATGCCTTCTGGGCCAGGCGGCCAGGGCCCTCCACTGTCTTGCCATCATCGTTGGGTCCCCAGCTGGCACTGTAGATGTCCACATGGTTTGGATTGAACCCAATAGAGCTGGCCTCGATGGCATCAGTCACAATCCCATCCAGCATACGAATCCCTGAGCAGAGAGATGCAGGAACATCATCAATTTACGGCCACATTGTAAGGATGAAGTAAAGTTGATATCAAATGTTGCAATCCACTAACTCAGAAAGAGAAAACGAGAAAATGAAATGCATTAAAGCCCTTAATTTAAAGGTTATGAATATAATGGCTTTGTTTTAGGGCAGTAAGATCTGCCATGCTCATATTTTAAGATGCACTAAAAACACTATGGCCCTTCAGATGTTGCAGCCCTAATATTGCAAATCTATTGTTCGGGTGGATTAGAGTTCAGTTATTTTGGAGAGTAACAATGCAACTATCTTGTGAAAAAATCTGATCTCCACCTTCCTTCCCTTATGGGGCGACGCCTGCAAGCTAGTTTAGGCAGTCAACTTGAGCTGCACCGCTGTGCACACACACATGACATGCCTCACTCTCCGTATCATTTACCAAACACACCCCCTCAATTTGGCAGTCTATTTAAGCTGCACATTTCCCCATCTCTGTCTTGCCTGTACTGCTGCTGCTGCTGCTGCTGCACCTGTATCGCTGCCTGCTTACTGTATCAATTCTATCATTAGTATGAAAACAAAGGCTCTCAGAGTTTATGCTTCTATTTTTCATGATCTTTTACACTGATTTGAGTAATAATCATTTAAATCCCACACAGCAGTGACAGCAACCAGGACTATAACAATTTTACTCTCAGTCACCAGTCTCTTATTTCACACAGACACAGATTTATTGGGATGTAGAATGCTCAAAAATAGCTCTTACCTCCAACCTTGGAGTTGTATGCCACCCCAACACCACATTTATTGTTGTCTGCCTGCATAGCGATCTCCCCAGCACACCTGGTCCCATGTCTATGAACCAAAATTACATGTTTTTATTATATACTTAATTGAAACATGAACTTGTGCTTTTATCACTAATCCTGCATAAGTTCCATAAATTCATCAAGTCAGATGAGTGATTGGGTGTGATTTTGTATATATTGTACAAACATATACATACATACATTTACATACAAATAAAAGTTTCTGCTGTGCTGCTTTTGGCAGGAATCTCACTGCAATGGTTATTTTGAACTGTTTTACCTGCCCTTATTATTTCATACGATGCAAAACTCATTACAAAAGGCCACTTTATTGTTTGATTGCATAACTACTCTAGTAAAAAGGTCATGTTTAATGCAGAAAATATCGATCGTAATGACAGGGTCATGGAGGTTCTCTGATTGTGTGGCTCTGTAATCATCCATCTGGAATTATAGGCTTGTTGAACTGTTAAGTATACTGATAACAAAAGAGCACAGTGCTGTTGGCAGAGAGAAGTGTGTGTGTGTGTGTGTGTGTGTGTGTGTGTGTGTGTGTGTGTGTGTGTGTGTGTGTGTGTGTGTGTGTGTGTGTGTGTGTGTGTGTGTGTGTGTGTGTGTGTGACAGCTTGCACAGGGTGAGTCATTAATTTCAGGGATGGAGAAAGACTTGGAGAGGAGAAGCACGAGAGGCAGTAAACTGAATCCTGAGTCTTCCTATCCTTTGGCAGAGTCTGCTTAATATGTTCAACTACTTTGTGCCTTAATAATTCTTATTTATTATTACACTGGGATGCAACCAGTAATAACCAAGCCCAAGTCACAAAATGTCAAGGTAAAGTGAGAATGTCACCTCTCAACAGTTAACTCACTTGTTTTCATTAGTGGAGTCGTATCTGGGGAAAGGGTCCGGGTCGTTGTCGTTGAAATCGTAGCTGGCTGCTGCATCCTAAAAAACAGACAGAAAATAGGCTGACGTCAGAGTACATCAGTGACGAAGGCTTTAAACGCACATTTGTCAGAGCCAATCTGCTGTCATGGAGACACATATGATAAGTGACAAGAGGAGAGAGTGTTGTGTCTAAATAGTGAAACGACACATATTGAATGACAATGAGGATATAATGTTGTCAACAACCATCTTTTAAAACATGCCGATTGCTTGAAAAAGTGTTTTTGCCTGACGGGTTGTGTCCTAGTTTGACACACTGCTACAATGTATGTGGTATGGCAAGTCATGTCTTTCCTCTGTTTTTGTCTTCCCCATCATTCTCCTACACTATACAATATAATTAAATGTACAAATTATCTTTTTATTAAAGAGGAAATCCGAATGAATGCTTCCTTTCAGTTTCTGGTTCACAGTAACAGCTTTAATATCTGATTTAAATCAGATGCCTGTGACTGTCATTTTAGAATTACTGCGATTGAGTTATGCAAATGCGAGCCGCTCATATGCCTTGATTGTTAGGGATGAGCGTCTCGGATGATTGCGCCTCTTTGATTAATTAGCATTAACTTAATTACAGTGTGAGTTGTTTCCATCAGCCCTGTTGTCATACATTATTTCCTTCTCTCCTTCTCTCTCACAATCCCTCTCTTCCTCTTCCGTTCTTTTGCACAGGCAAGGCAGCGGCTTCTAAGAGCATCAGCTCTGTTTGAAACCAAACCACAGATAGGGCTTTTTAAGGCTTTTACAGTTCCTCTCAACAGGAGAAACTATTCTAAAATGAAACCTTGTTGAGCTCCCATTCAGTCACACTCACTTTCACCAGCTTGTTATTATCTGCATCCCCTTTTGAACTGTCAAAAAACGAAATATTTTCATATTCTGCATCCCTTAATACAAGGAGTACAGCCATTCACATCAAAATTAGCATCACAGCAAAATGCCCAATTTGCATCCAGGAATCAAAAACCAAAAAGCTCTTGCATATGCAGACATTATCATCTAGAAGATGTATTACTGTCTTTATGAATCGCCTTGTAAGGTGTCACCAGCAGCGTTGCTATGGCAACGGCAGACCCAGACGACGGAGGCTGTCTCCATGGAAACGGTGTCTTACGTAGTTGGAGTAGATGTCTGTGTGGTTCCACTCCAGCCCGTCATCCAGAACGGTGATGACCACTCCTTTTCCTGTGATGCCTTTCTGCCACACAGGGATCACGTGCAGGTCCAGCTTCGGCAGCGAAGAAGAAGTCCGTGTGTCTTGCTGGAAGATAGGGACAAAAGTACAAAATTACACATCTGTAATTCAACCTAAATTGTGTGTAGATTATCTCTAAAGCTTGAAACAGGCTTTATTATGATATATGTTAGGATAAGGTCAGCCATAGTCCTCCAGCTCTCTAAACCTGTCTGTTCTTCCACTGACCTTTACAGAAATACAGTACTTTATTGTTGGCTTGTTGGGGCTTGAGTGCTCTCCTAAGGCTCTCCGATTTGTAGGCAGATTGCTGCCACAGGGTCATAATGGTTGCATGTATTTTGTGTTGTATAATAATACAGCAAATCTACCGATTCATTTAACCTAGAAGATGCCTTACACTGCCTCAAGACGTGCTGTGTTTCAAGCCACAGCTCTTCTGGCTCGACTCACATTTAATCACCCTGTCGGATTATTAAGAAGGCTATAGAATATTACACGTAGTGAGTGAGGGAGCCTGCTTTAAATGGAAAATCAGCAGGGAGTGAGGGAGAGTGAGCAGGGCCTATGCCTGCTTGCTTGGGGAGTATGATTCAGAGATGGAGACAGCTACGACTAAAAAAAAAACCTCACTTCGCTCTTTGCGCATTATGTACAGACACTGCGGAACGCCACCCCAAGACGTGACTCATCCCTCTGATGTATCACCCTTTTTTCCCTCTCCTTGGCTCCCACTTTGACTCACTGTTTTCACTCCATCCTCTCACTAGCATCTTGTCTTTACCTCCCTTTCTCTTTGACAGTATCACTTCCAGCTGACAGCGAATACAACACAAATCTCAATGTAAATACACAGCAGATGTCATACTTTAACACAACATGTTTTAATAGCAATTGGCTAAAGAGGATTTCTCTCCCGTCCAGCTCATATCTACTGCTTGGCTGTTTTGGTGTAACACCAAATGACTCACTTGTTGACGCTGGCAGCAGCTGAGGGGGCTCTCAGTGGCCTGCCATGCATAGATTTTGCTGGTACACAGCAAACACACACACACAGCAGCTTATGCAAGTCTCTCTTATGCAGCTTCGCATATAAAACAAGTGAGGGGACACACACGCCATAGCACAATGAGATCCCTCGATGCACAATTAACACAGACTGACACTTGCACAGCAATGAATGCGCTCTCTCTCTCTTTCTCTCTCTCTCTCTTCTCTCTCTCTCTCTCACACACACACACACACACACACACACACACACACACACACACACACACACACACACACACAGCCATGCAGGCAGGCAGGAGGAATTTCAAGTATGAGTCACTCCTTGATGAAATTATCAGGCACTCACTCGTGATAGATAAAGAAACTCATCCTGTTCTCAGGCCTAGCTCTCTCCCCCCCCCATACTGTGAACGTCACTGTCTTCTAACCTCTCCCCCTTTGCCTCATTATCATTTGTGCGTCTTTATTTGCAAATACTAGAGGTTGGCAGGTGGTTGGTTCGAAGGTGACACCTGAAACCTTTTTTTCTTTCCAACATTTGACCTGTTTCTACATAGGTTTTGTCCTTACTGGACAGACAAGGAGAATGAATCACGATGCTTTATATGAACTCTACAGTAATGTGGCTCTTCCAGAGACACAGACAAGGGCTGATGTGGAAACACACTAAGCGGCACTTTAAGGCCAATTCCATTAGTCTCATCATCCCTCATCGGAAAAAAATGATTCATCTCAATTTGTTTTCTTATTCCCCACAAGCGTGTGACTCATGTTTGGTTAGCGCAGGTGCGGCGAAGTGGAAGCTGAGAGAACGTAGATGAGAATCTCTCTCGCTTTTCCGAATGCACACACAAACATTACGTTACATGTCATTTAGCTGACGCTTTTATCCAAAGCGACTTACAATTGCTATTTATGCCAGAGGTCACACACCTCTGGAGCAACTAGGGGTTAAGTGTCTTGCTCAGGGACACATTGGTTGATGTATCGCAGTGGGAATTGAACCCCGATCTCCTGCACCATAAGCATGTGTCATATCCACTGCACCATCACCACCCATAACACTGATGCAACAACCATTTTCATCCTGATTTTTTGTCAATCAGACTATATATTACAGTAAGTTTAGTAAATCAAATTACTTGCTATTCGGTATGTTGGCATGAATATATTGTTGAATATTATATTATATTACAGCAACATATTATGATAATTGGTCAGAATTATGCTTGATTATGGTGTTTTGAGCTAAAAAAAATGATCAATTAGTCAATCAGTAGACTTTTTTTCATTAATTTTTTTACTTGTTTTTTTAGCTGTTTCTTTCTTCATTTTATTTCATTTGGACATTTGGACTGTCCATTATTATTATTATTATTATTATTATTATTGTACTATATGCTGCGCATCGGAGTGTAAATGTGTGAATGTTTATCTGATGATCAGGTGGCACCTTGTACGGCAGCCTCGGCCACAGTGTATGAATGTGTGTGAATGGTGAATGGTTCCTGTACTATGTAAAAGCGCTTTGAGTAGTCGTTAAGACTAGAAAAGCGCTATATAAATACAGTCCATTTACATTTACATTTATTATCACTATTTTCTGACATATTATGGACTAAACAATGCAATTTAACAAATTGTTAGTTGCAGCCCCAATGGAGTAACTTATCTTAATGTATTTTGTTTGATCTGGTATGATAAAAAAAATATACAAGCAGTATCCAACATATTCACTCCATTTGCATCCAACCACTGTTATATCAACTGTCAATGGGACAGTTGCTGAGTTCAATCCAAGCTTATGGATCAAAGTCAGTAAAGATGTGATTCAAAGTGGTAAATGGCGGGGTCACAGTCAGGATAAAGTGAATGTGCTAATAATGGATCTGGAAGGGGATGCACAGCTGTGACAATCTACTGTTCTCTGATGGGCTAAACCGTCCTATTCAGGGTAAATTGGGACATAATGCACAGCGCTCTACTCTACTTCATCCTGCTGGATTATAGTCCCTCCACCCCTCTCATCTCCACACAGACTGTTACCAATTAAGCAAATGGCTCTTTTGACTAGAACTGCTTAATAGCATGCTATTGTTTCACTGTTTTCATGTTTTTTTTCCGTCTTTGCATTTCTGCACACATGCATGCATGCATACAGACTTTCTGACACAGCCCTGTGCACGTACAAATGCACATACATTGCTAACGCACACATAGACTGCACACACACTCAGTGGCCTCCTGCTAGAGGCATGAGGTATCTGTGAGGACAGAGCAGTGAACAGTGTGGAGCTGTCCAGCAGTCGAGGGGCTTCAGAGAGTCTCAGGGGAGGACAGCCCAGCCGCATGCAAACAGAGGGCTCAACCAGACACAACAGAAGTGCATAACATATGATCAGCAGCCTGGACATCAATTTAAATCTGTGGGTTTTGGAACTCTGGAAAGTACAGTGTTCAAATATTTTCTAAATAGAAAGATCTTTAAAACCAGCAAGAACTAGTTTAATTGTTGAGCACTTGTTGATTTTCCCATGTAGCCTACTTTCTCAATCAATGCTGTGGCAGACAAGCCCAATCTGCTGCTTTGTGTTGTGTGTAAGATTCAAGCTTTATTGGAGACTCACCAGGTACCACTGCTGGTTCCACATGGGATCATCAAACAGCTTATCCACTGGGCAGTCCCTGCACTCCCCGAGGGCGCCTCGCTTGCTGCGACGTTTCTCGTACTGCTGCTCTGCCCACAGCACCTAAACACAGACAAGAGGACACATTTATTCAATCTTTTAAAATGAGACAAATTGAGTTGTGCACAGAGCAGGACCAGCTGATAGCTAAAAGTGGCCACTCACCCGATCATCCTCCGACAGCCGCCTGGTGATATGGCTGGCGCTTCGTTTCATTCTGCTAGGATGATTGCGGTGTTTGAACAAGAAATGGTCTTCCAGGGCCCCGATCTGCAGAGGTAATCAGGAGACGGGCTGAACATTTGATAGGAAATGACATAATACCAGCCATCTGGTCGCTGACCTGTCACACAAGTCTAGGAACATTATTATACCTCAGAAAAAACTTCAGGAATTCCATTTTTTGGGGGGGAGCAACAAAGAAAACAGTTCAATTCAAACAGTAAAATGTTTCACTGCAGTGTTACATCTCAATTGCTATCTTTATTTTATCTATGATACACTGTGTGGTATTTTCTATTAAGTATTACATAGTTGGAAATCAGATTATAGCAGACACAGAGCATTTTCACATTTTATTTTTATTAATTATAATTGAATACAAACCAAGCACAGTGAACAGGGCCTACATGTGTGTATGCTTTGTTTTATGGATGCATTACATGTACTTTGGCGCAGGTAAAGCATGTTACAGTATATGGACTGCTAAGCAGTAAAGTATTTCATGTAAAGTCACAATGTGTCCATTCCACAGTTGACATTTTTGATGACATGTAGCTCTTTATACAGAAGTGTTTTTAAATGAATATGATATAAAAACTATATTTGAGTGATTATGGTTCTGACAGTGAAAGAAAACTGCATATAGTGTGCCTCCGTATCCTCGACAGCTCAGATAATTATTGGCCGCTGCTGTTCAGAGCTAGTTCAACTACAGGTTTCATATTAATGAGCTGCCCTTACGATTCAGACCCATGTCTGATGAAGACAGCATCAGTCATTGTAAAATGATGTGAAATACAGGGACATACAGAACAGGGAAATGAAAACCAGAGTTATCAGAAGTGTGTCAACAGTGAGTCATGGATTGATTAAATCCTTCTTTAATTTAGCTACTAAGTGCTTCCAGTGAAATGGTCTTCTTATCGAGCAAATCATAATAATTAATATAGCTATTGGCTGGCTCCACAGCTGATATTTTAGGCTGCAGACTTCATTTACATTTCATGATTCATTCTGCTTTTATGGTTTCTATTGGGTTGCTTTTAAATTAGATGTTTGATATTAAAATGAGACATTATTCAGGTCCCAGTTTGCTTTGATATAATGCCAAATAAAGAATATCCATTACAACTGCCTGCACACACCTCATTTTAGAATAATTATAATACTTTATTTTGTTGATGTCGAAACGGGTGCTTTGGTTTTGGTAGCCCCTCCGGGATATTGGTGCCTACCTGTCGGACCAGTTTGTAGTCCAGCTCTCTGGCGATCCCCTCTGCAGCGGCCAGTCCGCCTGGGATCTCCACTGCCCACTCGTTCAGGTACTGTCTGTCCCTGTAAGAGGACTCCAGCGACCGGGGAACCACGGAGAAGAGGATGGCGAAAACACAACACATCACCGCTGGACGACATCTCACTTCCATCTCAAAGGAAATTCAACCAGATGAGAAAAAAAAAAAAATCTATGAAGACTACAAACAGCTTAGATGCTCCGAAGAAAACAGATAAAACTCCGAAATGTTTTGTCGTGATAAGAAAGAAATTCCCTTGTTTTCTGGTTAGCTTATTCCTTAAGAAACAGCTGGCTGAGATGGAGGGAGCGAGAAACTGTGCGTTATTCGTCTGCCAAGGAGAGGAAATACTGCTGATGGGAAGGGCTGGTTTGTGCGTTGTGTGTGTGTGTGTGTGTGTGTGTGTGTGTGTGTGTGTGTGTGTGTGTGTGTGTGTGTGTGTGTGGTCGCGATGGGGGGTGTACACACGTCAAATTACGGGTGCTCCTACGTCAGTTTGGCGTCTACCTTTGGTAAGATGTGAGTTCGAGCAGGCTACCTGGCGGTGAACGGAAGGAGGGCGACTAAAATATCCCACTGTTTGTCCCTGGAGGAGGAGAAGACACGGGGAAGAAACACAACAATAAAATGTATCCCTAGCAGTGCTTATACATGTTCATCATGATGAGGCGGATGTCTTCCTATACCGCATCCTTCATTGACTGGTTACCTGCGCGAGACCAAAGCCCTATTGCTCTTTTGCTATGTTGTGCTAAAGCTTATCGATAAAAGAAATAGGTTTCAGTCAATAATAGTCTCTCTCTCTCTCTCTCTCTCTCTCTCTCTCTCTCTCTCTCTCTCTCTCTCATCAGGCTAATGTCTCCACGTCACCAGAAAAGGAGAGAGAGAGAGAGAGAGAGAGAGAGAGAGAGAGAGAGAGAGAGAGAGAGAGAGGTGGGATTCAGCACCGCGGACAGCTCCTCGCTCACACCGCAGATCAGATGATGAAACTGAAACCAAACACTGGGATGTGAAGAGAAAGATGTCACTCCAGGAGCTGAGAAGTCTATTACAACAAGACATCGTAATAAAAATGTGTTGTTCTAAATCAATCATATTACAAGTATTTAATATGGGGGAATATGTCAGCTGTGCAATATTGTATTGTAATATTTTACTGTGCAAGGGCTGTTTCCCACTTATTGCGGAGAATACAGCCGATGGGTTGTTTAAAGGTCCCATGGCATGAAAATTTCACTTTATGAGGTTTTTTAACATTAATATGAGTTCCCCCAGCCTGCCCATGGTCCCCAATTGGCTTGAAATGGTGATAGGTGTAAACCAAGCCCTGGGTATCCTGCTCTGCCTTTGAGAAAATGAAAGCTCAGATGAGTTGTTCTGGAATCTTGCTCCTTATGAGGTCATAAGGAGCAAGGTTACCTCCCCTTTCTCTGCTTTGCCCGCCCAGAGAATTTGGCCAACCCATGAGAGAGAGACATCATGACTTTCAAACGAGAAAAGTGGCAGTTGGTCAAGGCCACACTCCCACTCTCAACCTTTCCCTCCCTCTCTCCTCCTCAATAGCTACAGACACAGAAATGGCACGTTCTGAGGAAAGCTCATTGTGGGACTGGCTCTAGTGGCTGTAATTCTGCACCAAGGCTGAATTTCGGGAAAGAGACTTCAGA
Source organism: Perca fluviatilis (assembly GCF_010015445.1). Classification (NCBI taxonomy): domain Eukaryota; kingdom Metazoa; phylum Chordata; class Actinopteri; order Perciformes; family Percidae; genus Perca; species Perca fluviatilis. Next base: position 10,339,413 of record NC_053115.1, on the reverse strand, counting down.
TACAGTATTAGGGGACCACTAAGGTCTATATAAAAGCATCCAAAGAGCACCATGTCATGGGACCTTTAATGGGAAGTGCCAATGAAAGGAGTAGTTAATATGCTTATTATATGTATATGGAAGCATGTTTGTATTGCAAGAGAGTATGTGTTGAGAGATATTTGTGTATGTGCTGAGAGATATTTGTATTTGCTGTCTTTTCTGTATATATTTATTTTTTTTGTATTGTGTGTTGTCCTTGTGACGCTGCAGAATGGACAGAATGGAGTCCAAAACTAATTTCCCTTTGGGGACAATAAAGTATATCTTATCTTATCTTATAAATCACAGGCAAGCAGTGCAGTATTCACATCATTCACTTACTTTTGTTTCTAAGAAACAAAAGTAAAATAACTTAGTTGCTGAGAATGATAATAAGCGACCCGACCCCGGATGATGTATGGATGGATGGATAATAAGCTAACAATATTTTTGACAAGTTTATTGCACTCTTAAAAGACTGTTTTCACAGCAAACATTTGGACTTTGGTCAGAGTAGGAAACGCACATGTGTTAATAATAAAATGCATGATCAGTTGGGCATTCATTCAGCTTGGCTAAATTTAGCTTGACTTGAAACTGACACATGTATATTTGTATATGATATTTATATAAATAAAGGTCAATAAAAAAATGCCTAAGCCTATTTTTACGCTGAGTTATTCACATTATCAGACATGCCAGATGGATATGACATACATATATACTCAAAAATATGCAATATTTGTAGTGAAATCTAATTAACAAGCAAAACTGGCATACAAAATGTGACTGTAGGGATTCGTAGAAAAAAAGATGGCAATTACATTATCTATCTACTCTGTGACAATAATGTGACATGGGAGTATTACATGTACGTCAAGGATTGTGTAACATGTTTTTAAAGAGGTAATCATGCAACATTGAGAGTTTTTGGTTCACTTATTTCCAGAATGAATACTGTTGTATGCAAGGGTTGTTCAGAATTAATTTCATAGGTTTGCGAGGAATACATTTGACTAAATGTGATAACATTACAGGTATATTTTCTGATTGCTTTTTTATTGTAAAATGTAGAATGTATCCGGCAGTTCAAAGGTTTTTATGGAAGATATATTGTCAGCATCAAATGATGTTTGAGTTGTTTCCTGATTAAAACAGTGGATCATCATGCTCTGACATCACAGGTGTAGGCCTATAATTATCCAGAGTTAAAGGTGTTGTAAGAGTGGATGTTATTTGTCCACTATTATACAAAGGCACTCTTCAGTTTAATTCAGATGTACAATGTTTGTCTAAAAATAGAGTGTGCTTGTTAGTTATTGTGAGGAAAACTCATCAGAACTGATAATGACTGATACCTTGGGTCACCTGGCCATGTGCAAACAGGTCTGCACCAGATCTGGAGTTTAATCCATGTTTACCTAGCAACAACTGTTTGCTTTGACCAAGGTACTCACTCAGGCACACAGAAACACACAGCTAAAGAGCCACAGAAATATTGGCAGGATGGACAGTCTTTGTTGCAGGACTTCATGGTTCCATCACAGGGCAGTGAATCTTTGGCTTTGTTTTCATTGATTGTAAGTACCCTCTGTCCTTATCGCTGAGCTGTGAGGGTGTCTATAACACAGTGTTCTGAGATACTCATTTGGCCTTCCTTATTCCCCTGGGAGGACACACACACACAAACACGCACACACACACACACACACACACACACACACACACACACACACACACACAACACACAACACACACACACACACACACACACACACACACACACACATCAATGCACAATAGCAATACACACGTCAGTTTTGTCAAATAAGGTCAAAGGTCTAAGCGTGTTTCCTCAGCTAATTATTTTTCCAGCTCCAGAGATGGGCGGTGAAGGAAAGCCCCTGCTTTTAGCCAGAGGATGACGCAGATGAAGCTGCAGTGACTGCAGCCACCTCAACAGACAGTAACTCAACCAAAATCAATAAGGTGTGGCAAATACGGTAGATGTGATGACTTCAACTGCACTTCATCTCAGAGTACATTTATGGATCAGTGACAATTACTGTATTTTGTAGTTTCTTCACAATTGGCACAATTATTTGCTGATACGTTATTGTCAGGTTTTGTATGTATATTATATTCAGTTTTTGCAAGGCATAGTACATTTTAAAATTCCAAAGATATAATATTAAAAAGGTTTGATAATGAATTTTGATTTTCAAATTAAATTAAATTGAAGTCTGTCATGCATCAACATACTGTAGTCTAATATGATCATTATACACATACTTGTGAAGTAAAAGAGACAAATAACACCAGTGAATGGGACTGATATACTCCCATGTCACCCACCAACCCTGTGAAATCTGCTGCCTGTGACACTCAACAATCAATCATGATATGGCCATCGGAAGGAAAATGTGTGACAATTAAAAAAAAACAAGAGTTACTATGTTATAAGATCTGTAGAACACTGTTGAATTGTGTCGGACACATTTCTTTCATGATGTTCTGATCGGTGCTGAACTGGAATAAAATTTTCGGCAGATTTTTATGAAAGCATGTTGATTTTAAAGCAATTTAAAGGAAATTTTAAGGGTAAAATCAAGGTTGCAGAGGGTGAACAAAAGCCATTCAAGCCTAAAAATAAATACATAAATAAATGGAGTAAACTATGCCTAGATCACAATCACATAATTGTTTAATTGTTATTGTTATTATAGCAAAGAAGCAGCAGATGGAGTCTACAGTTTGATCAATAACTCGCTGTATAAATGTGTCAGCTGTTTTCAGTAATACTGAAACAAAACTAGCAAAGGTTAAGAACTGTTTCATTCATTCACGTCAACAAAGCTCAATCAAATGTCATCTCTTATCAGAAGATGCTGTAGAAATGCCGTTCTGGTGTCATCCAGATTGGCATCACTTTGCAGGTGATAGACTGTTTATTCCTGTGGGGATGTGACGGTGGTTCATGCTTTTATCAGGAAGTGTGAATGTCAGATGGACTTTGTCTCTGAATGGCATCAGAGTGATGCACACTAGGCATGGGCCGGTACGGTTTCAAGGTATACTGCGGTTTGAAAAAGTCAAGGTTTCAAAACCACTTTAATTTTCTGTCGTACCGTTCCTAAGGTATAAGATATGAGTGGTCAAGGACAGAAGGTGCAGTTTAGTCATCCGTCTCCCTGCCAGTGTGCAGTGTGTTTAAAAATAAAATACATTGTGTTGAATGGATAACAAAAGTTCTTTTTTAACCAGACATTTTTTTTAAAAGAAACGCTGTCAAACGATAAATCTTTTATTAATCGCGATTAATCGCTGAATTTCAATAGTTAATTGCGATTAATCACATGTTTTATCACATGATTAAAATTCTATTATTTTGCATTTCATAATTGTTTTTAAGTCTGTATTATCAATGTAAACCAATTCTTACCAGTGTATCTTGATTGGGAATCAAGTGAATGCAAAGAAAGTTACTTTATGATTTATTTTATTATTTCAAATCAAAAGCTGTGCAACGAGACTGAGGTAACACAATCAATGTCTTCAGAAATATAGCTGGCCTTAAGCTTGCTTTTTAAAAATAAATTATACAGCAAAAGTGGATGCACAAGATGTCAAGATGGTCTGCAGTTAGTTGCCACCCATTTCGCAAGCGCTTCAGTTAATTTTTTCGATTTGCTTTCATCCACAGGTCTTTGGTGACTTGCACTCTCCAAAATAGTGCTTTGCTGTAATTGCAATACCGCAATACCGTGAAACCGAGATATTTTTGCTGAAGGTTATCATACCGTCAGAATCTTATACCTTCCCGTGCCTAATGCACACTGTCCATGCTCAGAAATAAAAGCCATTACTTTTGTCCACCATGTATCACTGACATCAGGGCTGTCTGTACTGAAAACAGATAAATGACAATGGACAAGTCTGTGTGCTCACAAGAAGTGCACCGTTCAGACAGGAAGTGTGCCGATCAGTGCTGAATTAGTTTTACGTGCCTTCTTTTGTCTCTTCTGTTCTGGTTTCTTTCAACCGGTCAGTATCAGTTCACATGTCAGTCAATTCAGTAATGCTGTTCTGACAACTGAATATCTTTTTACAGACAACATCAAACATATGTTATTAATCTAAACTTTCAAAGATATGCTCATATCAATTATGTGTAAAGGGCTGAAAGTTACCCATGTAGGCCTATTGCTAATAGACAGAGAACGGCTATGGTAAGCAACAGTTAAGGATAGATATGTTGACAAATAAAACAGGAACACAGTGGTTACAATTGGTTATAACACATATATTTTACAATTCCATTCATCTGCAGAAATGCTGATTAGACTGACAGTGCAGTGACATAAACACAGCATTATGAAAATATGAAAACAGTTTGACTTAACAAAACATAATTTCTAAGATGTGGAAGTATATGACTGTAGAACAGGGGTGAAAAGTAACAAAGCACATTTACTCAAGTAGGTACTGTACTTTTTACTACTTTTTTTGCGGTACCTGTCCTATATACGTATGTAGTTTTCTGCTACTTTATACTTCTACTCCACTACATTCATTTGATAATTTAATCATTTTAATTTAATAATACAAAATATAAATCAACAAATAAATGCTGATGTATTAGTATAGATAAAGATAAGATCAGACTTCAGAAAATATATAAAGTCATTCAAATGAGCCCCTTACCAGCTGCAACATTATAATGCATCAATAATTATAATCAAATAATGTAATATATATAATTCTTAAAATGGACACTGCCTTTAAGTACTTTTACTTTTGGTACTTTAAGTTTGATGCTAATACTTTATCACTTTTACCATTATCATTGTTACTTATCATGGAGAACAAACACCAACGTAAAGCAGAAATGTGTTGACAGCATCTATAAAAAACAATTACACTGGTCGAGAAGTACACATGACCAGCTTTCAAATGTGCACCTTGAAAGACGAAGTCTGTGTTATATTTTAACGTGTTATATTTAGGGCTACTAAGAAATATTTTAGGAATCTACTGATTGATGTTTCAATTATCAGTTGGTCTGTAAAATGTCAGAAAAGTGTGAAAAAAATGACTCCTCATATAGCTTTTTTTTGGACAAATCAACTGTTAAAAAAACTCAAAGAAGTTTCCAATTATGTAAACAGAGAAAAGCCACCAATGCTTGTATTTCAGAAACCGAATGCTTTGCTTGAAAAGTGACAGAATATTGCAGATAGATTTTCTGTTGATCGACTAATGAAATGGCTAATCATTTTAGACTTTTAGCATTCTAACATAAAATCATATTATGCCGGCCATGATATCCCCCCCCCCCCCGAATATGGAGAAAAGATTTTGGAATACCAGGTCATTCTATATGTCAGTAGGAATGTGCTTTATAAAATAATGCAGTTGATTTTATTAGAAGCTTTTTTTACATTCAGTCATGTGACCTGCGGTGGCTTTGTGTTTTATCCACCAGAGGGCAGCGTGTGCTATATGGAGGCACTCTGTCAGAGGAAAAGGAGAACATTAGCGGTGAGTGAGTCAACTCTTCACTGGTCTGTGGGGCGTGTCCCGTCAAAAAAAAAACACCCGTATGTCTTCCTGTGTTGCATGTTGATTTCAAGCTGAAAAATACACGGATATCTGTCCACATGCACTGAATCATACGGAGAATGACGCAGTGAATGCAGTTTATATGAACGGACATAGTTCACACTGACCCTTTTATCCTCTCATCAGATCAAATTGGTGTCAAATTAGTATTTCAGTGTCTGGACAAGTAGTTGAACATCGATGTTCAACTCATAGCCTATACAGTATATACTTATCATATACAGTAGAAAGAACCTATGAAGTACAAGACCTTACTTGCTGCAACTCCATAAAAAACACACACACACACACACACACACACACACACACACTTATTGCGAAAACATTTGCTTGTGCCAGCTATGATCAATCATCAAAGACATAAGTTTTTTTCAGCGGGAGGGGCAACTTCATTTGCTCCAAGTGTTGCAGATCAGCCCGTAGACTATATTCCCAACAGAGCACTGAGGGCGCAGAAGGAAACTCAAAAAGTTTATCCACTCGTGTTTTGAAGATGCCACGCAAAAAGAGAAGCCATAGTCATAAAACCACAAAAGAGGCGAAAGAAGTAAGTGTCTTTTTGTTGCTGTATTGAATGACGGAGCAAATAGATGGGATGCTACAAGTTTAAAATGTGTTTAGGCTACAGATGCAAATAATCTCCGGAACAACCAAAAGTCTGTAGGCTACGTGCGCAGGTAGGACTCGTTTTCTATGCTTATATATTTTATTTTTTTATTTTTTATTTTATATTTTTTTTTTACATCTCCACAGCCCTGGGTCAGCACTGCAATATGGTCTGGATAAGTACGCCACATATCTATTTTGCGATAGGGGGGAAAAAACCCGCTTTGACTTGTTTGTATATCTTTAAACCAATCACAACAGTCCGGGGCGATATCGGAGATAGCGAGAGGGGAGGGACATTACGCCAGATCACAGGCTTTATCCTAGAAATGTATCCGTTGAGCCAGACAGACCTGTCTGCATTTACACTTAAACAAATATAAATGATGCGATCGCATCATCGGTCAATCGGCCTAATGCCATGGCCGCTAGGCCTACTTCTACAACCACGCCCCCCCCCCCAAGCAGCGTCGTGCGTTTTTCCTGGGAGCTATCACGATACAACTCTGCCAAGCTCCTTTTTTTGAAAATATGTGAGAGGGGATGGGAGTGAGCCCGTGGTATTTAAATAAATTAAATACAGGTCGCGCTTGATTTTTCTTTGGTTATGTAGTGGACACAAACCATTTCAAGAGATAGGCTATACCAGTGAAACTACTTCTAGCCTACTACTAATACACTGTAGGTCTATGTATCTGCCTGCTTTCAGTGTTCATTACCGAAGTGTGTGGGGAGTGGCTCACTGTTTGGTAAGACAGGAGAGAGTGGCAGTGCAGGGTAAAGCCTTTATTTCAGGGCAGTGTTCTCGCCTGCTGATCCCTCATGGCGTATGCAGCATACTGGATGAGTCTTGTGAGTACATCTGCTACTTTTAACCCTCCTCTCTTCTGTTTGACCCCCTGGCAATACACTTTTATACCTCTTAAGTAAAGCTTGGCACTGGTAGGTACGCTGAATGTGATGATTTACTGTAGTAAACCTGAACAACTTGTCTTAGGGTGTATGAGCTGCTGAATGATCTTTAAAACTTGGCATGGACTGCACACCATAAGCTTTGAATTCAAATAAATGATTGTAAGGGCCTTTGTCACACATACAGGGTTTAGATATGAGGGTGTGTGACTGTTTGAACTGAGATAGGCTTCAACACGCACACTTGTGTCAGCTATATGAATAGTTCCTGTTATTCCTCGAAGTGGGGATCAGATGTAAAATTAACTGCAGTGTCTTAATGTTACTTTTTCAACTCAATGTATTATTTGAATAACATCATAAATATTGCTTACAAAAAAAACTAAATATAATAAAATGCTTATTTGACCAAAGTTTGCATTTTGATTGTTATGTTGCATTAGACTTTCACAAAGTCTAATTGCTTTAGAAAAAAAACAAGAATAGCAACAAGATGATAAGACTTGTACATGAAAGATTTCGTCAGATGTTAAATGAATAAACCCCCAACACAATAGCTTGAAATAACTGCATCCTGTACAGACTGTCCATTGTACTTATTGTCAAAAACCCATTCAGCACAAGCTGGTGCACGTACAGTATGTGTTTTTGTGTGTGTAGCAACGAGGAGCAGCTCCGCTTGAAGTCCACCATAGTAGCAGGTCTTCAACCTACTATCCCAGCGCAGGGTCTGACTATAGCAATGTACTGACATACTGACAGATACTGGACCCCCCCTCCCCCACACACACACACTTCTTCCAAGATTGACTTTTTAAGGCATTATTTTCCCCTAAATGTGTGATATTTCCCATTTTGACTTAACTTGTCTGATATAGTGGTAATTCAAAGTATTAAATAAGTTGGAAATATTTAATAACTTCTACAAAACAAACTTTCTAATTTCTGTGTTCATAAGAATTTTAGGACCTAAAAATAGGGCCACAGGTCAAAAAAGTAAGCAACTTTGTGACTTGCATTACTGTAGTGTACTGTGCATATAGTTCTGAAGTGAATGGCCAATGCTGGATTGCAGTATACTGTATATATGTAAAGGAACGTTTGTGTTTGTCTCCCCCTGCTGAGCAGTGCTGGCTGATCAGATAAGAGCTGCTTGAATGTAAAGCTGCCACCCGAGAAAACTATTTGTTGTTGAAGAGGTGCAGTAAACCCATAAATTCCTGAAATACTTTTATCTTTACTAAAGGTCACATGTATCATTACTAGGAATTCCTCTTTATCTTTATAGAAAGTGTATATGTATGTTGTTGTTTTTTTTATATCTTTCTAAAATTCTGTAAAGGTTTACAGTTATTTATCTGCAAATGGCTGCTGAGTTGTTAAGCATCATACCCTGCCTGTCTAGGTTGTGCCGAGCCCTGCAATCCCTCTGGGAACAGGGGCCTGCGTAGGTGACCCAGTGTGTGAGGTGATGATGGGCAGAGTTTGTAGATGTCTGAAGTGCAGTGGTGGATATAGTGGTGACTATAGAGTACGACACTGGTCTAAATATAAAGAAGAGGGCCAGTTTAGCATCGGAGTCCAGTTACATAAGCGTGCTTATTTGGCGCTGGCGCTCGCAAACATGTTTATGACAACATCTGGCATTTCCTCCAATCATTTTCAATCAAAACAATTATTTTGCACATTACAATTTGCAAGTAAACTCGTATTTTGTCTTGTGTTCAGAATGGAAAAAAAATTTTAAAACGGGAAAAGTATTTAAGGAAATTTCACAGTTCAAGGTGTTTTCCCTATTGCTTTGTTTAACTGTAAATCCAACATCTTTCCAAAAGTCAATGAGTAATCGTGTTAAATAATGGTGATTTCAATATTGATGAAACTAATCGTGATTATGATTTTTTTTTTATAATCGAGCAGCCCTATCTCAGGGAACACTCCTGTTCTAAATGTTTAGCTTCAACTATCACTTGTTCCTTTCACTTAAATTACACTTTTTGTGCAAATCGGATAAGCTCTATTCACAGGTGAAACACACAACACAGGTCACACAAGTGTTACTAGTCATACTACTAGGCTTTGGGAGATTACAGTACAAGACGTATCTTTTTGGTTTCCCATGGTGCACCAGCTAGTTTTACAGGCTGGGTCATTTGGCACTTCACATCAGCAAAGGTGTGTCTGTCTGACAGGGAGTGTACCATGCTGCGGGGGTGTGTGAAAAAGCCTGTGTGTGCATGTGTACTGTTAAGAAATTCTAAAAGACGTGATCATTTGATTTCTGAGGAAGGAGAGGCTTTGGTCGAATTGAAAGTTATGCAAAAGGTTTAATGAACAACACGATGAAAACGACATGACAAAAACAATCAAACATAAAACATGAAACACTGCCAGCAGTGGACTGAAATGACATGCCTCCTCTTCAGGAATTACATCAATCAGTCCTGGGATCATCTCAGGATCCGAATTATATTCCTGTCTCTCAGGATAAGGACACACCTCTGAATTTCAGGTCACAGACAAAGGTTGTTTATCATGGTAGTGCCGATTCTATTCAAGTTTACAGAGATATGCATTTCCTTTGTTCTAATCAAGTCTGGCCCAACAGGGGATGGCTCCCCAAAAAGCAGAGACAACAGTTACCTTTCCTGAGGGGTATATCTTTTTAAGTCATCGGGTACAGAAAAGATATAGAAAAGCAAACATGTATGACCACATTCCTTTACCGTGTAAACACACTGGGTTATCAGATGGAATGCAGCAGAGGTTTCAAAAGTATGAGCCTGTGGATTTATGTTTTAAACCCCCCAACGTCTCCTTCCAGGCAGCGTTGCCTAGAAGGTACTAGGATTATGGAAAGGGTTAGGGTTAGGTTTGGGTTAAAAAGGTTTGGGTTAGGGTTAGGGTTAAGGTTAGGGTTAGGTGCCTTGAAGTCAATTGTCGCAGCGCTGCCTGGAAGGAGAGGTTGGGGGCTTAAAACACCATTGAGCACACTGTGGGGCTACCATCAGACAAAATCAAGACAACTGCTGATCCTCAAACCCCACCTCCACCACCAGAGTTTTTTGCCTGCATGTCCATAGGCTTACAGCACAAGATAAATATATATAATATATAACTGAAATTTAGTTTGACTGAGTTACGGCTCCGAGAATGATTTTTGATGCAAATTGTGCATTAAGTGTTCTAAAGTACCTTAATTAGCTCCACGAGCTGTCACAACCACTGCCCACTGGCTGACTGGAATCCATAACATGAAATTCTACTAAGTACACAACAGTTATTAGTTTTTGATTAATTATATCATAGAAAATAGAACACAATAGAAAATACTTTATTGTCTCCTTTTTGTGTCCAAAAAAGCAGAAATTTGTCTTTTGGTTTGCATTTACAGAATTTGCTATGCAATTGAAATTGTATTGCCACAGTGTGGTGGAATTTTCAGAAACCCCATGTTGTGGTAAACTGAGCCCTGGGTATCCTGCTCTGCCTTTGAGAAAATGAAAGCTCAGATGGGCCAATCTGGAATCTTCCTTATGAGGTCATAAGGAGCAAGGTTACCTCCCCTTTCTCTGCTTTGCCCGCCCAGAGAATTTGGCCCACCCATGAGAGAGAGACATCATGGCTTTCAAATGAGCAAAGTGGCAGTTGGTCAAGGCCACACCCCCCCCCCCTCCTCTTCAATAGCTACAGACACAGAAATGGCACATATAAAGGAAAGCTCATTGTGGGACTGGCTCTAGTGGCTGTAATTCTGCACCAAGGCTGAATTTCGGGAAAAAGACTTCAGATACAGTATTAGGGGACCACTAAGGTCTATATGTTTTTTGTGTTTTTGTGTATTTTGTATTTGCATGTACTGTATGTGTGGTTGTACTGCTACCTGCCTTGGCCAGGACACTCTTGAAAAAGAGATTTTTAATCTCAATGAGTCTCTTTCTGGTTAAATAAAAAATATAAAAGCATCCAAAGAGCACCATGTCATGGGACCTTTTTTAAATACACCATCTTCAGAGAGTTGGGACGGCACTGCACAATAACACATCGTGTACTGTACTGCCTTCTTAATTCTCTTCTCAATTGAGTGTTCGTTAAATGCTCCTGTGTAAGTCATCCTTGTCTCACGAACATTCTTCACGTATGTAAAATGAGTTGTGCTGCTCCTGAGCTTTTCCTTAACAAACAGTTATGTATCCGCAGATTCTCATATTTAATCAATGCAACAGATCGGCTCTCTGGTGTGTTTTAATAGTCTTCATTTGTATGTTTTAACCCTTTTTGTTTAGGCCTGCTGTTATTATAGATGTAATGTAACTGATTTTAATATGTTAATCATTGTATTTTAGGATGCCTATTGTCAGCTGGCTGTGAACTACAGCTGGAAATTAGCCGTTGAGGCTAAAGCTGCTCCTTTTACTGTATAGTTCATTAAAGGGGACTGTCCACAACATTATAAACTAATAAACTAAACTAAACTAAATCCATGTCTGCTAGTATTAAATTATGTGTATATGTCTTAATTCTGGAAGAAATCTAAGAGGGATGTGATTTCTTGCCATTCATTGTATTCCATATTGCATTTAGAGTGATGTTACAGGTTGAATTAAATTTGGCATCCTAGTAGGGATTAGATATCCTACCACATCAGATATGATTGATGTTGTTTTATGCCAGAACTCGTGCACCTGTTCACACTCCCAGACCATATACAGGAAAGTTCCAGTTTGTTCAGGTTGACAGAATGTACAGTAGAGAGTGGGAATGGCTTTCGAGACGTATCTCTTCCTATGGCATATGTTGAAGTGGATATACTGGCGATTTGGGATCTTGGAACCGTGGAAAATGTCTGCCAAACTGCCTCCCAATTAATTGTGTTCCCCTCAGGGCTCAGCTCTCGTTCGCATTTCTTTACTACTGGGAGTTGTCCTATGGATACTTGCAACAGCGTAACATCCTTAAACCCTTTAATGTCACAGGCAACAAGGAAGAGTAGTTTTAGTGACCATTCAACCTGTGTGCTGCCACAACACGAGTTTCATGTCTGGCTGGTTTAAACTCAAATAGGACAGTTCATTATTTTCATATTTTGCTGAGGTGTGCTACTAAAACACAAGTGAAAGGCTGATTTCATCACACTGACTCACTCAAAGACTGTGTTGTCTGCACACCCCACCCAAGAACTGCACAAAGGCATGTGCAATACACCCAACTCATAGGTAGGAGAAAAAGGCTCAACATGATTACTGGAATTGCACTTTGCCCTTGCATTTCCTCTTGTAAATGACATGAAAACAATGGCAGCAAAGTAATGGCTTTGGATACACCTGAATATACTTTTCTCCCACATACACACTGTATTTGTGTTTTTGGTAGTGTAGAATGTAATGCTGTCTTTCCACTTCTGTCATTTGCTGAGTATGTTGTTCAAATAAAGTTAAAGTTACAAAGTGAAGCATCTTAAAAAGTATGGAAGGTGAAGGTTAAGAAAGCCAACACCCATGTCTTAAGCTTCAGTAAATGTATTATTATTGTCATGTGTCCTGTAGAAACACTCCCTACATTCTGGTTTCACAAATAAATGTTTTGCTTTCGTCCCAACTGTTTTGATGCACGGGATCATGATACAATTTGCCACAGATGGATAGTGTTTCATTAGCAAAGCCAGTGTCTATATTGATAATTCTCACCTGGTGACCAGATGTTGAAATAACCAGGGTTAAATCATTATCATTCCCTGCGGTTATCCTCGAGAGGTGATGATGTCATTGCAATATAGGATGAGTTTGAAAGTTGTCTCAGATAGTTGACGCACATGTAATAAAACTCTGGCCCCTCCCTTTATTCTCATAGGCAATTAGGCAGCCAGGGTGGTTGCACAATCTTTGTATATAAGCATGTATGTGTCTCTATGCCTGTGTGTGCTCAATGACTATATGTCATCATAAATCTGGGTGTGTGCTTGTTGATAAGTGGCTCTAAAAAGTTTCAAAGTTTTACACACCTGTGTGTGTGTGTGTGTGTGTGTGTGTGTGTGTGTGTGTGTGTGTGTGTGTGTGTGTGTGTGTGTGTTGAAAGCAGCTCAGATGTTGCCCCTTATCAGGTGGGTGTCAGTCCATGGTCAGGTCGCTTCCCTTTATAGCCCAGTGAGTTACGGCCCAGCCTCTTGTGACTTCCACATCTGAGCCTTTCCTCCACTGCCCTCTCTGCTCCCTGACCACGCCCCCCTTCGGTCCCTTCGCCCTCCCCCTCTCTCTCTCGCTCTTCTCTCTCTCTCTCCCTGTGAGTTGGAAAAATGCTGTAAACCAACAGACAAGGCAGAGGCCGACAGACATTCACTCACACACAACACACGCGCTCGTAGGCACTTTCAGCCAACATGGGCCAGATATTGAGCTGGATCCGAGGCCCACGGGACGGCCAGGCCCTGCAGGATGTGTCCGTGGAGGAGCAGGTGTGTGCAAGTGTGTGTGTGTGTGTGTGTGTGTGTGTGTGTGTGTGTGTGTGTGTGTGTGTGTGTGTGTGTGTGTGTGTGTGTGTGTGTGTGTGTGCGCGCGCGCGCGCACACACACACGCGTGTGTTTTGTAAATGTAAGTCCGCGTGAAAGTGTCAAGCTTCACGTTTTAATGCTCTGTTTGCAGTTGTTGTTTAGTTAGTCCAGGTTGTCCTGTACGTTTGTGTGTTGTATGTCTGTTACTATTTATAAGGGAAACGCATGAGGAGGAAAACTGTCTTGGCTCCAATCCAAGTCAGATCTCTCTCTCTCTCTCTCTCTCTCTCTCTCTCTCTCTCTCTCTCTCTGGAATGTGAGGCTCCAGGACAGCCTGTGTGCGTTCAGAACCACAGTGTGAGTTTTGTAGTAGTATAATCAAACCAAGGCTGGGACAAGGCCTGCGTTGTTTGCTACCTGTTGCTACAAGTACCATCTACAAGGAAAATTGATAGACCCCTGTTAGTGATGGTTGTTAAAAGAGATAGGAGCATTTATTGAAGATAAACATTAAGTTTTGTATTATTCAGGACAGTGGTTTTAAAATTGTAGGTCTCGCCCCAAATAGTATTCTCCTGTGATAGTTTGCAGTGGCAGATGAAGCAATATGAAAGGGTGTGTAGCTGGAATAAGCTTAGTGTTCTTTTTTTTCTTTGCACGACTTGGAATTTTGATGTACTGTAGGTCACATCCTGTAACCTCAGTGCCATTATCTTTTGTTACATTTTTACATGTCATGCAGACAAAGCGACTGTGAAATATGACAAGTCTACATTGGCTCTCCTGATGTCAGTACTTTGTTATCAGGGCTGTGTTAGTTTGCTCTGAGTCACTCTATGTGTTAAAGGTGAATATGTTTCCTGGGAGGAGGACTGTTAGTTAGTTACTTAGTTGGAAGGTTCACTTTGTTGTGTTTTGGGGCAAAAATTCTCAGCTGCAGCAGTCTGCCTCCCCCACAACTCACTGTCGTCAGTCTTAGACTGACAGGAAATGACCACTGAGAAAAGATATCTTGACTGGACATGCAGCGCAAAGTCTAAAAATGACTAGAAGATAATAGAGATAGCAAACAGACAACCTGAGTGGATGTTTGACACTATGTTTGCATGCTGTGATACCACTGACAGCTATTTCAACACTGCAGTGGATTTGTAATTGATTTCTAATGTACATCATTTACAGCATTTTTCAAAACCTACTGAGAACAATATTTTTAATACCTCTACACTAAGCAATATTGTAAGTACAGTAGCACGGTTTTAATAGAGTTTTAATGGTTTTAAAGTCGAAATACCACAATGTAAAATTACTCCATTACATGTAACAATTGCACATTCAGAATTCAAAATGACTTACTTAAAGCAGCTATAATAGATATTTTTTTATAATAATACGACAACGTGACAATGTGACAGGTGTCACCTGAATCTGCCGCTTTATATTATTATTATATAATAGGTGTATTGCGATAATTGTATGTGTAAGCAGCATTTTATTGTTGCGGTTGGAACTGATTCTAACTACTTTACATACTGCTAGGTCTTTACAGGTTTTGTTTGTAAAACCTTAATGGGCAGAATAAACTAGTAAGGATAGCAGTAAAAAAACACTGACTAATAGTGAACTAGAATTATAAATTAACATGAAATGGAAATACTTGAGTAAAGACCTCTAAAATGTAGAACAGAGCTTGAGACATGTTCTGATACTGGTTGGTTTTATTGTATCAGCCTAAAGCACAAAGTTGCGCTTCAGTACAACATAGCACTGCAGGAAACGACATACCACCTGGAGCCTTTGTGATGTGCATCATGTCACAAGGTGTCTGGATGCTAAAGTTCAAATGTCATCAACAGCCATTTACTATAACTCTCTCTGCTATTTGGAGCTACTTACGTGCAAAGCTAAAAAATAAAAAATAAATAAAATGTTCCTAAAGGCAGGAAGACATCAGCTGTATTGATGAGATGCTTCATTACATTGCGTTTTGTATTAAGTTCTTGTGATGTGTGTGTGTGTGTTTGTGGAAGAAAGAGAGCGAAAGCATGTTGTGTTCATGAGCATAAATACACAGAAATTTTTGTTGACACATATCCTGCGCAACTAAATAATAGCCTTCCATTTCCTGTTAGATGTGTTTTTAAATATTGTTTTCTATCCCATTGGAAGCCTGTGAGATATTTCCTAGGACTCGTCACGACTCGTCAGATTTCTCACTTCACTGTCAGTTTGGCTTGAGTTGACTGCTTCTGTCACGCCAGTTATATAAAAGCAACTCCGGGAGAGTTTCCAGGCCTCTGGGCTAACCTGAGAATGTGCTTTAGCGAGATGTTGTTGTTCAGCACCAAACACTCTCTGAACATTTGTCCTGCTCTCTGTTTACATCTACCATGCTCGAGGAAAAGCTGGTGCTCGTAGCCACATACAGTAATGTTTGTCCCAACAAGTAAGACTATGTCATGGAAGACCCAGCAGTCTGACGCTAACTGGAAATTGTAATGTGATATAATGATTTAGATTCTTAGTATTGCTTCACATAAACACATGGAAGTGGAAAGCTATTCCCAACTATATCTTGATGTTATTTTAGTTCTTGTGCTCTAAATATGTATTTTGTTCTATACTTTAATGTTAGGCAAAGAGTTTGGTGCTGATTTTTCCGCAAATTTAAGACATAGGCCTTATCTAAACGATACTGTAGGTTAGTAGAGAAAGGGCCTAGTTTTTGTGTTTCTAGTGTGATGAAATGTGGGTCAACAAACCAGGAGGAAAGTGCTGTGCTAAATTTAGAGATGGTACATGGACATGCCATGCAGCTATAGTTTACTGTGGGGGGTATGGATGCACACATTACAAGAATAGAGTTTCACAGGGGTCACTATTTGATTTCTTTCATCATTGTCACTCTTTTTGATATTGATTCGCTGAAGTCATACTCTACAATCAAACGTATTAATTAAAAAAAAGTGATTTCTATTGAATGGAGCTGTAACATTTACATTATCCCTTTTCTCATGGCCCATGTGTGTTCTCTGGGTTTGATTTTGATTTCAGCTTTGTGATTCAGGCAGTGCTGTTCAACAGTCAACTCTCCTATCTTAACTCTCTATATCATATTTCTGAGCATTTCAACCACTCTTAAATGCACCACAAGTCAATAGCCTACACCTTAAAATGCATTACCGCACACAGTGATATGGCACCCTAACAAAAGTAAAGATATTCACAGTAATGGAATCCTTATCTCAAACAAGCTGATTTACACAGAGTGGATGCCCAGACACACATCAGACAATAACACTATTGTTTGCTCTGCAATCCTCAACAGTGATGCAAAGAATAGCTGATGAGTGCTAAAGCGCTGGTTTGGTTTGTGTTTTTTGTAGACTAAACCAAGTAATCCCAAACTAAGTGAGAAAGGACAAATGTTTTAATAAAATGCATTATTTATGTTTCACCAAATATGGAATTTGGATATAGGAACATCCCTTATAGGAGTAATAATATTTGAGTAAATTTGGAGTTGTATTGCATTTCAAAAATTCAATAATTGAAACGGAATACATTAACTTAATTTCAAGGAAAATATATGCAGTCATTGACTGATATCCTGAAGCTGAAAGTGTGTGTGAGATTAGTTGGATACTTTCCAGTGTTTTTAGTCAAACTAGTAACACGAATATTCATTGTCTTTTGGAAAGATGTTGCATTTATTGAACTTAAACAGTGAATCAATAGTGAAAACATCTTGAACTGTAAAATGTCCCTTAATACTTTTCCCATTTGAAAAAAAACATTCCCATTCAGAACACAAGGCGAAATAAGCGTGTCCTTGCAAAACGTAATGTGCAAAATAATCGTGTTTCACGATTAATCTGTTTTGTTTTAATGATCAGGAGCTGAATCGTAATCGCGATTACAATTATTTTGATTTATTGCACAGCCCTAACACATACAGTATTCCTTCTGGCAGGTACTGTTCTTTTTACAGATTTACACACTCTTTTATAACCTCCAGAACTTTTTGGCAAAACACGCCTCCCTCCAAGTTCTACCAGTATGTTTTCAATGTGAAATGTTTTCATTGGGATCTCTTGCCAACAAAAGTATACAACACCAGTCCTGTATTTTCCCACAGACTTAGTTTAAGAAACATGATACGTTACAGCCTCCCACTTTTCCTGTGACCTCCTAAAACCACAATCAGAGATTTAGAGTACAATCCCCCGTTCCCAGCTCTGATAGTCCGATTTGCCTGGATGGGTGGGTGCGCACGGTCTGCATTAGCTCATTAGTTGTCAACAAAGATAAGTGTTACCAGGGTTACCAAGTAAGGCGTTTGGATCTAGCATAGGCATGCATAAAACATGCCAGCTCTGTCTCACACACATAAACACTCACAGAGTCAAAGACACAAAAGCAAAGTTGTGTTTATGGAGTCAGGCAGGGCAAAGCTGTTAGAGAAGTTTATTTTGAACGGTCCCACAACAGACACACATTTCTGCCACGGAGATGCCAGGGCCTAGCCTGGTTGACACCAGACTTCTCAGTTGAAACTGAGAGTGGATCTGGGCAAGGTTCATTCACAGCTCATTTCCAAAGGGGCGTCACCAACGGACGCCGCTCAAATGCAACTGGGTGCAGTTGGATAGTCCTTCAACCAATCAGACCAACGATCCGGGTGACGCAGCAGCGACAGCGGCATCAACGGGTTGCTGCGCTTCTGTGGCCGTCATGTTGAATGTAAACAAAAAGCTGCTTGCTGTCGCTGCGCTATCGTCATCGAGTAAAGCCCGCCTCAAAGGTTGTGATTGGTGCCTCGATTTAGAAAATTTGGAAATGGGCTTGAATGGGCTCTTGGCCAGACTGACTTGCAGAGCAAATCTCAAATTTGCCGGAAGTTTGTCAAGGTTTTCCCAGGCTAGCCAGGGCAGGGATTGTGCAACACGTTGAGCATATTTGCCTACCTGCCCTTTTTCATTTGATCTCTGTGAAGTGTATTTAAGATGATAACCCTGCGTTCTTTAATCATCAGCTTGCCTTGGCTGTTGTTAAACGGTAACTACCGCTTTTTTCAACCTGCACCCTATTTTCCTATGTTTTTGTGTCTAAGTGACTGATGGGAACAACAGTCTTTGAAATTGGTCCAGTATTAAGCAAGATCGCTGCAAGTCGACAGCAGCGAAACAAGCTACAATGTAAGTTAATGGGGCAATTGTCCAGATTGTATTTACTTCACAAAAGTGCTTGTTTTGCCACCGACAGGCTCAGATTCATATTGTAAGTGTTTGACAACATTATGGAAAGGATTTCTAAGGAGGTCGGCCTTTCTGTTAAAGAGTAAGATCCTTTTTTTTTAAACAAAAAAACATCTGCGAAATTAAACCCACAAGTTTTCAAACAGTAATTCAAGCATCGTAAAATACACTTTATTCAAAGTTGACAGAAACAAAATAAAATTATGAAAAGCCGTTTTGGGTCATCTTTCCACTTTTACAACCACCACAACTCTATTTTTGGTTGAAATAAACACATAGTTTACTGACTTACATGTGAAAATATGTTTGCTCTGTACATGATAAAAGTATTGCTTTACTTGGAGTCTGGTGGGTTTAGGGCTAGTGACTTCAGAGCTGTTTCTGGTTAAACAGAAAGGTCTCAAAGAGGTTTTAAAGGTCTATCTCTGAAGGGATCCTTTCCATAATGCTGTCAGACACTTAGAATTTTAATCTGAGCCTGTCAGTGGCAAAACGAGCACTTTTGTGACTGTAAATAGAAGCTGGACAATTGCCCTATTAACTTACATTGTTTTCTGTAATGCAGCTCATAAAACCAGGAAAAGACAGCACTTGTGTCATATTACGATATTACAATTGAAGACGATATCTTGTCACATATCACAATATCAATATAAAATCAATATATTGCCCAGCCCTAATTTATGTTCAGAAAAGCTTCCAAGAAAATAAATATGGTTCAATGTGGGGTGATGTAAATAATAAATGTCACGCCAAATTCTTTGCTACACACAGAGCAAATAACAGCAAACAACACTGAAATGTTTTTTCTTCTCTTTGTTTCTTTGTTTTAAAAAAACAACAAATTTATAACCAAGGACAGTTTTAGTAATATTCAAATTGTTCATTTGCTTTGCATTAGTTATGGCAGTGTTTTAGTGCAGAGACTAAACGCATAAGGCACAAACACAGTATAGGCCAGTCTTGTGTCCATTCAACATAAAACAACCGACTGATACACAAGTTGACAGACAAAGTGAGCCCACAGAGCAGTTTCAGATGACGTTCAGACAACCCTTTATTCATTTTAATCTAAGTGCTATGAGTATTTTAGACACAGGGGGGTGCTGTTCTCCAAAAACCTCCCCCTTTAACATGTTTGACACGTTTTGTGCTTCATCTGAAAAGTAATTGAAGTGTCTGGATTAATTTAAGCATATGCCAAACTATCAACTAATTATTGCTGATAGTATGTGTGTTTAGAGGGTAAAGGTAACAGTGCTGTGTTTCTAAAATTCTTACATAACCTCTGGCTGCCACCCAGAGATGGCATTTCCTGTCTGTTCCTTTGTTCAGGGGCTACTTTAAAAAGTTGTGAAAGGCCAGAGAAAATGTCTGAATGTTTTCTGCCCAATTGTGTCTTTCTTTAATTTACAGTTTTTCTTGTTCTCTGCTCCGGCTGTCTTCTGGTGTGGATTGGACAATGTGGGGTGATCCCACTCCCTCTCTTCTCACACACACACACACACACACACACACACACACACACACACACACACACACACACACACACACACACACACACACACACACACACACACACACACACACACAGGCTCTGCAGTCTAGATTCCTAAGCAGTGAGTCTCGCAGGCACACCCAGACTCTGCCAAACAAGACTGCTGCAGCAAATCCACTTCTGCCTCATCATCACAGCTTCATCCCTCAACTCTCCCCATAACTGTTCCTGTGAATATCTAGGTGTAGGCCATCTTGTCTGTTATCGTACTGCAACATCCCTCCTATCAAAGCCTGCCCCGACCCAGCCCAAAGTTTCCCTAAAGCAGACTTATTTATTTTTCCTGGCAGGCAGTGAGCAGTGGGTGGGTCTTTGTGTGTCCGACTGTCCAATCTGACTGAGCCTGCTCTGCTGCCTTGTGACTGAGAAGGTGGAGCCAGAGCAGCAGAGGCTTGTTGTGCCCCTTTCATGAAGGTGGAGCAGCAAGTTTTTCTATATGTGTGTTTACATGTGTGTGTATGAATGCGCGTTTGCTTGACATACAGTGTTTCCACAGCGGGAATCTAAAGTAAACCAGACTCAAGAGAGCATCTTGGTAGTATACACAGCAGCATATATAGAGGAAACACACTCACAATCAGACTTATGGTATGTATCTGGACTGCATTTCCCCTTCATGCTCGCTCTTTTGTAAATCTCTGTGTGTGGAAGGGCTTCCTGTCTGACTGATACCTGTCGAATTACTGCTGTGTTTATGATCAGACGGTTGGAGGCTTATCGTTCATGTGTTGGCATCTAACAGCAGTTCGCCATGTTGTGTTTGTGTGAGATCAGTTTGTGGTGATCAGCTTTGCTGCCTTTCGCATGTTAAGTGTTAGTGGTATCATTTTATGGACCCAGAGAACAGTTGTCGCCAAGGTAACAACGAAATAAACAGTAAATAATCATCTGTATATATTGTGAGTGCACTGCACTAATGTTTTATAATAATTAATATGGAATCAGGATCTGACAACAACTCCTAATGGGGCTTTAAACAAAATAATCTAACGTTATCCAGACGTCTATAAACTAGGGTTTGCTGGTTATTGTTGATTTGTTTTGTGCGTCAGTGTGAACATGAGGGACAAAAATAGAACAAATGCTGTGAAATAGAAGATCACTGCTTGTGCTTCTCCTCTTGATTGTTAGTTTGCAATAAAAAGCTAATGAATGAAAACCAAACAGAGAGAAGTAACATATATTCACCCTGCACGGAATGAAGCGGAGTACAATGTGATAAACTAATACATGAAACCAGTACAGTGCTGTTAAAGTTTTTTTTTTTCTTCTCTCCTGTCTTTCATGTGACTGTAATGCGTATTCACAGCACAATGTTTGCACAAGTAGCATGTAACAGTAGGTGTGACTAATGACATCAATCTTGAATTTACCCAGCTGTCTGTTTGCTCATCATAAGATCTTCCCTACAACAATAATATTCATTCTTTATGCAGCTCTGCACTGGAACTTCAGTCAGACGACAGCAGTTGGCGTCGTTGGTACTTTTACACTTCTGCTCCACATTCTTTCCTTGTAACACTGACTGCAGTTTTCGTCATTTCCCCCACTGAGCCGAGGTGATCATTATTATCGCTACTGACCATTTAGTCATGTTGCCAGTACTATGCTGAAATCGTAGCACTAGGAAGCTGCTTTCCGCCATATTCACGTGTCTACATGTCTGTGGTTTGTTGGGTGGGGCCCAGCATTAGTCATCAGTTTTCATTACAGGCACAAGCTACTGCTTTGAAAGCTGTTGCTAGGTAATGCCTGGATATACTGCATTGTTTCTTTACTTCTGACAGAACAAATACTTAGCGAGTTAAATGCGTCATGCAGAGAGCAGGTCCCCGGATGGTCTGAGGTTTATCGACTGTGCAGGCATCGTAGCCATCTAAAACCGGACAAGGACTCAAGCGGCAAACCTCGAGCACGTCGACAGTTTCCGTCTGAGATGATGTGTCAAACTGCATGAATGCCAGTTTGAAATGAGCAGTGGTTTCAAATGGCACTCTCCTGCCATCATCCACACTCTCAAATCTTGTCTATTTTGATCACACGTACCACAGCTCTCCCAGAATGGCCATGATGTTCATATCAGTGTCCTGTCCCCAACTACGTCAGTCAGTGTTGTCCTCACTGGTTGCTGCCACAAAAGCTCTGTGGCTTTAGTCTATGTGCATGCAGATTGGGTAAATGTATGTGTCGGTGTCATCATGTGTCTCACCACAGGAGATATGGTCAAGCACTTCAAATAAAGTGGGTTTTTGGTTTTTAGGATTTATGTCTCACTGTCAGATTTGTCTGTGTGGCTTCTCGGCTTTTGATGAACAGAGGTTGCAGCTGCTTTGAGAACAGAATTCCCTCTTGCTGTCAGTCCCATAAACTGTTTGATCACTTGCTTCATTGTAGATCTGTATGAGTTTGACATGGACTTAAAATCCTGGTGACTTGTAATGGCATTGATTGAGAATATACGTCAGGCTCTCTGTGCATATATGGTTAAGTGTATGTGTTCGCATATATCATAGTGCTTATGTTTCAGTCTACAACTGCCCTAGTTCACAGTCTTTCTGTGTCTGTCAGCTGTGATCTTCTGTTTAACAGCTGTTTATATGTCCCTTATAAAACAGATACACGGCAACTATCGGCCCCTTCCCTTACCCCGACAAAATTTCTACCAGGTACAACTGTGTGAAATGTCTACCATTTGCACACATTGATTTTGTCTGTGTACAGGGCTGGACAGAATAACAGGAACACTGAGCAATGCTGCATAGCATAGTGACATCACAATCTGCAGTACTGAATTACAGTGTCAGCAACACTGTAATAGCATCATAAAGGTAACATTTGCTTTGTAAGGTGTTTCTGTTACTTTGTCCACCCCATGGATGATGACGAAGGCTTAATGATTGTCTGTCCAAATTCAACGGTCAGTTGGTATTTATTAATGCACTTACCAGTCCCTCCAGAAAAATGCGATTATGCGATCGCATAATATAATATGCATAATCAGCCAAAGTCCGCATATTTATGCGGGGGCCGCATTTTTTCAAATACGGAGCACTTTCGCCGCATAAATTGCATAAATATCCCGCATATTCCATCGCATTTTTTAAGAAAACGTGCCGCATAATCAAGGATTTTTGCCCGCAATAATCACAAAAAAACTCCGCATTTTTCTGGAAGAACTGTAGAATGCATCAACTAACACTGCAGCTAGCATGACATTTTGATATCACAGCTACTGCATGGCTAAGCTTCATGGGTAGGGCTGGTTATTAAACCTCATGACATTTTTGGTACAAACCTAAATGTGTCCATAGACCCAAGTGTCGGAAAAATAGTGAAGTAGCGAAAGCGGATATTTAATTTTGTGATAAGAGTTATTGCCTTGTTTACTTTTGTACTTTGTTAGGCTAAGTTTGTGTATGTTGTGTTACATCATTTAGCAGATAAGTTCAGAACTTGGGCTTCTTTTGTTGAATGAAAACAGTTTTTTTGTAGGAAAACACTAGTCGTTTTGGTATCTGTACCTAAATTCAGGTATTGTAACAAATTTTACAGAGCAGAGGCGTAACCTGCTGGTAGGGCCAGACTTTAAATTCATTTTTTAATTCTCCCTGAGGGGAAGAAAGCATAATAACATAATATGTAAGGCATGTGCTAAAAGCTTTAGCTTGCACTGTAGGTGTGCTGTTTGTATTGTGTCGGTGGATGGACAGTCTGTTATCTAGCAGAGAACAGCCTGCATGAGGAATGTAGGAATGCTGCAGTTTGGAGTTACAGCACACAGAAAGCTTGCAAAGTGTTTGGATGGGTCTCAGGTGAGTACAGAGTTCACTTTGTTGTAATAACAAACGTCTGCTTTAGCTATAGACATACAACTGAAACTCATTGACGAGTGAAGGAGTAGATAATAAATACTTAACTAAAACTTGCTTACAGTTTAACTACTTGCTGTTATGCAAATAACGTGTATAGGCATAGCTATACATTTTCTTTTTTTCTCTGAGAAAACTTTGTTCCAAATGTATGTATTGATCATTTTTATAATTTAGAGTCATCTTGTAAACACATGTACTGCCCTTCCTCTCTGTTATACAGTGCATTGTTTCCCTAATAGGCTATTTCATTCACAGCCTATTAGGGAAACAATGCACTATACAGTGCATTGTTTCCCTAATAGGCTGTGCATAGGCTATGTACATCCGACTGTACAGTAATTGCAAAAAGCAATTACTGTACAGTCGGATGTGCATATTTTTCCCCTTTTTAACCAGAGCATACCCCCCCAAGACCCACCCACCCACCCGCTTATGAACAAACCTATATTAAGGGTTTTTCCTGATAAACTTTATATGTAACTTTCCTGAGTAAAAATATCGTTTGTGGCAGCAGTTTGATGACCAGGCCAATTACCAGATTAATTGGATCTCTTTTTGTGACTGAACCGAAAATAGCATCAGCTAAAAAGAGGAAATCTTATCAAGAGGAAGTCTGAGATCACAGCAACACTGACACAGTTTGATACATTAGTGAGTGTGAGGAAGTGCAGTGCAGCACAGATATCACTGCCGTGTGAGTTTGAGAAATGGCTGCATTTGGTTGGCCCAATTTAGAGGCTAACCTCGTTGAGTCTCTTTAAAGACTGAGGGGAATGATCTCGGTGATAATTTTACACTGTGTGACGTCAGCTGAAGAGCAACTTGTGAATCCTACATTTTTTGTCACTGTTGTTGGTTGCTGAGGCGACTGCAGACAACAACAATACTCAGCCTTTGCTCTCTGCTGCCACACAGTCACACCCTTCAGTCTGGAATGTATGTAGCGTATAAATCAAGCACTTCGGACTGCAGTATGATTGGTGTGTTGGTGGGCATTATAATAGATTGTTACCTCTCTACCTCTCATTTTCTGTCTTTCTCTATCTTTTCCTTAAAAATGTATGTTTAAACCTGTGTTTCTTCTCCATCCAGAAATGAGCTGCATGCTGTGTTTTGTTTCTCTACAGATGTTGGCTCTTGTGAAACCGAGACATTGCTGTGTGTAAATCTTAAAATGATTATGATGGTTTCTTGTTAAATTTTAACTAACTATCTTTTTTTTCTATTTGTCTCTTTCTAGTCGCAGCCTGGCCAGGCCACACCTAAACTGGCAGCCCAGGTCTCCACTGTGAAGCCTGCACAGTTTGAGGTATCAAACATTTCTTTTCAATGCCCTGTAACAATGGATTGTTGTCTGACTGACCTCTGACCCACTCATTATCTGGACTATGTGTAGTATTGTTACTTCCTCTCCTGTTCCAGCTTCATGTTTTCAGTAGTTTTAAGTAGAGTGAGGGAAGAGGTTAAGCTGTGTCTTCAGAGCAGTAGCACACAGAAAAGAAAACTTTCCGTTTCCTTCCATACAAGCTAAGAGAGGTAACACCCAGTTTCTCAGTGGGAAGCAGTTTAACCCCTTAATGCTGCTCTTAAACAATAGATTGAAGTGACCCTCCATGTTCCGTTGGATGTGTTGTGGATTGGAGTAATTTCCAAATGTTAACGATAGCTCTTAAATCTTTGTTTAAATGAACTGGAAATGTTAAAGTAATTCACCAGTATGTTAATCGGGAACTCAGGAATTTTGACTATAAAACAGTTTATGACTACAGGTCCGTTTTGCACGTTTATTTTTAGGATCTTGGTTCTTTTTTCAACATACCAACATGATGTATGTTGCTAGAAAACACTTTGCAGACTTCAACAAAGACTTTATAGGTATTTGGCATAAACTGTATTTTAATAAGTGTCTGCCCAGTGCACTTTAGTAGGAGACAACAACAGGACAAACTGGTCTATAATGCATTAAGTTGGCAGGTTTGTTGGTTGGGTTGACGTGGTTGATTAATGCGGCGGGATCAGCTCCCACACAGCAGACGCTGATGCTGTTGTGTTACATGCATGCCTCTTTTGCTCCCAGAAGGCCGCGCATCCTATGTGAAATCACACTGGGGCAGCACTATGCCCCCTTTGCTTGGTTCTGCGTGAATAAACAAAGCGCGCATAACGACAGACCTTCACTTGGCCTTCAACAACTGGGCTTTGACGTTGTCTATTTTGGTGCCTGGCTCCTAGAGAAAGGCTTCGGTGGAATATTTGAACTTTAAAAAGTGTCTGTGTGCAGAAAATAGGTGCAACGCTATTTAAAATAGTATAATGTGAGACAATGACATGTTTTAAACTTACTTACTTAGTTATTTATAGACTAGACCTAGGATGGACCTTGGTGCCCCTTTTCATTCCTACTTTGCCATAGTGGGATACAGCTGCTCATGTATCAGTAGCGGTGTATATGAGCAGTGCAGTGTATGTGCATACGGTGGAGCCATAGAAACAACCATGGTATGGTGCATCAATAAAGGCCATCCAAAGGACTATCTTTACCTCTTTTTTCAATTTAAGGGGCACTACAGTGATTTAATGTTACACTTCCATAAAGTTGGGGACAGATTTAAAAAGAATGTTCAAAATGGAAGCATCAGAGGCAAAGATATCCTGACTTTAAAGGGGTGATAGAATGATTATATAGGGTATTTCACACTGTTCTTTATGGTCTCCTAATGGGTATGTAACATTAGTTGGGCTGAAAATGGCCTGGTTGATATTTTATTGGCCCTTATGCATCCCTGTGTTTTGGCCCTATTTGTAACAAGAGCTTTTCTTCCAAATATGGTATGGTCATGAATATTTAGATGAGCTGCGCGCTGCTTAGTTGAGCCTTAGCCCCGTACACACACATAGAGACGCATGCTGATTGGTTGAGCGACTCGCCATACACACGCATTAGAGGTCGTTGTGCTGATTGGTTGAGCGAATCCCCAATACACAGGCATTAGAAAGCGACAGAATCTCATATTCCAGACACTGCAATGTTTCCTTACCAAATTCACTTCTGAGACTTTTTATGCAAGAAAACAACTATATAAAGCTCAAATATGGGCCGTTTACGAAAATGGATGGCTAATTGCAAATTTGGTAAAACTGTGTGTCGGAGTTCAGCTGCCTGTGTTGGCGGCTCCGCCTGGCCTGCCTTCCTCCACAGACCCGGCTTGCTGTGAGCTCGATTGAGCTCGGCACGCTGCTGCAGCCCACAGCACCTCATACCGCGCAAAGTCACCGTTTGGGCTGGTGGACTACTACCAAACGCCGTCGCCCTGACAAAGCTCCAGGGCCTGTATTTCTCCTCTTCCTGCTAGCTAAATGGCCCGTGTGTGAGCGGCGGTCAGCAAGCTTGTTACACCAGCAATTTCTTACCACATGTTACACACATGTCAACGCCACTTAGCTATACAACATATAACTATATGTTTTATAAAGCTAACAACTGTGTCCGATTTCAAGTTAATGAATATTTGTGAGCTGTAAGGGTTTGTTAGCTGCGTTTCACTTGCACTCTCCCTTCAATCCTATGTGTACAGATTAGCGGCTAGTTAGCTTCATTTTTGGTCGTAATTGAGTATATTTACAGTTTGAATTTACGTCCCGCCACTTATACAACATCTAACTATATGTTTTATAAAGCTAACAACGGTGTCCGATTTCAAGTTAATGAATATTTGTGAATTCCAGAGGAATTCTAAGAGGAGGGTAACTAGCTCTCATTGATAGAGCTCCATCCAGCCGCAGGCTCTATCAATGAGACTCAGGACAAGCGGCGTTTATTTTCCCAATCGTTTGTTTAAATAACTCAACAAATTATAATTACACACATTATAAGATTAACTAGAATCTGTGGTAAGAGAATGCTGGCGTAAAACTCGCTGACCGCTTTCACTCACAGGTTGGGTACTTTGGGTATGAGGTGTGGGGTGCAGCGCGAGCTCAATCGAGCTACAGCAAGCCGGGTCTGTGGGAAGGCAGGCCAGGAGGCAGCAACACAAGCCAGCTCTGAAGTCCGCACACAGTGGAAAAATTGCATTAGACACAATTTTCAAACGCCCATATTTGACCTCTAGTAGTTGATTTCTACCGTTCTCTTAATACACCCGGCTTGACAAAGGTTCGGTTGAGATGCTTACGCAAGCAACTAGCTTTGTTGAGATTCGCCCGTTTTCAGCGGCAGTTTCAAAATATGAGATTTTCATAGTAAAGGGGTGTCAATGGGATTTTGAGCTTATATGTATGTCCTATTTACCCACCGAACTGTCGTTATTCAACTATGACCGGGTAAAATCGGTTTTGCATTCTATCACCCCTTTAAGTATTTTAGTATTGTCCTTATGTGGCCTTTTCCATTTCTGGTTTTGTCTTTTAGCTTCTGGTGGCTAACGCTGGTTATATTAAATGCAAATAAAAAGTTGTGGTCCTGATTAAAACAGCCTATTACGGAAACACACATCCACATTATAGAGGTCATATGGCTTGACATCACCAGATACGCCACAGATATTGGATTTTTAAAACATTCAGCATTAACTAGCGTACAACTAGCTCAACAAGCTTACTATGTGTAGCAGCAGCTCAATGTTTCTTTGGTGAAAACGATCAAGAGCTCTGATTGTTAACTTTAATCAACACAAGGATGCTGATAATTAAATGCTGATAATAAAGTTATTAATGTTATTTACATTCTTTACTGCTATTTTTACTGTGTATATGATATGTATTCTATGGATAATATAATAATGAATAATCAGCTTGTTACAAAATATGTCACAGGAAACTGACCAAATAATAATTGTCAGAGGTTTGTCGTCAGACTGCTGTAGAAGACCAACTAGATCCTACATTTCCCATAATGCAACCAATAGCATAAATGAATTCAATACTCCCTGCCTGGCAAACATCCACCTATTTCAAACATATTGCCCCTAGTTTGTAACAGATTCTTTCAGTTATAAATTTGTATATAACCTTTTTATATATATATATATATATATATATATATATATATATATATATATATATATATATAGTCAATGCAATCCAGTAAGCTGTAATAACGATAGATGATTGAGTTTTCCACGCCCGGTGCGTTACAGAAGGCATCGTCGGATCCACCATGGCTACAAAGCCTGGGCTGGTTACCACAGCAACAGGCGGAGCCACACAGAGTGGTGTCACAACAGGAGGAAGTGCTTCAATTGGGACAGCAGGAATGGCCAAGCCAGAGGTAGACGGACTGGATGCCTAAATAAAAATAGAGGGGGCTTTTGGCTGTTTGGTGTGATGTAACATGAACCACTGCTTTCTTCTGCGCTCTGAGCGTGTCCTCATTGTGACGCAGCTCACATCTCTTCATCACTGGCTTCATCTTCTTTTCGTCTTGGCAAAAACATGTTTTTACCTCCTCTGTGTCTCTCTGGCTCAGCCACCCAAACATCTTGACCTTTCAGAAGCTGAACACTTACTGTATCACATTAATGAGCTCTCATATCCTCACGCTTGGGATGAATGCTCGTCACAGACTGTGAAGCTGAATAACTTTCCCATGACTTTCTTTAAACACGTGCTCCTTGGTTTGTAGACTAACACTACGCCGGCAGGTGCTACTGTTATTGACATGTCATCCGCTGGGGCTACCTTTGTTGACATGACGTCAGCAGGGGCGAGGGGCGGTCCTAAAGGGATGTCAAAGGTAATGATATCCTCGTGCTCGGTGCTTTTCTTTTTATTTACATTACTGCTGATCATTTCACGGAAATGATTGATTTTCTGCCAACTAGGCAGCTTGCAGGTACTTTCCTTCATTTTATCAACCCTAATTCTTATTGAGGTTTTGTTGCTGTCCAGTTGTAATGTCTTGTGAGTTCCTGTTGGTCAAGCCATGTGCTTGTGGGAAACTCCAACATTTGTGTGTCAGCTGCTTAAGAACAGCCTTTCTAAATTCACATGTAACACCCGCCCTATGTAGCTTTCTAAATCTTCTCTATGTAGTAGTACAATGGGTCCATTTTCTCTGAAATTAAAAATAACTGGTGGTGACTCCAATAAGATTAAGCAAGTGTAATAAAAGTATCTGCCTCCTATTAGGTTTTGTTTTATCTGGTGTCTTAATTGTATGTACCCTATTAAACAGTTCCAAAACATGAATTGGCTATAATGAAATATGAACAACCAAGTACTTTGAATGCAATAAAACCAATTTAGTTAGGTATTAGTAAAAAGGTACACAAAATAATATCCCTGCAGATCAATTACAAAATAAATGCTAATAAAAATGGTACCCAATATTAATAAATACAAAGATAATTGTTGCTCCTCTTATTATCTCTCGGAAATTGTGCATCAAAAGTACATCTTTAATATGTGAACATCAACAATGTTCTGTGGGCCCACACACACTCTCACTCAGCAACTAAAACCAAAAATGTAAACAAAAAACCCTGTTACAGGCCTGAGTTGTGGTGCGGAAGTGTTGAGGCCTAAACACTGTAATGGCCATTTGATCTGTTCACACAAGCAAATAAAAAATATATATATTTATACATTTTAACCAACCGTACATATGTTTAGCCATATTTATTAGGGGTGTAACTGTTCACAAAATTCATGGTTTGGTTTGATACGAGACAGTGGACAAAAAGAAAGAAATGCCAGAGAAATTTACTTGATATTTACAATTTTTTTATTTATTAAAACTAACAACATAATGATCTTTTTTACTTTGAAAAATGACAGAGCTATACTTGACCCATCTTCTGGGGTGTCTTCTTAGCAGTATATAAACAAAAAACGCTCCTTAAATATATATACATGTTACAGCTTTCAGACCAACAGCTGGTGCTTTGGACAATTGGTTCTCTATTTGGGCTTTTGTTTTTTGTGCAAAGCAGCAATTACGGTCTGGCTGAAATGGATTCGTGAAGGAATAGTGTAATGGGGCTCAATTACTTTAACCATGTTTGAATAACCTGCGTTATCCACTACAGAGTAGGGTCTCATATCTGCGGCTATAAATGTACCAATCGCCGCAGTGATGTCTTCTGCCCCGTTTTGAATCAGTTGGCGATTGCTGCTTAAATGCTGCAGGGATAGTTTGTAGCGCGTGTGTTGCTTCTTGTTTTCGTCTAGTTCCAGTTATTGACACACTGAGGTGATGTTGGCGTAAACTAGTTGACATGTTTGTAGTATTCCCACTGGTGTAGCCTATTCTCGTGTAGCAGATGCGACATACCGTTGTTTTTTTTATCCACCGCTCTGGTCTGGTAATATTTGCATTAACGTTACTAGCCATATTGCAACGAGCTAGTTCAGCGTAGCGTGCCTGACTGGTGTATAGTGTTTTTCTTTGGGAGTGGGAGGGGCAGACAGCACGTTGTCTGTTACGTTGTTTGGGCTGCCTGGTTGAGTGCAGCGGCACTGAGAACATTGTATTTCACAAAATGTAAGGTCTTTTTTTTTTCTACATGAAATTGGATTAGTCCAACGAATCGTTTGGTTTGTAATGCGTACCTAATCGAAAGCCTCGTACCGACCGGTTCAATACGAATACGTGTATCGTTACACCCCCTAATATTTATACATCTTAACACGGGCTGATAAGTTTCAAGGCTCCTGTGAACTACTGTACCTGGGAGGCAAAAATCACTTTAGAAGTCAAAAAGGTCAGCAGTACTATAAGTATAGTATTTATACATTTGTTTTCAATGGGCTAAACCATTAAAAGCACCATAATTTAACAAATTACACTGATAAATGGTCAGATTAGTCTCAGTAGACCTGATTGGTTAATAACTCAGCATATTTAAAGTCAGTATTCTTGCTTTAGTCAGAATACAGTGGCAGATCTGACCAGAGATCATTGTACATTTTCTCCTGCTCTGTTTTTACTGTTAAACACTGTTAAAATGTTGTCCACATCTCTTGTCAATATGTTTACTGGATTCAGAAGTGCTGTGAATCTTTCGTTCTTGTGTTTTTGAGTAATCATTTGGCTGCATATTCGTAGACTGCGGCTGTCTCCCAAGTCAAAGCCCCAGCTACAGGTCCATCTCCTGCTGGTGGAGTGGCTGCAGCCGCTGGCATCGCAGCGACCACTGCTGTGACCGAAACCAAAGAGTCACCCAAAGGCACAGCCAAGGTAGACTCCACTGCTACAGGCTTCTCAGACTCTTTATGGTGACTCCCTCAAGGTGTACTCTTCAAGGCTTTCTTTCTGCAACATCTCCTCTGTGCCGCAGGCTCTTATCAGGTTTTTGTTACTTTCTTTGCCTGAGAACACTCAGATGCTTGCTTTGGACATGGCTCGCTTGGAGAGGACCAGTTGCGAAGTATAAAGGACTTGTGTTCTTTACTCTGCAGCCCTTTGCTTCACATGCCTTAACTTGTTATTGTATTTGCAAAAAGTCCACACCCGTCCAACACCTCACAACATACATCAGAAATCTGAGTCAGCGGGAGAAACAAATGGAGAGGAGAGGCCGACCAGTTTTTTTGTGTGTCTTCTAGCTCTAGTGTCTTTGCCCAACAACTGCTGACTCTAAACTAATATCTGTCATCAACTTGGTGGAGGATCACTTTTGTTGGAGACGGTCACTCACTGTCCTGTCTTTTATTTCTTCGGGTGCATTACCGACTTTGTGCATGTACAGGGGACCTGTAATTTCACTTGACATGTACTTGGCTTATAATAGATTCAAATGCATTGTATTTTAGAGTGCCACTACCACCACAACAGTCAAAGCTGATGTGCATAAAGTTGATCCTGCTAAAACATCACAGCCAGTTGCCGTGACTGCAGCTGGAAATGTATCTGTGCAGGGGAAGAAAGAAGCTAAACCGACTCAAACGAAGGTAGACGATCCTGAAACCAACGGGTGGAGTCTGATAATTTATTTGGTGTATTTCCTGTCTGTCGAATATTAATGGATATGTTGCATTACATACTTTTAATGGTGCTCTGGTTGGATAGACCACTACTGTGCCATTTCGGCCTTGTGAGATTTTTCATTGGTGTCAGATTTAGGGAAAATGTCTCTTTGGATGATATGATGAATGCTATTTTCATGTGAAAAAGTGAGGTTTGGCTTGACGCACATTGATGAATTTTCAGTCAACTCTTTCTTGAGTAATAACACAATCGCATAAACTGTAAATACCACGCTATCAATGTCCGTGTGTTGCGTGATTCATATCTTTGAGGTCTGTGTACTGATCCTGGATCTGTGTTGCAGGTGCAGGTAGAGGTTCCTCCCGCAGCAGCTAAAGGAGCCAAAGAGGTAAATACTTAGCGAAGCAGTATGAGTTTGATTTGAAAAGCATGTTGCTTGCGCAAGTGTGCTGAGTTGTGTTGCATGCGCAGGTGGATCCATTGGATGCCCTGGCTAGCATACTGCCATCAGCTGATTTCGCACCCAAACAGCCTGTATACAGCGGGCCAGAAGTCAGAGAGGTACAGCACAGTGTGCACGCATGTGTGTGTATATAAACTGAGCAGGTATGTGATTGCATTGAGCTGAAGCATGCATCTGCTGTGAGTAACCGTTTGTGTTGCATGTGTCACAGCATGAAGTCACCTCTGAAAAGGGTCAGAAGTGTGGAGAAAAAGACAGCACGCTGCCTCCAGGCTACAGATTTGAAAATATGGTCAGTTCTCCCTGCCTCTTCATTGCTTCTTCACTAGCTTTGCCATACCGCCAGCGGAGTGTGTTTTTTGTCCCATTGACAGACTTCGCTGTCGTTTATAAAGGGACTATTTCTTCAGTAGGAAGCAGCTCCTATGAAAACACATCTGTGGATTATCTAGAGTATTGGGGACGTTTTTAAATGTCACTTTTGATGCTGTGAGCACCAATAACTACATTCACCCCCCTTATATAGGGTGGAGCTGTATAGGGCTGAATGTCAAATATCATCAAGATTTTGATACCAACAGAAATATTACTATTGTATATACAACTATTGTATATACAATTCAAATGATACTCGGCCCTAGATATAGATATCTCAAAACCTGGGCACATAGAACCATAGACAAAACATAAAATGTAAATTTCGATGCATAGAACCAAAACTATCTGCATGGCCGGATGCCGCTAGAGGAGACGATAGTGGGGATTTTTTTGTAATTTGGGTAAACTATATTTGTTGAGTTCCTGAATTACTTCAGCATTTCATTTCTTTTCTTTCAATCTAAAATTAATCTTTTTTTTGTTCTAGCCTCCAGTTCCTGCAAATGTTAAACCCAAGGATGTCCCTGTAAGTTAACCTTTCATAACCCACATTTAGAGGCGTCGCAACCTCATGCATTACGCTAATTGTGGTACAACTCAGACTCCATCTTTGTAAACTTTTTTCAACATGTG
Organism: Perca fluviatilis; assembly: GCF_010015445.1. Lineage (NCBI taxonomy): Eukaryota > Metazoa > Chordata > Actinopteri > Perciformes > Percidae > Perca > Perca fluviatilis. The sequence continues at coordinate 10,304,673 of NC_053115.1, read as the reverse complement.
TAAGCAAATGAGCATGCAGTCGCATTACACACACATTCAGGAAGCACTATTTCCACTGTCTGATCTCCTGGTTCCTCTAGAGTGTGGAATGTTGCATTGCACTGGTGGGTGTTGTCTCAGCAAACAGCACAGGACTCACCTTCTGTATTCGAGCCCGTTGGTTCTTGTCCGACTCAACCCAAACAAGCACAACTACATCGACCCACACCCATGCGCTAACACACTGATACATCTGTTACACACTTTGATATCCACCTATACGTAGGCTACTATCTACTCACCCTCAACACACCCACATTTGCATCATAGCTTACTCCCACTTTGTCATTTTTTTCTAGCAAGAAGCTTCTTTAGCTCTGTCTCATGGTCCGTTTCCACCCAGATACTTTCCTCCAGTGTTCATTTTTCTGTTTCGATGTTTATCATAATCTTTGCTAAATCAGAGTGATTTTATGTCTAAAATGTGTATTTTCAGAGATTTTAATTGATTGTTTTGACTCAGTGGAATGTGAAGGGTGTGTCTGTATTTCCCCTGGTACATACAGGCTGGTTTGCATTATTTTGCACTTTTGTTTGCCTTGGACAGGCATGCCCTCTAGTGGAGAATCATGTTGCTGTTAAACATGGCTAAATTAATCGGATTATTAGTCTGAAAAAAATCTGATACGTCTAGGCAATGTGTTATTATCTGGTGGTGACGCACTCTGTTTTTTTTTTTTTTTATCTTAGAAACCAATGAGCACAGACGATGCCCTGGATTCTCTTTCAGATGGATTCATGGCTTCAACCGTTCCAGCTGCACCCAAAAAGCAAGAGGTCAGAGTCTTCAAGCATGTAGCACTCAGCTGCTAGTCCATTCTCTAGCTTTACACCCCATGCACCGTCTTGACAACCGTTCATACCTAAAATTTCCAGTTGGGCATTTCTGTTATAGACCTTATGAGCCCCTGAATATACACATACATTCTTGAATGAAATTGAATGAATGAAAGTGCTTTTTTAGTAGTCTAACAAATTCCCGTCTTGTATTCTTCTTTATGAAATATATAGAAAAAGGACTATGTTGAGAGTGTCAGTGCCTCATCTGCTGGCCCTGCTAACTTTGCACCACCTCCTGTAAAGGTAACGTCAAATTAACTTTGAAGTCTCTGACTGAATGAGCTAAGAATTTTATTGTCTAATGTCAGGTTTCTGTTGCAGAAATCTGAAATCCCTGCTGCCGTTCCCCCTGTGGCTGTGTGTCCTGCTCCTCCAGCTGATAAAAAAGCCAAGATAGAGAAGGCTACGGGTGATTTCTCTCTGGAGGCTGGGCTTCCCTCTGCTACTGCCAAGGTACAGTAAGCTCACACCTCCTTTTCTTCCCTATTGGCTGGTCAAAAAAGTTGTTGTTCTTGAACGTTGTCTCTGTTTGCTGTTGTAGAAAAGTGTACCTCCTGTGGCTGTTTGTCCTGCTCCTCCTGCTGATAAAAAAGCCAAGACGGTGAGATTTAGAGGAGTTGAAGTAGACTAGATACCTTTTCCCTTGTCCCTATGTCCCTTTCCTGTTTCCTGTGACCGATTAGTAATTCTTAACTTCCTGTCCTGTTCTCTCCTCAGGATGGCTCTCTGTCTCTGGATCCTTTCAGCGCTCTCAGTGACACATTGCCAGCAGACCAACCAAAACCTGAACTCCCAAAACTCAGACCTCAGGACATCGTCTCGGTAGGAGCACATAGTTCACACAGCTGCTGTTGGCTTATCGGTAGCATTTGTGTGTCAGCTCCTCACAGAAAGACTCACCTGGCATTATTATGTCCTCCTCTTTTCCTTTTTTTAGGAGGATAAACTCAAGAAGGAGAAGGGCGTGTTTGTAGGAGAGAGGGAGGACTCACTTCCTCCACAATACAGGTTTAATAAGGACAAACACCAAAATCTGCCTGCTCCTACACCTGAGGTGAGACTCGGACAAATTCACTTTATGGCCCTTAAATGCACAATATCTAATGAGTATCTCTAACTGTCTGTGAGAGAGAGACAAAGAGAGAAAGCGAGGGACAGAGAGTGCAGCAGTTGTTGAGCGAGCTAGAGAGTGAATGAAGAGAAGGAGCGCCGAAAAAATCAGTTATTAAGAGGAATGAAAATGTATTTTCACAGCGGTTATGGTCTAAAGCACAAATAAACACAGACACACACACCTCCGCGGGAAGGTGTCCCATTGCCGGGTTATGAGTGAATGCAGAGCATACCACCACACATTTCTAGTGGGTCATTTAAATGATTCAGAGAGATCATTTTTGTATTAGTCTTTACATATATATATATTTTTTAATGAAAATCCATTACATATTGTACCTTTTTAAATTATCACTGTGATACAAATACAGTAGTACAGAACATTGATATAAAATATATCTCTCTCTCTTTCCTCTGTGTCCTTCCTCCTGCAGCCCACCATAGATGCTGGTGAGGCTCTGGACTTTTTGTCTGAAGGCTTCACGACCTCCTCAGCAGCGCCTGCTGTCCAGGCGCCTCCTGCAAAGGTACACTGTAGATCTGTTACTAGTAACTGCAGACACAATTGTAAATTGCAGAAATACAGTATCTACTACTCTTCAAATGTTGTCTCTGGTGGTTTTTGTAGAAAGCAGTTCCTCCTGTGGCTGTGTGTCCTCCTGCTGACAAAAAAGCCAAGATGGAGAAAGTCAAGGATGATTTCTCTCTGGAGGCTGGAATTACTTCTTCTACTGGCAAGGTACAGCAAGCTCACGCCTCCTTTTCCTGCAAGCATCTCTTGGCTGGTCGAATCGCCCAAAACAAAGCTTTGTCCCTTGAGGATAAAAGTCTATATGATGGACTGAATGTCCATTTATTTGGACGTCCTATAAAAAAAGGCGCTTCTTATGACTTCAGATCTTGGCTCATTTTGGATTTTTTCGAAAGCATCAAAGTAAGCCAGGTGCAAACAGGAACTTGTAGCAATAAGGCAGGATGCAGATTTGCCCAAAATAGGGTCACCAGATTTCCCAGAACTAAAACGGGGACACTTTGCGCGTGACCACAGTGCTCGTGCACGCACACGCTTTTTAATGTGAACATGTGCCAGCCCAGGTCAGACATAGACACAGACAGATTAGACATCTTTCTACATTCTACGTTTAGTTAATGTTCAGGCTATAATAAGACCACGTCGGCTATGTAATTGCTGACAACCGGGACAATTTCATAGTGGTTGGTGTAAACCGGGACATTTTAGCGTCCCGACAGGCTTTTGTCGGGACTCGGGACACGCAACTGAAAATAGGGACTGTCCCGGTCAAACCGGGACGTCTGGTCACCCTAGCCCAAAACAAAAAGGCTATATGAGTCTACTGCCATGCTAGCAGCTCTGTGAGGCTGTGCTTTGGCACAGTGGCTCTTGGAGCGTAATGCTAACATCAGCATGCTAACATGCTGGTGTTTAGCAGGGTATAAATCTTACCGGGCATGTTTACAATCCTAGTTTAGCATGTTAGCATGCTACCGTTTGCTAATTAGAACTAATCACAAAGTACGGCTGAGGGTGATAATGGGAGTAGTATTCAGTCAGGGATCAGCAGACACGAAGAGCCGCGTTGGTAGCGTTGCTTAAAACACAGAGGTTGAGATAGTTTTAAGTTAAATGATCAATGGCAGTTAACTAACTTCCGATGTAGGCCCTCATCCACTCCTCATTATAAATCTGGTCACAAATATATTTGTAAAATTAACAAATACAGCTACAGATAGCCATTAATATAAAGTTTAATGTCATCTCTGTTGTCTGGTGTAGAAAGTTGAGTCCTGTGCAGTTCCCCCTGTGGCTGTGTGTCCTGCTCCTCCTGCTCCTGTCACAGTAAAGAAAACTGCTGCTGGAAAGGACGCCACTGACGGCAAGCTCAAGACTGGTCAGGTGAGATATGTCTTGTCACTCTTTTACGGGAGATGCCTTTTATTTCAATAGTTAAACTGACAGACCAGTAGAACACAATCTCCCGTTCTCTCCTCAGGATGGCTCTATGTCTCTGGATGCTCTCAGCGCTCTTGTTGACACGTTGCCCGTAGACAAACCAAAACCTGAACTCCCCAAACTCAGACCTGAGGACATCGTCTCGGTAAGAGCACAAACACTCACGGGCACAGAGTTCACACAGCTTTTGATTGCAGAAAGCCTCCTGCTCTTGGCTTATCGGTAGCATTTGTGTGTCAGCTCCTCACAGAAAGACTCACCCGGCATTATTATTTCTTCTTCTCCTTTTTACAGGAGGACAAACACAAGAAGGAGAAGGGCGTGTTTGTAGGAGAGAGGGAGGACTCGATTAATCCAAAATACAGGTTTAATAAAGATGAACTAAAAAATCTGCCGACTTCTAAACCTGAGGTAAGACTGGGGAAAAAAATCGATTCAATATTCTTAAGGGTGTTTGGCTCATAAATATGTTAAATAAACACTAATTGCATGTTATTGATTTATTCCATCACTCTGCCCTCTTGCAGCCCACCATGGATACCGGTGAGGCTCTGGACCTTTTGTCTGAAGGCTTCATGACCTCTTCCGCAGCTCCTGCTGTCCATGCTGCTCCAGCAAAGGTACACTGTAGATTCAGTTCCTGTAGCAAACATCTGCTGGGTGATGTAGCGATGACACATTTCAGCAGATGGAAAATGTACACAGAAACAGTAGAGATGGTAGTATTTGGTCTTTTGGGGTGCTTAGTTAGAAGAGAATATGAATACACCACTCTCATGTTTATCTGAAGCTGCAGCCAGTTGCTGCTTGTGTTAAGGCTCTGACACACCAACCCGATTATCGGCCGTCGGACAGTCTGGCGAGGTCGGTGACTCGAGTCTGTTCGGTGCGTTCCGTGCCATCGTCAGGCGGAGGAGCAGTCTGCGTTCATTTTGGCCGATTTGACTTGTTGAATCGGCCAGTGGGCAGTCGGACTCAATGACCAATCTGATTGGTGGAGTGCTAGCCCTTGACTAGCGAATCAGTGCACAAGAAAACCGGAGCTGACAACGCCAGTATCTTCTTATTACTAGCCATCGTATTTTCTTCCGTTCAGCGGGTAATGACAACAACGATCCTTCTTGACTACTATCAACACTCTCTGATGAAAACAAGGACTGACGACAGCGTGCTCTGTGTTTACTAGGTCTAGAGAGATGTTCCGTCATTTCCGGTTTTCATTTTTTGGGCGACTATACAGATTAGCCCCGCCTGCTGTTATGGAGATGTATTACATCTCGCGCACGCGCAGAATTTAGGATCAAGTCGGCGTCGCTTCGGTGTGTTCCGTGGCACTTTTTTGACCCACTCGGGGAGATGGGAGCTGACTGATCAGTCCGACGGTCGGCCGTCGGGTTGGTGTGTCAGAGCCTTTAGCGTAGGATCAATAATGGAACCGGGGAAACAGCTTTCCTGGCTCTAAAGATCACTGATTAACATGTTTGAATTTTTTTTTTTAACCCATACAAAAATCGGAGTGTAAACCTACACGTTGAGCCAGGCTTGCTGATTCCTTCTGTTTCCAGTCTTTATGCTAAGCTAAGATAAAGGTCTCCTCACAGAGTGAGAGTGATATCGGTCTTCTTATATAACTCCCAGCAAGAAGCCATATAAGTGCATTTCCTAACATGTTGAACTTTTCTTTTTAAGACTTTGTTTGAATCAGCCTGTTGCGCTTTTTTTCAATTCCTCACTTTGTTATTGCTGAAAGCTGTTGTCTCTGTTTTTCAGACCAAAGTAGAGGATTTGTCAGCTCTGGATCTACTCTCTGGAGATTTTGTTGCTCCAACTAAAGCTTATGGAGTTCAGGCAGAAGGGGTCAAGACACCACAGGTAAAGCTTTGGCTTATTTCTACTTAACTCACTTATTTTCTAAGAATAGCAGGAACACGCCACCGTTTTTTGAAATAGGGGTTATTCAGCGTTTCCCCTAGATTTAGATAGGTGGGCAAACACATTTTTGTCTCAGCGCATGCATTGTCTTAGCCGCTAGTTTAGCTTAGCATAGTGAATGAAATCCTTTGTTGCCGGATAGCATGTCGTGAGTAAAAGTGAGCCATAAAATAAACCTTATTATTTCTTGTGGCCTGTATATTCACAACGAGTACAAATAGCAATGCAGGTTAAGACTAGGCAGTTTCCTAGGCAGATATTGACTTGGGACTATATTGGGGCGAAGTACTGCTACTTGGGCACAGAGATATCAAGCAACACCTGAAAACCCCCGGGCGTGTACCTTAAGCTTACCATCAACACTATCATAGTTACATTATATGCTTCCTGTTCTCTCCTCAGGATGGCTCTCTGTCTCTGGATGCTCTCAGCGCTCTCAGTGACACGTTGCCCGTAGACCAACCAAAACCTGAACTCCCAAAACTCAGACCTGAGGACATCGTCTCGGTATGACGCACACACACACACACACACACACACACACACACACACACACACACACACACACACACACACACGCGCGCTGTCAATGTTTCATGTACACATACATGAAATGCATGGATTTGGTATCAGAAAATTATATCGATGCCATTCTTTTGTTTATTTCCATGTGTGCATTCTTTTTTGTTTTTTTCTCCTTTTCACAGGAGGACAAACTCAAGAAGGAGAAGGGCGTGTTTGTAGGAGAGAGGGAGGACTCACTTCCTCCACAGTACAGGTTTAATAAGGATGAACTCAAAAATCTGCCTGCTCCTACACCTGAGGTGAGACAAATACACATATAATTGAAAAGATGTAGTAATTGCTTTTTGGAAGTTTCTTTTCTTTCTTTTTTTGTTTTGCAAAACATTCTCTACATTATGTGCATTGATAAGGCAAATATCTCAGCCATATTTAACCTTAAAACTGTGTCCCATGAATATATTTTAATCAGAGGTCATCATTTCCCTTTCATTCTCCCCTCCTGCAGCCCACCATGGATACCGGTGAGGCTCTGGACCTTTTGTCTGAAGGCTTCATGACCTCTTCATCAGCTCATGCTGTCCATGCTGCTGGCATCACCCCCTCAGCTCCTCCTGCACAGGTACACTCTAGAGCCAGCACTGTTTACCGCAGCTCTAAATAATAAAATATGATGCAAATATACCTCTTTGCAACTTTGGAACTTTAGAAATTTAGAAAAATCCTACGCCGATTTTAAAGACTCTATTCTGTCACTTCCTCAGCCCTCTGCAGACTTTGCTCTGGATGCCTTAGCGGGAGAATTTGTTTCCTCCACTGCCGCTTCGACGGTGAAGTCCACTGCTTGTGTTCCCACAGAAACTGCCAAAGAGGTAAACACAAGAACAACTCGAACCTTTTTTTTTTTCCGTACTCTCTAAAACCCTGCAGATACATTAGAACGTTTTTGTCTGTGTGTTTGTACACTCAGCTATCCGGAGGAGCAGGCAGTGCCTTGGATGCTCTGTCAGACACCTTGAAGGATATCGCACCCGCCCCTGAACCTGCCCCACTTCCTGCCAAAGACATTGTCAAGGTAGCCAGCGTTCTTCAAGGGCATAGCCAGCACAGGAGAGAATATTTTCGATTTGTGATTTGATAAGAAGTTGCCAGTGACTTCAGCTGATTTGTATGGTTGTTGCAGGAGAAAAAGGTTGTCGAAGAGAAGCTGATTAAGATGGGCGAGAGAGACGACTCGCTGCCACCAGAGTATCGACCCACTGAGAAAGATCTTAAGGTAATAAAACTCTTATTACTCTCTCTGTTACTGTTGTCAGTTCTGCTGGAGAGTTATTTGTTGGAAGTGCATGTTTAAACCAATAAAAACATTTTTAGATTTGACTTATCTAACTTTGAATCTGGGGCAAAAATATTGTGTGAGGGTGTTGCTTTCAGTGTTTACTGGGACATGCTTGTTAGTAGTAGTAATTCTACTGTGTGTCTAATGTTCATCAATTTCATTTTAAAGAAAACAACAGAAGCACAGGCAAAAGCAGCTGCCGCACCCAAGGGGGTAAAAATGCACACACTCACAGATTATGACATTAGACAGACGTGCACTGTTAAATGATACAGTATACAACATGCAGATGGTTTGGTTTCCTGTCTTTCTGCAGAAGACTATGGATGATAAAACAGCCATGGACCTTCTGTCCAGCGACTTCTCTAGTGCTCCCAGGACCATTGACCCAGTCACATCACCTGCTGGCACCATAAAGCTGGATCCTCCTGTCCTGGACTCAGGGCCCTTGAAGGTAGCACACAAAAAAACACATTTTGGAGGGCAGAGCAACACATTTTGACATGTCATAGTGAAAAAAGCACAGTTGTAACTAATATTGGTCACATTAGGTCATTTAGGAAAAACAGTTAATTTGCATGTAGGCTCGCTGGAATGGCTTCCTGGGACACAACATTTGTTAGTTCCAGCTGTGCATTTCCTTCTAGGACAGTAAAATGTCTGCTGTGAACAAGGCCTATTATGGTGCTATGCAGTGCCCTTTGCTGTTATGTTTCAGTACTGCACTTCCCAGATATCCCCTCAAACAAATGGCTTTCTTCGGATTATCTTTAGATACAACCTTTCATAACACTGGGGCTTCAGAACAGCAATGTACAGCAAATTAGCAATTGAAAGTGGCAAGCTGGACATTTATGTATGCTTAATAGTTTCAAATTCTGTCTTAAAGCTATAGTGCGTAGTTTCTGCCACCCCCATGAGGAAATTTAAGTAATGACAACAAAACTGTCAGAGCGTCCACATGACACACACACACACACACACACACACACACACACACACACACACACACACACACACACACACACACACACACACACACACACACACACACACACACAGTTGGTAATCTCCAAGGAGGACATGGCGGAAAAAAACAAAACATAATGGACTCTTCAGAAGAGGTCATTATCTTTACTTGAGTTTCTTTGCGGGAAAGTCACCAGACAACACAATCTTCTGAACATAGTCATACTGAGAAATACAGAGAGAGTTGTGTGGAGCTGATAGTCTTAATTAGCTTTGTAGCAACTCATTTGGCAATGGCTTGAATGTAACGAATGTTCATGAATATCAAAAAGTTACACACTAAAGCTTTAAACAACTGTATTAGTTCAGTGCATGAATGCATTAAGAGCTAATCATGTTTGATATGTTTGTTTATCACTTATTTAGTTATGTATGTATCTATTTATTTATTATTCTTTCCTAGCCAATGGCTGGTACTGTCCTGGAGTCCCTGTCTGACACCCTGCTCCCAGACGCCCCAGAGTTCAAACCTAAGACGGACAAACCAAAGGTAAAAGAAAGATCCGAGTGAAATCGGGATGTAAGATCGCTCTGTCAGATGAAATTACTGATACAGTAAAAGTTGAAAGAAAGTGAATGAAAACCAAATGTAAATGTAGAGCTTGACATTTAATGGTAACAAGGTTCTGTTAACTAATGGCAGTTCGTAAGTATTGATGTTAAACACTGTTAGTCACATTGTTACATGGCGCCCTCCGCAGGTTGTTTACTAGCATTTACTGTATCAGTGGTCACCTCCTCATGGAGCAACGAGCAATTGTTGAGCCTAACCAAGGTGCCGACTTTGTTACAGGGCAAGAGCAAGTCAAAGTCAAAGTCTAAAGTAAGCAAACTGACTGCTGCATGTAGACTTAAAAAAAAAATGCAGTTCAATATGCACGATGCTGCACAAAATAAATCTGTGCACTTATAATTAAACCAAATCAAAAATCTCCATCGGTGGAGCCTGCACAAAGCTGCATGTGATGCTCTCTGCTGTCTCTGCTTTGGCTGATGTTAATTCCACAAAGTAATTGCATTACATTTATAGAATTATTGATGCAAAGGCGCTGCTTTTTCTTTTCCTTTCTATATTTTTCTTTTTTCTTTTTATTTTATTTTTAAACTTTAACCTTGTATTTCAGAAACACCAAGCAGAGGAGCCATCTGCCGCTGACCAGCTATCAGATCAGCTTAGCTCAGACGTTGTGCCAACATCTACAAAGAAGGGAGGCAAGAGCTAGACCACTTGGTAAGGTTCGTTGTAATCTATTGCACAATTGTACGTGATCAAAGATGCTCAACATGATAAGGAGAAACCTCTTTCCACTGACTGCTGAATATGTCACATGTTGCAGGTTGTCAGTAGAATCCCCCCACCCCCCACCCCCCCGGCCACAGGGACGCATCAGTGAGGGAGCTGCTTTCTGGATAATGATTCTATTTTTCTAAATCGTCGAGAATGTATACTGGATGAATGACAGACCTAGACATACCCATAAGACACAAACCCATAAGAAAAAAAAAAAACACAAAACACACACACACACACACACACACACACACACACACACTCTCTGCATGCGGTGCCTTTTTTGTTTCACATGTATTTAAGGAAGAGAAGGTTTAGGTTTCAGTCTTTGGGGAAAAAAAAGATTATAAAACAAAATGGAGAATGGGTGAAGAACGGGCGTAAAGTAAGGAGGGAAACTTTGGGGAATGAGAGAAGATTAAGTCAAGTGAAAAATCTTTAGTTTTGTTGGTTGATGTGTTGAGCGTGCTGAGGGAAGGAAGGAGTTCCTCGTCAGAGTCCTGTATCTACACATCAGCTGAAAGTTTTCCAATGAAACACTAATATCACAACATAGTGCCTGGTAAGCCTGGTGGTGTTGTGGCATTGGTTGGACCAGCGGTGACCGTCAGCTTACGTGGGAGCAGTACGGAGTGGGTGTAGGATCGGGATGTTTGTGCAATTTTAATGTACACAGAAAAGCCAAGTTTTCTATCATGATGTGGTCTGATGCCACAAAGACACTAGTGGACAGCTTAGTTTGCTTATATTTTGGACAATACATAGTTGACATCATTAAATATGTGGAGGATTTCCAGGAGGTGTTCTGCTTAATTCTGTATCCCTTGCAAATGCATTTTACTTTCTGTAACAAAAATATGCTGGTGTCCAGAAGTGCACTTAGTGAACCGAGGTGGTTACAAGCTTTTACGATGCCCTTGTTTGTATACTGTTAAAAAAAAAAAAAAAGATAAAGGAAAAAAAAAGATTTTTGTTCTATATACGACAACACTGTATAATTTACAAAGGGCTTTCAACTGTAAAGTTAAAAATCAATGTACTGGCCCCAAAGGTTTTTTTTCATGTCAAAGGTGTTATGTGTGAGTGTGAGTCAAAAGATATGAGAGGTATTTTAGATGTGGGAAGACTAATTAAATAAAATAAAATCAAAAAAAAGTTGTAAGGGTGTAAGGTGTGAAATGGTTTCTACGATTTTTACCGAAACAAAAACTAACATGAACTGTCTTAATATGTAAAGGAAAGCTAAATAATAATAATATAACTGTTTTCTTAAAGGTGCAAGGGAAGTGTGTGTATATATTAGAATGAACAGAAACATAATCTACTCCAGGCTTAGTGGGTTTTCACCCTGCATACAGTTGTAGCAGCCCACTTCCTTTTTACTCGGAGGGGGCTTACAACAAAACAAATGTCTTTCGCTCAAACTTTATATTTCTGTGCCGAGACGCTGAATAACTGATGGGTATGCAAATGCTTGGGTTGGATGTGCAAAACAAAATTACATAAATGTAAAAATGAAACATGAATAAAGACAAATACAATTAGTTGTTTATTGAGTGATAATATATTTTATTTTTAAAATATTTCAAGCTACAAAAACTCAGAAAGTGGGATACTTTCTAAAATGCTGTACATCCAATTTTACAAAAGGAAAAACAATTCCTCGTAACTTTGAAACCATATAGATATTTGAATTACAAGACATTTTTCAAAAATAAAATAATAGAAACAAAAGCTTAACTAAATAAAATGTTTCAAGATTTCAAGTTATCCTGCTGAAAATAAAATCAGAGCAATTTCTTCTTTTTTAAGTGGTTATTAAATATTTCCAAGCTAAGGCAAGTTAAGTTCTTGTTTAAAAAAATTTCACAAAATCTAAAGGACTGTACGGTTATTAAGGTAAAAAATCTATGTAGGTAGACTGCTGAAAAAGCCAGTGTGAAATTGACTTTGGCTCTATACAAAAGCAAAATTAATTATATACAATTGTTTGCATGATGTTTGAAATAAATGTAAATCAGTGCTTACTTCATTTCATGTTATTTCATATTATTTCATTAGAAGAGTTCAATCGTGATGTGATGGCGCAGCGTTATCGGCCGTAAAACAACAACGTTCAAACTACAGATGTTGGCGAAAAGCTTTGAAGATATTTTAAAGAACTTTTTTTAAGTTGGCAGCAACATGTTCACCAGAAATGTGATTTAAACTGAAAAATCATTTCTGCAACAGTAACAGTAACACAAGCCCGTAATAGAATTGCCGTTTACATCAGTGTCCATGAAATTACACACCCCATTTGGATTAAACTTGTCGTTTGTCCACTTTTAGTTTTTCAAGATCCCCCGACCGTCGTCTATATGAGATAAAACAAGGTATTTAAAATTAATAATAATAATAAAAATAATAATAATAATAATAATAATAAATTGTTTATTTCAGTGACTCAGTTCTGTTGTCAAAATGGAAGTACAAAGGAAACGCTGGGCTGTAGCTACAATTGAGGGAACTGCTGTTATGTCTTCCATAATGTGTTAAAACTTGACATTTTTTACAACATATGAGACTGGATTTAATAAATAGGTAAAGAATTCAGTATTTCTCCACCAATAATCCTGGCAGTGTTGGAAATATTTTAAAGCAGCATTCTGAAATAAAACACTTTATTTTACGGGCGAGTAAGTTAAGAAAGAGAACTGAAAAGAACCACAAAGTTCAGACAGTTTCAATTTCAATTAGTTCAGTTAGCTGCATTTATGAACGTTTGATTTTCAGAGTAATTTCCTTGAAAACGTTTTATTAAATTTTGGACTATTGACCTCAGTATTCCTAAAAGTCTGGCTACGGCCCTAAATGGAAAGACAATATTAAATTAAAAGAAAATAAATAAATAACTTACTTTCGTTTGTGATGGTGTGGGCATCTCCGTGTCCTTATATCTACATAAAATCCAAAGTGTTAAATTAAAACACGTTGCAAATCATTACACACACACACACACACACACACACACACACACACACACACACACACACACACACACACACACACACACACACACACGCACACACACACACACACATCACAGCCAAATCATCCAAGTTTTAAATCAAGAAAAGCAAATAAAAAAATAATGATTAAAGAATTTTGAGAAACACTTGCAGCATTTACAATAATTTTCAGCTTCCCAAAGACATTTATTGACTGCATATGAAACTTTGTGCAACAGCGTTTAAGATATCCGATGAACTTACGGTTGCAGTACACGGTGGTGATGATGAGGAGTAGAAGAAGAAGGCCACAGCCGCCGGCCAGTGGGCCCAGTATGATTGGGGTACAAAACATTTGAGGACTGGTTTCCCCTGCAAAGCACGTGCTCATTTACCACCAGCGTCGTACATATGAAGATGATAAGGTCTCACTACAAACAGTTGTGATTGTGAACAATTACCTTGCTCGTTAATGTTGTTACAAACACATGTCGCAGCAGTTGTGCATAGATTTTGTTCGGTGGTGGTGGCCTGTGGGGCTTCCACTACTGCGACTTCAGCTTTTTCTGAAGGGAGAAGAACGATGTGATAGGAAGTGATTCTGAAAAGCTTGCATCATATCATCATCATAAGACCAAATGTATGAAACAAAACTCACCTCCGACCAGTCGGGTTGTTACGCCAAAATGCAGTACACTGCCTTTGAGAGATGCACAGCTGTAAGCGCCGCTGTCCTGAGTTTTGTTGAATGACTTCAGTGTTAGGATATTTTGCTGCATCTTTGAATCACTGAAGGTAAACTGGAAGGAGGGTGAGTGTGACTTTAGGATACCATTGATGCTGAAAGATGCAATGAATTTCATGCCAGATGTGTCCAGAACTTGAAACCAGATGACCATGCTGCCCTTGTCCTTTAGGGTCACATTTGATTTCAACCTGCTCCCCTTCCTTTACAGTTCTGTCTTCACCAGCTCCTGAAGTCATTTCTAAAAGACGTGATAAAATAGGATCAGTTATATCTCTCACCACTCCGTTTTTTTAGGTAGGCAACCAAACAGCAAAAGAAATAAGAAACATACCACAGGACACTTTAAAGCTGCTACACAATAGTGAATAGACTTCAAAATTCAGGTTAAACTTACTTTGACAAAACACTAGAACCACCAGAATCTGAATCCACTTTTGGTCCATTTTAATGTTGCAGACGACAATAGCTGCTAAACGCTTCTTTGTGGTGTTTGTTGGAGCCTGCCAGGAGATAATTGAGTGAGATATCAAACCACGCCCCACCTGTAACCTTCTTCTCTGCTGTGTCAAATGGGATCATTGCAGCAGAGTGTTGCAGAGACCTCCTGCAAGCATGGTCGTGGTCTGCAAGATGTTTGAAGTGGAGCCCACCGATCTGCACTTCACCTTTGCCTTTTGGTTTGAAACATCGAACAGCATGACTTTATCCACCAGCTTACTGACACACAAACGCAGCAGTGCACAGTATGTAGGCTGAGAAGGATGCAAGTAGGAAGTGTGAACAACTCAACACTGTTTCTGCACAAATCACATGATGAATTTTAAGAAGTGAAAATATCACGAGACTCGTCTTTACACCCAATGCGGGCCTGTTGAAGTGTCGTCGAGCTGCAGGGGTACACTGCTCTGTAGCTGACTTTGACCTTCTCCTGAGTTTGATGGGACATGGCGGAGCTGTGAAAGGATTAAAATGATCCTTTGGAATTCCAAAAAAATACTTGATTTTCCTGGTGAAATTATTTCTTGTAGCTGCAAATAATGGATCTACACAGAGTAAAACTATAGTAAAGTATAGTGGCAGATTAAGGTTAAAATAATCGGTAACACTTTACTTGAAGGTATCGATATAATCATGACATGACACTGTCATAACTATGACATGACACTGTCATAGACGTCAAATCAAAGTGACATTACCGGAAGTTGTCTTGGTCATGACAAGTTGACATCGAATTTGTTTGGGATGTCTTTGTAATGACAATTTGACATTAACCAGGATGACATTACCAGAGGATGTCTTTGTCATGACAACTTAACATAATGTCATCCTGTTTACTGTGAAGTTGTCTTAATAAGGAGACTCCAAACAAATTTAATGTCAACTTGTCATGACCAAGACAACTTCTGGTAATGTCACTTTGATTAATGTCATGTTGTCATAATCAAGACAACCCAAACAATGTCAACTTGTCATGACAAAAACCGAATGACACTTAATGACAGAAGTCATAAACGTTTATGACTTGCTTATTACGTTTATGACACGTTCATGACAGTTTCATGTCATAGTTATGACAGTGTCATGTCACGATTATGTCGATTATGTCGACCTTCAAGTAAAGTGTTACCAAATAATCTTAAAATAAAAAAGGCAAGTGCAAGCAATGTTACACAAAAGTAAAACCAGTAAAGGGATATAAAAGGTAAAAACAATGCTATATATCCTAAACAATGTGCACTGATCTTTATGGGAATTCCTGGAATTGTTGGGTCTTTGTAAATTATAGAGTGTGGTTTAAACCTACTCTATCTGTAAAGTGTATCGAGATAATGCTTGTTATGATTTGATACTATAAATAAAATTGAATTGAATTGGATTGATCTCATATTCTGTCTGCAGAAAGACATTAGATTTGCTGTGAGGTCCCTGCCTGCTGTTGTGTGTGGTGTGGTTTCCAGGGAGAAGACAAAAGGCAGAGTAGTGTAGGACATCAAGAAATGGTCCACACCTGAGTAGCTTCAAGTGGTTTCTAACCTCACTTTGTCTTTTGTTTACACCTAGTCCACAAAATGCATCTATTCTATTCTATTTTAGCAGAAGTTGATAATACATTTCATTTTGAATCTTTATTCATGTGGGACTTAAAGTATTTGGCTTACACGCTTACCTGTTTTAAGGATGTGTTAGGTAGTAAGAGTCTAGTTATGCTGATTATAGCACTAAATAAACCTGTCAAATTGTAACATCACCTTAAATATTTTTTTCTAAACGTATGACAATGGCATGCTAATCAGAAAAAGTTTCATCCATGTTGCATCGCTAACCACACCCGACACCCGACACCCAATGTAACGCAATATAATGCAGTCCAACATTAGTCTCGCTTTGCCAGACCCGTCTGGCTAGTCCACACAACATTCCGGGATGGGAGAAAAACGTGCTCTGGTTCATTGGCATTTCTTTAAACCAATCACGTCGTGGACTGCGCTAAGCACCAGACAGAGCCACGGTGCCGCTGCAAAATAGCCTCGGGAAGGAACTTGTTTTTGTGGAACGTGTACATTCAAAAGTTGTTTTAGTGATGCAACAGAAAACTCAGATTGGACAGATAGTCTAACTAGCTGTCTGGATTTACCCTGCAGAGATCTGAGGAGCAGTTAACCATAATCCTCATAAATCCACCAGAGTTTAAAATTACAACACAAAGAAAGCCTAAGTTAACGAACATCCGGCCAAAAAGAGTGAAAACTAGCGGTTTCTGACGGCAACGGAGCATTGCCGGAAGTGGAACATCGTGGATGTAGACTAGTCCAACATCAATGTAGCAAGGTGAATATTTTAACCGCTAGATGGCAGCAAAAGCAGGATTTATAGCTCTGTCATTGATTAAACAGTAAATCACTGAATCATGAGTCACAAAACTGCTGCTCTGTAAGGCCTGAAACTTTAAAGTGTGTTGCATTACTGGCCACATCCCAACCAGTGATGTCACCGCAGTGTTTTATCGTTGACAGCTGAGGGGGAAAAAGCTGATAGAAAACAACTGCTGTGCGGAGAAGTGCAATAACTGGCCCTCAAATAGATTTCATTTGAAATAACCCTGATGATGTTATCAGGGTTATTTCAAATGAAATGCTTTTGGCTTGGACTTGGAGATTTCAGCTTTTTACCAGTCGCAACACTTGTATTGGTGTTGTGTGTGTGTGTGTGTGTGTGTGTTTGTCATTAAGGCAAAATGTGGTGGAGACAACTATTGTAGCAGGAACTATATTTGTACCACAGAAAAGGATTTGAGTACTTTGCCAGGTGTTTATATTTCTGTCTGTCTGCGGCCAGATTTTCTCACTACAATACCGTACATTAATACAGTGCAAGATGCAGTCACAAAACTTTACAAAGATCAAAATGAAGACAGAGTTTGAAGATTCAAGGGCGCCAAAGTAGAGGTAAAAAGCATTTACCTTCTAAATGAATGGATTACACTACAGGTTCAGATAACTGGACATGTTGGACATCTGATGTACTGTGGCCCACGTAAAGCTGTATTGGACTGGTAAGTAAAAAGTTAGCACACCCAATAGGGACGTAAATACAACCCAGTTTGTAAAACAGCATTTTCCATTAACAACAACGTACATAGCACAGTGCTATCTGCCACTTTATGTGAAAGCTTGTCTAACAGTTGAAGGGAAGTGAAACTCCCTTCAGATGAACTGAGAGCCCGTCCTATTTCCTGTTCAGTGATGGAAAGTAAATGCACCGATTTAGTAATGGTAAGTGGGCGATTTATCTGTTCCATGGGTGGGAGGAGAGAGACAGAGAGAAACCAACAGAGGGAGACTTAAATGACAGAAAGGGGAGTGACAATATTGTGTCTTATTTACCTGTACTGTAGAGCATTTTCTTCGCCTGCCACACAATTTCCTCAAAATGCAGATGCTAAATATTAACTTAACTTTGGTCTTTGTTATTTAATACACTATTTTCACATTCACTTCAAATGAAACCATGATGGAAACCAGGTTCAGGTGTCAGTAAGCAGGGGATTCTGTTGATGCTTTGTGTTAGAGGGAAGACCCAGTCAAATCGCTCTCAGTTGGCCCACTTCACCTTTCCATTTCTCTGTTTCAGGTTTGAGTCACTCACAAACACACCTGCATGGGCTTCCCTATCTTAGTCACACAGGGGGGTCTCCAACCTGAAACTGACATATATGTGTGTGTGTGTGTGTGTGTGTGTGAGTGGGTGACCAGGGAAAGCCAGTGAGAAAGAGAGTACCCTGTACAGTAGCATCACATAGCTTGACATTCAAATGCATTTAGAAGAGACGTCTTTACCACTGAAAATAGCAACTCCTTTAATACCAGTAAATCAACATCAATACCAGGTGCTTGTTCACCATTTCTTCATCAGTTTGACTGACCCGTCACTGCTCTGTTGCTGTACTGGCGGTTCCTGGCATTATGGGATATGAAGTTATGAAAAGGAAACCAAGAGCAACAAGAGGACTAAGTAGAAATGGAGAGCTCGGAAATGGAGGAAGTTTGAACACATGCAGGTGCCTGTACACAAATACATGTTATCTTACTGTTAGCATTGTAGATGTGGGTTTCTGGAAATAATTTCCATATTTATACTTACCTTTTGCTAAGAAAAAAACATGTCTAATTGGGACGTGGGAAAAGTTGATTGTGTTATGTTTGATTTATTCAGAAGAAATAATTCACAGTTTTTTTTTTATCATACGTGAATATACTGGGTACAGGGTACTCATCCAGCAGACCCTTGTTCAGTTTGTGACTTTAATTGTTAAACGTGTGACTAATTAAACCTTTAAAAATATACGAAAGTTGATCCTGTGAAGCATAAGCTGACATATTACACAATATGTTGTCTACAGGATTTCACCACACGGTATTTGTATTATTCGACATTGTTGCTTTGCATTCACATAAGCAGTTTGTGTCCTTGATATGCTGGTGTGTCTTGTTTCATCATTTAAATGTGAAACTGTTGCATTTTACAAAACCTATCACTGATATATCTGATACGTCTTTTAAATGTAATATTTATAATCATGAACATGTACAAACTATCTCATTTTTAAATGTTTAGTCCCACATTCCACATATATTATCACATATGCCTATGTGAAACTGTGTCTCACATGATGAATTCACAAGTGTCTTTTGTTATATATAACTATACATTAAAATTTAAAATGCTTACAATACATTGCAGTTACATGTGATTATGCTTCAGTTTAACATCTGCCACATATTGCATATTGCATATGCTCCTCTGTCTTTAATGCTTCTGTTTTTCTGAGATGAACTGACTGTTCAGCTGAAATTGTGACAGAAGTTAATGTTACAAAATACCTTTAGAGAAAGAATTTTGTCTTCATGTACAATTTATTAGTGTAGGGTGTATTTTTGTTTAATATTTTAAACTTTTAAGAGATATGAAAAGCTTTTATTGATTTTCAGAGGGGACATTTGGTTGTTGCAGCAACACAAAGACAGAAATAAATACAGATAAATAGAGAAACTAAAAAATAAATAGTAAGGGGTATATAAACAAAAATAGAAGTAAAAAATAAACCCTTAACATTTAAACACCAATATTAACATACATATTTTTCTCTCTATGGATTTAACATGTTAACAGATCATTTTATTTACTATAATATGTTATTATTTTATTATATGCACAAATAAAGAACTACAAATAATGTGGAATATACTTATCAGAGGAAGATGCAGGATACAACACACACAAAATATATTGTGTACAGTTTACCGTCTCTACATGCATTTCATTTTTACAGTCTTGAGTGTTAATTATCCACACCTTGTCACCAGAAAACAGCAGAAGTAAATCATATGTATTAGACGTCCTAGACATCCACTGCTGACATTTGCATTCATTCATGTTTCCTGGAACTGAAGAACACGAAAGAATTATTTTCTCAAGCATCGACACAGAATGATTATAAAATACTATACATGCAGTTGTTAGTTTATTAGGGAAACCTGGCATAACTCAAGTTGTAAAATCCTACCATCATAAAGGTTATAATATTCAATTTTCTTGAAACTGTTTAAAAGTGTTGATTCAACTTTATCGTCTTTTTGGAAGCTGCATTTTGTGGTGCTGGTGCACTGTATTGTGTTATACTGAGAGTGTAGCTGGTAACTGCTTGCTATCTTGGTTGTAAAACATATTGTTCCTTTACTGTCCTTATAATTGACTACAATAGTAAATTATGATTTAAAAATGAAGAAATACACACCCTGCCCCTCCCACACACACACACACACACACACACACACACACACACACACACACACACACACACACACACACA
The DNA here is from genome assembly GCF_010015445.1 of Perca fluviatilis. NCBI lineage: Eukaryota > Metazoa > Chordata > Actinopteri > Perciformes > Percidae > Perca > Perca fluviatilis. The sequence continues at coordinate 10,284,488 of NC_053115.1, read as the reverse complement.
CACACACACACACACACACACACACACACAAACACAGTTAAAACCATGGGTTACACTTTACTTGAAGCTATCTACATAAGAGTGACACAACACTTTCATGAACATGTCATAAATCATTATAAACAAGTCATAAACCTTTATGACATAACACTTCTGTCAATAGGTGTCATTTGGTTTTTGTCATGACAAGTTATGGTTATGGTTAGGGTTAGGGTTTATGTGTCATGACAGTGTCATGTGTTCGTGACAGTGCCATGTCACTCTTATGTAGATACCTTCAAGTGAAGTGTTACCAAACCATGTACACTGTAATCAAACACATTTGGTAATAACATTTTATAATATTGTATTATAGCATATAAAACACACTGCAACAGATGTCTTGAAGTTTTCAGGGTTCACTGTTAAATGGAGAGATGTCAGAGTGAAGAGGCTGCCCATGGACAGGCGCCCCGAGCAGTTAGGGGTTAGGGGTTCGGTGCCTTACTCAAGGGCACCTTAGCAGTGCCCAGGAGGTGCACTGGCATCTCTGCATCTACTAGTCCACACTCCCTAACACTATTTTAGATGTCTTGACGTTTTCAGGGTTTTTTTCTTACAGTACTCATTTCAAAACTGTAACGCTCTTTCTGTCTTTCTGTCTTTCTCTCTGTCTCACTGTGTATCTGTTAGTGCTTGTGGTTCCGTCTGTGGTATTTTTGTGGTCTTTTTGTTTCAGAGACTAGATGAAGAGCTCAAAGCTGAGCGAAGCGATAGTATCTCAGTGAACACGGTTCTGTCTCTTCTCTCTCTCCAGCACACAGGAAAGGGTCGCGCACACTCCCTGAGACCTTAACAACCACCAACTCAGTCGTTTCTTCACACTCCTCAAACTCACAGGTGTGCATGTGTGTTACTTGTGTGTGTATGTGTGTGTGTGACAGAGAGAGAGAGAAAGAGAGAGAGAGAAAGAGAGAGAGAGAGAGAGAGAGAGAACACACAGTTTGCTATAAAATGACTTTGTTGCCTGTAATTTAGGATTATAACAATAAAGCATGTTGGCACATACTGGAGGCAGTTTAGCAGAAAGTGAATGTGATGCAAGTTTACACATCAAAGGTAAAGGAAGAAACCAAACCCTGTCACTCACCTACTCAACTTCCGCCAAACACAATATTGACAATGGATGTGTTCCAAACCTCTTTCTCTTCTTTTCCATACGCGTGAACAGAAATTGTTTACACGTACGATGCAATATTGCAAGCATTTTGAAACAGGACTTGTTAGTTATCTGAGCACAAGTCAAAGCTGTCACTGGAGACACACACAGCATTTGACCCTGAGGTTATACCTGTATCATTCCTGCTGTTGCAAAAGTGTCCCTGAGCAAGGTGTCAAAGCTTTACTAATCTGTGGGTAACTCTGCCTTTTGGCACTTATCTGGATGTAACGAGGCACTGAATCATTATAAAAAAAGAGAGAATTTGTTTATAGGATAATAGAAAAAACTTGTATCGCCTATACAAAGAAGAGTTACCACTTGATTGAAAATATACAATTTTATTGATTAAAGAGAATTATGCTCACAGAAAACCCACTTCACAGTGCAGTTTAAAACAAAACACTTGGCAATACTATGAATGACAAATAAATACCGAAAAGAGAGCAAAAAGCATATGAACATAATCTGTATTTCCATGTAGCTGTTAAAAGTCTATGTGTTTTGTATGTAAATAAACAGATTAGGTGTGGGCTTTGAGAAAAAGTACTGCCGGTTTGGTTTTGATTTAATAATAGTAAACTAAAAACCAAAGCTACAGATCACAGATCTGCTGAAATGAAAAAGCACCTGGATAAATGATGATGTCATCTGCATATTGACAAATCAAAAAATATTATAGAGCAGAAGTTACAACACAGAGCTTATTATAATTACATGTGCTATTGACCTGTCTTGTAATATATGTAACAAAATAAAAAGGCAATATATGAAGAAGAATAAGAAGAAGACATACTTTATTAATCCCTTGGGGGAAATTCAAATGTTTCACTGTTTATGCACATTACACACACACAGGCCCGAAATATACACACATATGTAAACAGGAACTATACACAAGCATTAAATGGAGAGATGTCGGCGTGAAGGGGCTGCCCATGGACAGCAGTTAGGGGTTAGGGGTTCGGTGCCTTGCTCAAGGGCATCTCAGCAGTGCCCAGGAGGTGAAGTGGCATCTCTGCTGCTACTAGTCCACACTCCCTAACGCTATTTTACATGGTTGCTGCTCTTGAAAACATATAACTCTTCTCTGACTGGCGCACATTTCGCTGTTAATAAAGTTGACATCAACAGAAGGTTGTTGTTAGCAGAGGAGATCTTCAGGGATCACTTTAGGGAGCATTCCAGCTACTGCAATCACAGAGGCAAGTGTTAGTGGATGTGAAAGATTTTCAATATTCATACACTGCATCAACCTTGGAAACCACCACACCTGGAAACAGTTTTGTATGGTAAATGTTTTTATATAAATAAATACAATGACACACATTAGGTACATACTTTGTTTCAGATAGAAGCTGTAGATGCAGTGTTTGGGTCATCTATCGCCTCCTTCATGGTCAAACACAAAAGAAAGAGATTAAAGTATTGGACGGAATGTAAAGAATCCAGAGATTTTTGATTATACAGAAAAAATAACTGATCTTTTCAACATTTGTAGTAATCTACCTACTTCACAAAGTGGTGCCGACATTTTTTGGGGAGCCCTATAAGCAAAAACGTGTACAAACAAAAGTAAACACTCAGATATACAACCAAATATTTTTTTAACTCTTACATTTCAAAGCTGTTCAACAACTTTGACAACTATTTGTGAGCATAATGTGCTGTATCGACCAAGAACTACTCACGGCTGAAGTAGTACAGTGTGCAGATGAGACCTAGAGCAAGGGCCGCAATAAGTCCAACCAACAGCCACAGAACCAGGGAGCCACAGCCTAAAACAAACATATATATGGTTTTATTTAAATAACTTATAACTTGTTGTATTGTATCGGCAGGTGATATAATCAATCATTAGACAGTTTCTTCTTTTAGTACTGCCGGTTGTATTTACATCATCGCAATCTGGTACAATGCACAAGATGTGTACTTTTACATTACATGTTCACAGACGAAAATGCTTACTGTATATATCAGAAACATATAACATCAAATTTGTAAGCAGCAGAGCATCATACTAATTACGCACCACCACAAACGTGCATACATGTGCTATTTTTCCTTTAATGAAAAATCCTTAATAACTTACCCTGTGAAGAATTCTTCTTAGGGCAGCGACAAACTGACTTGACTGGTGGTTTGGGTGTTGCCTTAGGAGGTAATGTTGGAGGGATCACTGTCAGATAAAGACCAAACAACCATAAAGACAAGTGATGACTAACCAGCAGTGAAGCAGGAGTGTAAAGAGAGAGAAACAAGGAGAACCCAGTAATTTCTGACCTGTTCCCATTTCCCCATCTTTATCCATCATAAAAAAAAACTACCCTGACTAGGATCTCATCAACAAATTCTCTCAACAAATACATAATGTATGCTGTTTGCCTGCATGTGACTCTCCAGCACAGTCCTATTAGAGCTGTGGACAGTTCAGCTTAAATAGACGCTACACACGTATCTAAATAGCTATAATACATCTATTGTAAGTATGTCATTTTCATTTTATAAAAATCTATCTATCTATCTATCTATCTATCTATCTATCTATCTATCTATCTATCTATCTATCTATCTATCTACATCTCTTAACAAAAGCAACAACAGCAGTTACTGTGTTGAGTGCTATCGAGGTTCTTTAGAGTGTCCACTGAGTCTATGTGGTTGTATAAGACAGCCGCACCGAGGTTTGCAAGACAAACTCCAAGATTTTGGTCAGAACTAATAACTCCGGAGAAAAAGGACAAACATATCATAGAGTTATAGTATAGTAGTGGAGAGTTATACTGTAAAATATAAGAAGAGAGGGCAACGTGAGACAAATTTCTTTCGATTAACTCAACATGGTACATAGCGGCACATCATTATTTGTAGTCACAATGTCATAGAGCACCAGATTTAAATGCAGAGGTTTGGTATAGATTGCACTGAGCCTCTAAAATATTTAGTCCTCGTCTTCCACCTGAATTCAGACAGATGCACTGAAACTCTCACAGCTGCTTGATATTTCACTTCATATTTAACTCCTGTATATGAAGCGCTTGAGATTTCAGCATACAAACCTCCCGGCAGAAGAAGAGTCCCAGGCTTCCACATTTCTATGTTTGCTTTCCTGTTCTTGAGAACACAAGAATAAATCCCTGCGTCCTCTTCTGTCACATTGATGATGCGTAGCGTAAAGGACGTGCTCTTCGAGAACAATTTGAATCGTGCCTTGTCCACATCCAACCCATATGTAGGACGTACGATGGTACATTGGCCTAGGAACTCTACTTTGCGGTGGTTGGAAATACTGCGGAACCAGTAGACAGAGTCACAGGAGATGTTACCGCAGTCACACCCAAACTCCTCTGTACTGAGGATCTTAGGATAAAGACTGTTGACGGGTTCTTGCTGCAGGATCTGGCTCGAACCTAGGAGTGGAAATAGAGGGATGTTTGAAATTTCAACAGGCACATGCTTGTACAACTCATTAAGTCCTGTATGGGACTTTAGGGTCATATATCTTTAACAGCCGGGGCTCTAAAACACGACAACAAAGTCAAGGCCAAATGCCCAAACTCCCAAGAATTGTGTATTTTCTCAAAAAGGTTACTTTTTCGGATGTCTCAAGCCAAATTGTCCATCATTTGGTGTTTAGAAAGGTTTAAGGAAAAGCCTTAGGCAACAGCGCATATGCAGTCTATCCTACTTAACAAAATAAAAACTAATTGTAAAGTTAAAGCACAGACAAGTACTTGTGCTTCAAGCAAGGCAGAGTGAACAAACATAACTAGAAATACAGCATAGAAACACATCACCAAAAGTGTTGCAAGAATGGAAATGAAGCCAAACTATGAAGAAACGTATTTTAAACTCTGTGAAGGTGACACTTTGAAATTGCTAAATGGGAAGACATTTGACTTGGCATTTGATTTGTTTTCAGTCAGGTATGTAGGCATATACCTGTTGCAATCACTAGTCTTATGAAATATCTAAAAGTAAGCAGAAATTCAAAAGCTTCCATTATTCGAAAGGTTAAGGCTCCCTGTTACGTCTTTTGGATGATCATTTCGTTCTGCCCAACATGTATGAAATGCACAAATTGCGTGACGTTCAAGAACACACCAAATTGATTTCATCTTTATCCAACGAGTTGCCCTATACAGTACAAATATACAATCCATTTCAATGCCTTGATAGAGCTATGATATATATAAAAAAAAAAAATGTAAATAAAAAAATGCATATAGACCTAACGCAGAACACAAACAGGTAGTGTATTGTTACCCTCATCATTTATCATCACTGAACCTTTAATCCAGATTGTACACATTACATTGATGTCGTTGCATAAGATCAAAAACTTATACCAGTTCAATTCTGATATATGAAATTATATTAACTGGCAGTTTGAGCATTACAGTTATAACAAATGAACAAAAAAGCTACGGCGTTGTACTTAGTGTGTTTAAACCTTCCTCGTCATCTATTGGACTATTAAAAACTAATTTCACCATTCAGCACAAATAAATGTAGACATGATTTAAGTTAAACATCAGACAAGCTTCAGTTCTGAGAGTGGACAACAACACATCCCTCGCTACAGGCCCCTGACTGAGTTATGATGTTGAGAACGCCTCAGAACGCCTGAGGCTTACCAAACATCTGAGAAACTTAGTGGTCTTACCTGATGTCCACAGCGATACCATCAACAGTGTCCACGCCAGTGGCAGCAGAATCATTTTGTCCGGTCTCAAGTGTGTGTACCAGCCGTGTCGCTTGACTAATAGCTGAGGGATGGTGCTGATACTTTCTTTTCCTGTTATCTATCTGTCAGAGATGATGGGAGGAACTGAGCTGACAGGGCCCTGAGTCGTCAAGGTAACACCCCAGTGTGACACACACACACACACAGGGCCTATCAGACAGGGCCATACACCAGCCAAGGGACTCTCTCTCACACACACACACACACACACACACACACACACACACACACACACACACACACACACACACACACACACACACACACACACACACACACACTTGAAATTTTAATTTGAAATGTGCATAAAAAACTAACAGACAAAGCAATGCTAATCATCTGTCTTGACTGTTAAAAAGTACATACATACTCAACAAATAACTGTGTTTACCCCTCAGAGATGCGGTTTGTTAAAAGAGAAAGATGCAGTTCAACATACAGTGATCATGACAAACAGCTGAAATTGTGGTGAACTTTTATCAGAGCTATGATAGCACATATCAAGCAATAAAAAAGTTGTGTATTCACAGAGCAGACGTTTGCAGTGCTGTGGTCTCTGCCCAGGTGCGTGACCTAGAGCTCAGCAGAGTTCTACATTATGCAGCTTCGCTGCGGAGCACGGCGAGGGTGCACCAATGTACAGAGCCTAAACTTCAGGTACTGGGAACGAAGGACCAGTGAAACAAACCCTAATCCACAATTCTGTAGATTATTGTTAGATATTCACTGGTGCGTGTGTGTGTGTGTGTGTGTATACAGCTTTTCAGTTCTTTCTTATCACTTACTTAACTTTGCATAAAGTATGGGGTATAAAGTGTATCAAGACACAGTTAAGAAAGCACTACAACAAAACTCGGTTAAGATTTCTGCGTGACAAACTGACGCATAGCATTTTGTCAAAAGAAATCATTTACATTAATATTATCACTTATCTTCTGTTAAAAGCTACATTTGTTTCAATTCATTAAGGAAAAAAATGTAGTAAAAAAGTTAAATAGTGAAATCCTTCATTGTCAATTATTCCAGCAGACTGAACATATTTCTCAATTAGTTCAACAAACTGAATATGTTTAATATTTAGTATGGCATTTTTGTCCTTTGAATTTCTCCAGTTGACAATGAATGTCCCCAACTCATTTCTTTTTTTTGTGTTAGGCCTATACATGCTTAAAAATATCAAATGAAGACATGTACTTCCTAAATTTCCTAATGACGTAGAAGGTAATTTCTGCACAAATCCATTATAGACCCCAACTGTCTTCATTCTGTCCTTAGTGATAACGCAGGGGTGACAGATCGATGTGTACAGTATGCATGCGTGCCAGTTCAATTTAATTCGCCACTTACAGACACGACACATGAAAAAAAAGACTTTTAGAAACACCTGACTTTGGAATGAGTCTGTTAGGGCTGCAACTACAAATTATTTTCAGCATTGAGTAATGTGTCTAATAATTGATTAACCATGTCAGAAATCAGTGAAAAATGACCATCGCCATCTCCAAGAGCCTAAGGTGACGTCTTCATATTGTTGCCAAATATCAGTCTAATACCCCAAGGCACTTCATTTACAACATATAAACCAGAGAAAAGCAGCATTAATGGCATTTTTGCACAAGTGAGAATAAACTGATTATCCAAATTTGCGTAGATGAATTTTCTAACAACAAAAAAATCGATTAATAAACTAGTAGTTTTAGCATTAAAATTAGTATGTGAATATTCCAAAGACTGAGGCTGACACTGTCTTTTCATCAACCCTGAACCATATGTGAACGATATTGCGATTTATGAACAGCAAAGACTTACGGAGGTACACTGCATTAGAAAGTGCCGAGGAGGCACTGAAGATTTTGTTGCAGTTGATATCTTACTAAAAAACCTAATTTTATGTTCTTTACTGGCATTTCTAGTTATTTTGCCATTCTGCCCTTACAATGAGTACTGACTGTCCAAATGTCTGATTATCCTCAGAACTTCCTTAATAAAGAGGATTTTCTGGCCTTGGCTACACAATAAAGTTCTGTTTTATTGTAAACCTAATTTGCGCTTAAGAGTGTTTTCTGTGGAATTTTTTGTCTCAGGATTGTTTTGTGTGTGCATGAAAGGTTAGGGTGTAGAACGGTCTGGTGGGGGTCTTAAAGTAAGAGGATGTGGGTACCCTATAGCTCTACGGGGGTCGGAGACTCGAGCGAGACAGGGAACGAGACCACAGGATTCTTTGAAAACAGGAGATCTCAGGGGGCTTCAGAGCTGCTCGTTACACATCGCTGAGCTATCAAGCCTTTGTTGGTCTGACTGCTCCGAGTCAAAAGCAGCCTGCAGAGAAGTTTGCCTCTTATTTCATTTCCCTGCCCCTCTCATCAGCTATTTTATTTTTTTAAAGTTTAGTATTTTCAGATAAGACACTTCATGTCCATATTATTGTAAGCATCACAGATTTAGGAGTTTGTTTGATTGTCATTGGCAGCAACGCTTTAAACAAATATTATTTAAAGTCGAGACCTCCTTTCAGATGGTTTCTCTCCTTCACGTTTCCTTTGCTGTCAACACCGGTACCTTGAACAGTAACCAAGCTGACATCGAAGTTTTTTTCAACAACGAGCTGCGTGCATGTTTTTGATGTATAAAACTATTTTGGCTTGAATCTTGTGTTCTCCTGTTCCAAAGAGCCACATATTGCGCACCATTCTGCTCTCAGGATCCTAATGCAAACAAATATCTGACATACAGCAATAAACCACACAAATGCCAGACTCTACAGTAAGGCCATGCACTGTAACACAGTTTTTTTTTAAAGATATTTAATCTGCAGGCCTGTTTGGGCAGGTTTTTAGTCTGTTATCAGAGTCCATAGTACAAGCTAACCTAAAACCTGAATCTTCTGGAAATCTAGTTTTTAACATAGCCAAACAAGCCCTCTGTCAATTCATGAAGTTGCCTTAGATAGAAACTTGCGTAGCACTTACTGATAAAGTTTTGCAATGTGGTCCAAAAAACAGCACACATAAGCATGCTGTGCCAATAAGATCAAAGAGGCTGGTCCAGCCTAGGCATTTAGACTGTTAGACTATTTTACACTCTTCAGGACCTATTTAGAAATATGTTCTAAATAAAAAAGCTATATTTTGATTGGATCCTTATAAGTCAAGAGGACAGTTGGAAATTGGAATTGATTGCAACAACTTTGCCATTTTTCAGTCACATTTAAATACTGTAGACTGCCTTTGTTCAAGTCTTCACAGACTGCATCTGAACATAAATTTTGAAGTTTGTAAAGAGCTGTCCTCATTTGAACCTTTGCACCTGTCTGACCCCAAATACTTTGTGAGCTGCTAGGATGTGCAAATCCATCCATAACACATGCAGACAATGCACTCTAGACTAGGGCAATGTCAACTCTCATTTTTTTCAAAATAGTTTTGATGTGCAACAGACAACTTATTATAGTTGTATCATTCCATTATTTACAACATACATAATAAACCTGTCTAGGCCATCAGAGATGCACTCTGATAGGCTTCTTTCAGCGTGTGCCTCTAAGTGAAAGCACACAGCTTAAAGAAAAAAAATGACTAAGCTTCTAACATCTATAGGCTTTTATTTGCTTTACTGATGCTCTGAATGAAGCTCAACAGTGCCAACCACAGGCTGCTAAAGGGATCACAATCTATCAAGTCCTTGCCAGAAGCACAAATACAGCAACATATTGATGTATTAAGAGGTCAAGAGGACTTCTTGATAATCCAAAAGATAGGCAAAAAAATAAGACATCTTAAATATTACAGCCAAAAGCTAATAAAGATGTGCAAATTAATTCAATCTAAGATATTAATAAGTTTCGTAGTGAAAAATAAAGCTATTATAGTTGTGGATGTGTTTAAGAAACCCCTCCAAATGCAATTCTTTCATTCCTTACAAATACAAGTTGACTAAACATGGCTAGCCAGCTAGCACGTCTACAACACTATGGGGCTGTCGGAGCATGAGAGTAAAAACTCTTTTGTTAACTGCTATAAAGATTATTTTAACATAGACTGTTTATGAGAAGTCATGCTCATGATAACTTCATGTTTTGCCTAAATGTCAGCAGTTCAACAGACAAAGTTTAACAGGGCCTTCTGAGTTTAACAGCCCAGAATGGAGTCATCCCACAGCTTCTCCTCCTCTGTCCTAGTGTCTACTTTCTCCTTTGTTTTCTTCTTCTCTTTCCTGTATTTAGGTTTGGCCTGTCCATCTTCCCCATGCTCAACATTTCTTTCAGCCTGAATATGCACGTCAGTCTCTTTTCTATTGCCCATCATGTCTTCTGGCATTAAATTGTCCATCAACCTTTCCCCTCCTTCCGCCTCAGAGTCCTCCTCCCGGGATTTCTTTTCTTGCCTTCTCCGCTCGCTGTGATTTTTGCGCTTTTTTCTCCTCTCTTGCTCTGACTCTCCAGATCCCTCTCTTCTCCTCTCCTCTGAGTCATTATCTCTTTCCCTCCTCCGTCGCTTCCTCCTCTTCTCCTCCTTGTCTGAGTCCTCATGTCTTGCCTTCCTGTCTCTTTCCCTCCTGGATCTTCTAATCCGTCTCTTTCCTCTGCGTCTGTATTCACTGTCGTCACTGTCACTTGTGCTACTGCTATAGGAGGAAGAGTAAGATGATGAAGTAGTATACGAGGAGGAGCTCGACTGCTTCCTGTGCCTCCTTCTCTTTGTGGGCCGACTAGTGAACTGTGGAGAGTCTGAGCCTGGGAGGACCGGAGGAGGGCAGCTGTAATCCCAGCCACGGGACGGCCAGGCAGGGCCCCCGTACGGAGGACGCCACCCTTCAACTGGATAGTAACAGCCGGGGCGGGGGTGATGAGAAGGGTTAGAGGTGGGAGGGAGGTTGGGCATAGGTTTGTTCAGTTGTATGATATCCCCTGTGTTTAATGGTTCCTCTTCTTCTTCTTCTTCTTCTTCTTCTTCTTCATCCTCTTTTTGAGTGTCACCCAGAGGGAGGACTTGACTGGCCTTGGGGATGATTCCACGCACCTTCTGAACCTGAATGTAATCTGCCAGTTCATCTGCAAACGTGTTGTAGTCTTTTTGTTGGGATTTGCACAGGTCAACAACCTTCTTCTCCCTGGTCAAGAACATGTAAACAGGAATTAGGTTGCTATTCAATAGGTGTAAGTATCAAAGAAGTCACTTAATAGAGCTTACATTTTGCCAAAGATCTAGAAAAACAAGTTGAAGTACAGTATAGCAGTGATTACATTTTAAGTGCAGTATAAATGATGACACAGTGACAGTGGACATGAAGTGCTTGTCAGGATATTCTTGATCTTACCTAATCTGGTGTTTGTTTCCCTGCATGTGGGCCTGGTACATCTGCACAGAATTAAATTGCACGCTACACATCTGACACATCAGGGAGTTGGCTGTAAACAACATAGAGGTGGGAAAGGAGGTAAGACAGCATCAATGATCACATTTTATTATTTACGGCACAGCACAATGTTTCACAAACTGTGATCCAGAACATGAATGTTGAGACAGTGGATGAATATAAACATTTACGAACCATCATTGACAGTAAATGATCTTTTGAGAGCCACACAGATGCTGCCTGTAAAAAGTTCCAACAGAGACTTTTCTTCTTGAGGAAGATGAAATCATTCAGCGTGTGCAGGACTCTGATGACTTTGTTCTACCAGTGTTTTATTGAATCAGTCGTGACATTTTGTATTTTGGTGTGGTATAGTGGTCTTCCAATGACCAATAAGTGTGTGCTAACAAAGCTGGTAAATGTAGCGTCTAAGGTGGTTGGGGTACAGCTATCACAGCTGCAACATATATAAAAAACGGGTCAGGGGTAAGGCTAACCAAATTTAAAAACTGCCCGGACCACCCACTCTTTGGGATTTTAATCTGCTCCCCTCAGGTCGCCGTTTTAGGCTGCCTATGTTAAGAACTAAAGGTGCCAGGGATTATTTTATTCCTGTGGCTATTAGGAACCTGAATTCACTTGAGTGACATCTTTTGAAATTTGTATACAGTAAATGTTTATTTATTAATGTATTCCCGTCATTGTTCATTATGACATACTGACTTGTGTACTGTCCAATTGGATTCTGTCATTGGTTTTGGGGAAAGGAGTGTCTCTATTGACGGTGTTAATGTGTGTCCTGTGTTGTGTTTATAATGTTGCTGACGTGTATGTGTTTTTTTTTAGATATCCTGCTGCTCACCAAATTTCCTTTTCGAAGGATAAATAAAGTGGAACTTGAACTTGGTAGACAGCGCTACAGATCACACATTCTGATGGGTCACAGATTTCGGCATAACACCGGAAAAGCCTGTGTTAGTGTATCCAGCCAGGTAAAGGGTAGCAGTAGATTTATTTTTATAGGCCTAATTGTATTCTAATTGTACTTCAGAAGTTATCTGCTGTAGTTATGGCTGATACTGGGGCAGGGCCATCATAAAAAAGAAGGATATTAAACAAAGAACAACTAAAAGCTAAAAGGGAAAGTAAAAGAAGATGGGCGAAATCAGAGTGTGTGTGTGTGTGTGTGTGTGTGTGTGTGTGTGACAACAGCTTTTCATTAAAAACAACAATTGCGGTCGTGATAGACAGATGGTTCATCCAATCACCTGAACAGGTGACACAAAGATAACATTTGTCTGTAGCCTAACTGTACTAACCTAACGGTTACAAACAGGCTATGTAACGAACGACACGCTGACAGATTCTGTGTTGTGTTTTTAGCTGAGCTGGACCAGAGAATATTCGGGTAAAACAGTTGCATGATGTTGTTTTGCTCTGATTGTTCTCTGTGTAGCTTGTTGGAAGTGATGTAATGTGGCGTTTTATGTGGAGTGCGCACTGTGCCGGGCTCCTGGGGTCTGATGCCCTTTGTATTATTACTGCTTTGCGGATAGCCAGGAGCATGTGTTACCTTGTTGGACATCGTCTCCGAGCTCTTTGAGCAGCTCCTGTCTAGCCTGATTCCTCTGGTGTTTGCGTCCATTGTAGTGCTGCAAAGCCATTTGGGGATTGTTGAAGGAAGCAGCACACAGGGCACAGTACTTGTTAGGATCCTTCAGATCCACCTCTGTGCTGGGGGTAGTTGTGGTGGCTGTTGGGTCCAGAAGATGCTCCATGCTACCTTTTGGGGTTGATTTCTGGTCAGCGTCATCAGGATCCCGAGTCAGACTTGGTAAAGTACGCACCTCCGTGTATCTGTCTATAACTGCAACGAGAAATCATCAATTTAAGTTAATTTGGGTTTGAGCTAACTTGAGCAGAGAGTTAAATCATACTGTCAACAGAATTTACTTTTAATGTGTAAATATTAAAATTCAGATCACTACAATACGTTTCCATCACACAACCCACACTTGCCTGGGGGCTGAATGCCTTGTTTACGAAGATTTTTTGCATGGACTTTGCCTTCATAGTGTGATCTTGCCACCACGTGGGAACTAAACACCATGTTACACAGCTCACAGAAATGGTCCTTATTAGTAGTCATGATCCGCTGCAAAAAACAGCCACAAGACTTGTCAAGAGACATATATGCTTCTTGACAAAGTATGTAAACGTGTGTAATATGTAATATGTATGTAAAACAAAACAATGAATAAAGAACAATAAAGATGTCTTAGAAGATCTTCTCTGTGCACCTCTCTCTTATGTGATCATATTTTATAAAGAAGGATATCGCTAAAGCTACGGCCCTTATTAGAATGCTTACCATGAAATGCTTGCAGCATTATGGTTTACTAGTGCAGTGCCCGTTGAAAATGTGCCTGTTTGGAACGGGCCGATTGCTTGGCCTGTGGTATTGCTCATTGTAGAATTCTTCTAAACCAAATTGAACCCCAAAATTACTTACAGAAGGACCCCAAACCACTTAATATGCAACTCCACTGTATAGCCTACTACTGACTTACAGTGTATCTACATTAGAGGACATTGTGCTACTATATTTACCTGACAGAGAAGGCTGCAGATTATGAATGTAATCACAAAACATCACAATGAAAATGTGGAGTAATCAGACATTAGTGTCATGGACTCATGGCAGTGTGCTACCCACCCGGCCCGTTATGAGAGCTAATCAGCACATATATGCGTTCATCAACCACCAGAACTGGACCGTGTGTGTGTGTGTGTGTGTGTGTCTGTGTGTGTGTGCGTGCGCACGCAGAGAGAGAGAGAGAGAGATAGAGATAGAGAGAGAGAGATGTCTCGTGTAGTATGATTGTTAACGAATTAAACATTTCAGCAGAGGTGTTCATTTCCATGCAGGTTTAGTGGCTTGACAGTTAACGGTGAAGTAGGGGATTTGATTCACGGGGCGACGGTGTTATTAGTGTTGTAAGGTAGCAGTAGACTTAATTAACCCGGGGTGAGTCTGATGAAAACTGCCCGGTTCAATTTTCTCGCATTGCACAGCGCTGTGAAGGAATAATCTCTGAGATTACGTTATGTTCTGCAATTAAATACAATTGCAGGAAAAGAGTCCCCCCCCCCGCTGTTGTAAAGTGTTCTGCATGTGGCGTCTGCGTGTGATGTGCAGGTTACCTTCCCCCCAAACACGGACACACGTATACAGATACGTCTCGCTGCCACTTGTTGTCTCTAGCTGGTTGTGCTTTTGCATTTCTAATCCAAATGTCAAATTTGGCACTGCCGTTACTCGTGCCCGTAGCAAGACACCTGTCAAGTTTGAAATCCATCGAACTAAAGGTTCGAGAGATATGCGCATAACACACAGACAGACAGACAGACAGACGTTCCTGCAATTTATAGATAGATGTTGATTCTTCTGTCATTGTTTAATCTGTCATTGTTTAATGTTACAGATTAAAGATTGCACCGACATGTGAAGTGTAAAATGTCTAAATGAGTGCTAACCTGGGGTGCTGTGGACTCTTTGTTCATCTTTTCGCCTCTCTTGGCCTGCATGTACACCTTGAGTCTCTGAGCGTGTTTTTTTCCCTGCAGTTGGGGATACGGAAGGCATTATTACAAAGGCTCTGACCTTGCGAGGGCAATAAAACTGAACCGCAATTCCATGACTAATGCCTGGAAAGTAGCACACACCTCATAGTGGGACAGCCGCTGAGATTCAAAGAGCAGCACAGCCTCACACACATGGCAGTAGTCGTCGGTGAGGAGAGCCTTTAGTAGCTCCTCTTCACTCGTGTCTCCTGTGTGGCAGAATATACTGTCACCGTTACAATTGAGCCAGAATGGAAGATTATTTGAGCATGATGAACAAACAACAGGCTATATAATCAACATATTATATTACAGTTATTCATTAATTAATTGTTCACTTACACAGTTCTATATAATGCAAACCTATATTAGATAACATACTGTTAAACTACTTAAAAATCAGACTGGTGCTTTTATGCCTTATTTATTTTAAAATATGAAGACAAATTACTTTTTGAAAAATTAAAAGCTGCAGAATGAAATGCTAATTCCTACAATTTCCATTGTCTGAATGTGAGAAAGGTCTCATTCAACATTCAAAAAGATTTGTAGGCCAGGAATTCTGCACATGACAAAAGCAAGAAAGAGATGCACCCATCCCCTTAGACCATATTTAAAGCAAGATGTTATCCATTGTATAACATTATATATACACATATATTTATCAAAGGATTATTTGGCACAGCAGTAAACTAGGTCCTTCCAATAATTAAAATTCCTAAATTGCCATAAAAATTGCTACTATTATTCCAACTCAACACTTCATCTCCTACAGTTCGATACAACAAAACCACACTTGTAGCATATTGCTAACATGGGAGAAAATCGTGGTTTCATGCTTGAGTGAATTAATTGTACTTAGTCAATGTCTGATAAATATTCATTTTTCATTGCACTTCTGCATTTATTATTCACAATAGCTCAACTGTATGGGGAACGATTTGGCAATGAGTCTGGCTATCTTTCCAAAACTGTGCTGTTTGTGAATTTTCATGTTTAGATATTATATTAAAATGAAATCAATAAACAGGAACTGAGATGTAACTGTGAAACTCAATTTGTTTACGTGCTTGCTGCCAATTATTAATACCTTAATACATCTTCATAATTTGTATGGTTCGACACGATATGCTGTATTGAGCTAATCATAGGACATGAATGGTGGCGACTGAAAATTTGTAAATAGAGCTGAAATAATAATTTGATTACTCAAATAGTCAGTCATAAAAAAATACTGATTTTAAATCAATTACCTTATATTAATTTATTCAGTAAAAAAAATATTTTTTTATTGTCTCAAATGCAAGATGTGCTCGCTTTTGTTTTATATACACAATATAATTGCACATTACATATTTGATTCTGATAAATTTTCACTGAATAAATCACTGACCAATTATCAAAAACTACTGTTATATTAATCAACACTGAAAATGACCATTGCAGCCCTATCTAGTGTGAAACTGAGGTTATGAAAAATAAGGCACTGGAATAAAGAGCTATGTAATACTTTCAAAATATCTTGAGTCCCAATACTAGTATGATGGCAGAATTGGAACTTTCTTCAATGTAATGCAGTACAACAATTATGCACTAAAATACAGCATTTCCCTCTGTAGCCTATCTATGTATAATATATATATATATAGCTCAAATAAACTAAGCACTGCCATGAGGACAATAATGCACACTTTGATATCTAACGTTACAGCCCGAAATATTCATGTCTGCGAATACATTTCAAATACTGTACTTACCAAATGATAATCACAGTAGCAGTTATCAAGAGAACAGAGATTGTGGGTACTGTATATCAACGTTATATGTTTGAATAGGAGATTTTTTCTATTCACACCCTTATCTTGAGAGTTTTAGTATTCTACTGGTAAGCGAGACCACCAAGTGCGGGACAGATGGCCATTTTAACGTCAGTCTGAGATCCTTCAAACTCACCACTAACCTGAAATTATATATTTTTACACAACTAGACTGTACATTTTGCCAATAGCTAGTGTATTGCAGTCCATTGCTTTGACTAATTCAAGTTAAGTTACCAGCTGTTGCCAGAGAGATGATCCAATGGAATGTCACCCAAACCCAATGGTAAAGCTAGTTATTGGGTGGCCTCCGCTACCAAAACATGCTAGCTGCCCAACCAGCTAGCTAACCTTAACCACTAGTATGTGACTGGCGTTAGCTGCTTGGGTTGGGGCTGAGTTTGCAGACACTAGTTCGCAACACAATTAGCAACTGGCCAACTATTTCCGGACCTCGGAAGACGAGCAACCTCTTGACTTTGTATGGTTTCACTATTAGTGTGGTCCAAGGATTTCGTGGGCGATAGCTTTTACGAGTCATGTACGCACGAACCGGTTTAAAACAGTGAGCCAAACTCCTAAGGTTACAGCTAACGTTATATAGTTGACATTAGCGCATTTAGCTAAGGAGCTAAATCAGCTCACTCGATTGTCGAGCTGGCTAGCCAGTTAGCTAAAAAGCTAACGTTGGCTCGGCATTAGAGGACACCATACGGCTGCATTTTCACGTTCTAGACAAAACTCACCTTTAACCTGGGTACTATCTATTTTAGTGTTTATTACTTTGTCAGCATCTGTGACAGAAGCCGCGTTAGGGGTACTAGTAGTGTTATTTTGAGCGTCTGACTCCGCAAGCAGCGGAGTACAGACACTTTTGCCGTCCATGTTTTGCCCTACGGTTTGGTTCTTGCGCAGTGACGTCACGTTGGTGTTGGCTCTGTGTTTGCTGTGAAGGAAAATCCTGCCTGCATGGATGTATTATACATCTATGGATAATCTTCTTTTTACAGTCACTGGGATAATCCTTAGAAAAGTATAATTTAAATGTCACACAAAATGATAATTTGCTAGACACATCCTATAAAACCACTGGGATAATATATGTATTTAAATTTTGTTTTATTTAATGTAGCCTAAGGTATCCCCAGCATGCAAAAACTAATTGAAAAATTATCAAAATATAATAATAATAATTAATATTATATTTAATAAACGACAAATGTTTTACCGTACACATATAGACAATCTTGGACATAAAAAAATGAAAAAAGTTCATATCAAAATAGATACTTTATTTTGGGACATTACAATGTCAACATTTGTTTGCCACGGAAAAATCAATGTATGTTGGAAAACAACTTTACTGACAAACATAACAAATAGAAGAGGTCAGATGATCAACATAAAGCTGTTTCACGTCAAGAAAAGGACACTGAAGAAGAAGGGCCACCAGGTAGAAAAGCAGTGTAGAGTGGAAAGCTGTCACTTTTTCTTCTGGAGCTCTCTGGCTAAAGCATCCAACTGTGAAGAGTGATACATGAGAGTCAGATACACTATTTATTATGTGTGAAGACACATTCTTGTAAAGACAAAACATATCAAAACTCCCTGTGCTATAGAGAAGATGATCTGATTATATTGTTCCAAATTTATATACGAAAAACATTGATCATGTGTTGATCAAAGAAATTATATTGACATGGATTTTATATTTGGTAAATAACACATTAGCTATTGATCAGCTAATTACCTCTCTACCATAACTGGTTAACACGCCCCTTTGATTACAGTGGGACATTATCATCATCAACTTTTTATTCCAGACTCAAGATCCATTCAAATGACACAGACATGAACAACATACCTTAAAAAGAAATAGAAACATATACTAAGAAATAAAAACCAGAAGAAACAACAATACTACATTTCTATAAAAGACACTTATACCAGTGTTTCCATAGTGATGATTGGTATCGTATGGCACTAAACCTAGGATTTACTAATAGCATAACAATGCTATTTTGGGAGACGTTCAGACGACAAATGAATTTTTAGATGAGACTAGAGATGATGACTTGAGATTAGGCAGCTCAAATTGCTTTTATTTATACAACCTGCATCCATGCAGCACTGGATAGGGTACCATTAGTTCACTTACAATAATGTTTCTCAGAATACTCCTCCTCTGGGGTCTCAAGTAGCTGCATTCTCCTGCCTCACACAACTTAATCTCCTCTGAAATCTAAGAAACAAAGAGAGTGAGATCCAGAATATGAGAGAATAGTAAAGAGGTGAAGAATCTCTTCAACCTTAACGGGAAATGTTCACTGAATGAGAAAACTGGCACACAAACACTGATCCTGACCTCTGACGTGCCGAAAGAGTCCAGCTCTCTCTTGCCTCCAGGGTACCAACCATGGGACCAGTGCTGGGCGTTGGACAGCTGAGCCCCCACACATAGCAGCAGCCCAAGCAGCAAAACCAGTCGAGACACACACATGGTATTCTCACCTGAAGGCAAAGATGGACACTCGATTGGCTCTGACTATAAGAAGCTATTATTTTTGATCCTTTGGTATTTAACTTAGAAAATCAAATCAAATTGCAAAGCGTTTAAATACCATATTATATTTTCCTTCATTTAAATTTGGAATATAGTTTTTGTGTAGCAGAAAGATTGAACTGAAAAGGCATCCTTGATTTAGTTTTTCCTGCAATAAAAACTCAACAGACTAGACCATACTGTAAATAGAGTAGTTGGGTCTGTCACCACAAAGCTTTAATTATTTTTGCAATAATATCAAAATACTTGGGCTAAGATATAATAATGCTATGAGTTTTAACATTTAGACTGAATTATTTTCCTGCAAGTTTGCATTTTTGCTTAATTTTTTTCTTCTCCATTTTGCTCTCATTTGACGAGTAAAAATGTAAAATGCTTGCTTGCCACAGATCAGCTAAACACATTATTGCATTTAGAACAACATTGTTACATGGGCTATCATTTCAGGGATTTAATAAATAGACCGTTTTCCCCAATGCTATGCTGTGATAATTATAGATACATGGAGTTCTTAGGACAAATGTTAAACTGCTGAACTAAAATCTCAATTATTAAAATCTTAAATCTTCAGGTCTCTAACAACATTCATTGTCATATTTATTCTAATATTTCCAATGCCTACTTCAGACAGAGTACAGTAAAACTATGTAGAAATGTAAGTAAGCGTCCTTACCTTAGTCTCACAACGTTATCACTACAGGTGTCCGTTGACGTCCTGCCAGAAGCTCACTCTGCTAAAGGTATCTCCCAGTTTTACAAGTGTATTACTGTAGAGATTGTCTTCAAACTCATCCTTCTCCTCAATATATGTACCCCTCCCAACTCACATTTCCATTATCATTCCCTAATTGCCCCGCCCATCACTGACCCCTTTGGTCCCTCTGTTCCCAGTGGTGAAATGAACGGTCCCTGGGGACAAGAGGGCCAGAAGACATGGCCAATCCAAATTATCACCTGCAAACAGCACTGACAGCCCTGGGATGCTCATCTGCTCACATACATCCCCCTAATCCACATCCAAATACTCTCACTCTGGCTGAATAACAGATTTAAGTCATTCAATTAGAAGAATAATGACAAACGGGACCATTCACAATTTCTCAGGTACATTAAAGCACAGACTTAAGAAAGTAAAATATGGAAAATGTCCACTTACAGATAACTCCTGAAAATGTGTGCTGGGGTGTAATAGCCTAGTTTCTGGCTTCTATAGTCTGAGCCCTGACGACATTTATGTACATCTGATAGTATTTCACCGTATCGCTCAGATCAAAGTAGGTGCTTGTCAGAATGTAAAACTCAATAGATCCAGTTCTGCTCAATTATGGAAAAAAGCAATGACGATTATTTCGGTCAATATTGAAATCACGATTATTTAACACGATTACTCGTTGACTTCTGGAAAGATGTTGCAATTATTGAACTTAAAAAACTGTGGAAAAAGTTAAATAAATAACAATAAAAAAACACACACACACACAACTGTGAAATTTGCCTTAATACTTTTCCTATTGAAACTTAATTTTTTCATTCAGAACACAAGAGAAAATAATAGTTTACTTGCAAAACACAATGAGCTAAATAATTGTTTTTCTCGATTATTCTGTTTTTGTGATCATTGGGACCCGAAATCATTATCATGATTAAATTCCGATTAATTGCACAGCCCTAGATCCAATTTCCTCTTTTTTTGCACCTGTTTCGACCACAGTGACCCACCACATCCTCCCTTCAACCCTGTTGACCCTTCTGTGTCAGGGGAAACAGGGGCATCTGATGACACGGGAACAAACACAGTGGATTCCTGTCCAGGCCACTGATGAGGAAAGGTATTTTAGATGCAGAACCAGTTCTTACTCAGGAAGTGACTGACAGTGTGACATGTTGCTGTTGACTCAGTTTAACTGCCAGCTTGAGCGTTGTGACACGGGGCTGTTTGGTGCCACTGATTGGTCGAAGCGAGATGACTCCAAGATGAGTCACCGATGAGACATGACCACCTGTCAATGTGAAGCAAGAGTAATTACCTTCAGAAGTCTGTGAATGAACTTTTACAAATGTTGCATATACTGATAGGTGGTTGTTATCTGCACTTTTTTCTTCTTCTTGTTAATAGTGTAGCACGTGAAGGTTTAACATCAGGTCTGACCATCCTGTCACCTTGTATTTTGTCCTGAGATTTCACAGCATTAATTCAACGAAAATGTCTTCAAGCTTTTAACCGATAAACACACTGGTGTGAATCTCTTGCTGGTATGCATGTCGAATTAACCCTCTCTTGATTTCCTCCACACGGGCCTCTGCAGATTGAGCTTGACAGTAAAAGGTTTCTCACTAAATTGTGTATTAATGTATGAAAGAAACCCGTGGATCAGCGTTTTCCTGATCCTCAATCATTCCATCTTAAAAGGGTACACAGTGATTCACCATTGCACTTCAAGTTAAAAGTCACTTAAACTTAAAGTTTAGGGACTCACAAGAGACAGAATAAAAACAGGATGGTCAAAATCGCAGTAGCAAATGCCAGGATTTCCAGACTTTGAGTTTCCAGTATGAGTCAAGCTCCAAAATCCCTGGATCCTACATTTCCCTTAATGCAACTTGAAACCATCTTTTTTTCTTTCAACCTCCTAAATGCTCAGTTCTTCAGGCTTTGTCTTAAATCATTTAAGTCTCAAGCTGATCCTGATGATGTCATCACCAGGGTTATTTCAGCCTGGTCTCACAGCGCATTGGTGGCACGGAATGTGTGAAAATTCCGTGTGGCCACCACGGAAAACAATCCATCCATCCATCCATCCATCCATCTTCGTCTGCTTATCCGGTGTCGGGTCGCGGGGGGAGCAGCTCCAGCAGGGGAACCCAAACTTCCCTTTCCCGAGCCACATTAACCAGCTCTGACTGGGGAATCCCAAGGCGTTCCCAGGCCAGGTTGGAGATATAATCCCTCCACCTAGTCCTGGGTCTTCCCCGAGGCCTCCTCCCAGCTGGACGTGCCTGGAACACCTCCCTAGGGGAGGCCCAGGGGGCATCCTTACCAGATGCCCGAACAACCTCAACTGGCTCCTTTCAACAGCCAAAGGAGCAGCGCGTCTACTCGAGCTCCTCACGGATGACTGAGCTTCTCACCCCATCTCTAAGGGAGACGCCAGCCACCCTCCTGAGGAAACCCATTTCGGCCGCTTGTACCCTGGATCTCGTTCTTTCGGTCATGACCCAGCCTTCATGACCATAGGTGAGGGTAGGAACGAAAACTGACCGGTAGATCGAGAGCTTTGCCTCGATCTACCGGAAAACAATGCCAAAGTAAAGTCAATGAGAAGATAACGTAGCATTAAGAGCGACTACGGTAGCGAGTAGTATGAAAGCCCGAAAATCCGCGTAAGGAGGTGGATGGGTCAAACACAGGACTTTCACCCAGGAGACCGGGGATTGTGTCCCATTCTTGTTTTACTAAATGCAACTGTCCCGTTCCATACCATTTTTTGCTTCCCGATACTGATTCCGATACCTGAACTTGCGTATCGGCCGATACCAAGTACCGATCCGATACCAGTGTGTCATATATTTTATTATGTTTTAACAGCTGTATACTACTATCCCTGTATGGATGTGATATGATTTCTATCTTTGTTGTCTGTCTGGCTCAGGTTAAACTCTTTGTAAAACATGAACAAACACAAACAATGAACGCCACAGAACTTTCTTTTATTCTCCAGTTTGACAGTCAGTTATGACGGAAAAAGAACTAAACTAACTAACGTTAAAGAAATAAACTACTTTAACATAGATTTTCTTTAGGTCTTAATTGCGTGGTATCGGATCAGTGCATAAACTCCAGTACTTTCCGATACCGATACCAGCGTTTTAGGCAGTATCGGAGCCGATACCGATACTGATACCGATACTGGTACCATCTCTACTCAACTGTCCCCTTGTTGTCCCATGTCCTGTCATTGTTTTCCGAAACTTAACCGTCTGTTGTTGTTTTCCTAAACCCAACCGTCCCGTTGTCCCACCACAACCTTTTCCTTAACTAAGGGGCCGTGTTCATTTCACGGAATTCTTCCGTGGGCCCATCACGTAATTGTCGGCAATTCTGTGAAACGGACACAGATTTTGAAATAAGGGGTCGTGTTCATTTCACGGAATTCTGTGAGTTCAGGTTGGTTATTTTTTTCAAACAATAGAAAAGTCGTCCAGAGATGCAGCAGAAATTATACAACTGGCTTAGTACTAGTCCTTGTGACGAGTAAACTGAACGGATGTAATCACATTATTTAGGATTATACTGGATATCTTTTCATCCCTCTGTCTATAATTAGAAATATCACAACATTGTTGCTGAGTTGGTATACTACTTTTACAAAACCCCACCAACCTGAATAATAACAGGTTCATTCAATAGGGTTATACCCTAATGTAAATGTAATGTTTCCTAAAATGTATTCTAGGTAATTCATTATTTAGTGAAAACTGATCAGGGGTGAAGGGTTAAACACTGATTGAAAACCCATATATCTATAAGGTACATACACAACAATTGGCAATTATTTTATTATTTATTAGTCTTCATTCTAGACTGAGCTGTAATGATCTGGTTGTCCTAAAGTGAAACAAGCAAAGACACTCATTGTCTGAAAGGTGTCATGTAACTGCTCCTGTGTTTATCATTCCATTTAAATACATAAGAAATACAAATGATAAAATGTCAAGCTCTTTATTAGGTTTGAACAGTATCTTGCTTAGAAAGGCCGTTTGGCATTATATAATTATATATAATTTTATTATATATATATAATTATATATACATATATTCAAATGTTGAATAAGAAAACACTAGAAACAAACATTGGCAAATTAAAAAATAGGATTTGCTTAAGACAATTATACCAAATTAAAAATGGCCCGAAACAAAACATCTTTAATACATTTCAAAATGGTCCCGATACAGTTCATTATACATCTTTTTTATTTCAAAAAAGAAGGGGGGGTGGGGAAGAAAATATAATAAGCAAGGCAGCAGACAGGAATGAAATATAAATAACCTCACATTATGTACAAAAGCGAGTGGGCCTTTGTCCTAGGACAAAGTAAAAAAGGAAAAGAAGGCGATGAGTAGACAGCAGTGAGTGGAGCTGGACAGGAGACATAAAGGACATTGGACTCTAGTCTTCTTCCAGTCCGATGCTCTAGAAATGGAGATGTATTTTAATTCTCCGGGGCATTCAAAACACTCCACTGGTGAAAAGCTCCAGGAATAAAGGAATATGAAACACAACTATTTGGTTTCCCTTGGTGATTATGCATAAAATATGCAATTGTTTTTGTTGTGGGGGAAAATTTATGATTTTCTGTTGAACATTCGGGTACCCACAATTGATTACTTGTCATGGATACCACATTTCAGTGATATGGAATTAAATTAAGCCATTTAATCAAGATGGCATTTATTTAAAAAGTGACCTCAATGTTAGTTTGATCTGCACAATTAAGGAATCTATGGATATGTGACTAGGGGGAATGTAAAAGGAAGGATGACTGACCCACTCTTGGTTTTGGCCCTATTGATTTGTCATACAAAGAGGTGTGTCATTGGTCTG
The DNA here is from genome assembly GCF_010015445.1 of Perca fluviatilis. Classification (NCBI taxonomy): domain Eukaryota; kingdom Metazoa; phylum Chordata; class Actinopteri; order Perciformes; family Percidae; genus Perca; species Perca fluviatilis. Next base: position 10,259,581 of record NC_053115.1, on the reverse strand, counting down.
CAGGTGACAGTTGAGAAAATACATGCGAGTTGGGAAAATGCAAAGGACTGCCTTTAGGAGGACAGTGGTTGCAGCACATATTTTACGTAATGTTTTTGTTTTTGAAAACCTGCAAGTGAGGCACTTTTTTAAGTTCACTATAATAGCAAAATAGTGGGTCTCATGGGTTGGCACAGTGTCATGTTTTGCTGTCAAATTGCAGTGAGACAGTCACTATTCAAGCACACACAAGAAACCCATGTAATTTAAGCACAGACAGAATTGGCAAACAAAAATCCCCTCCTCTGTTAACTAAAGACACGGTAAGTGACAAAGTACATAAATGAAGAACATAATGGCACCTAACGAATAGTGCAGACACTTGTGTGATGAATGGAACCAAAGAAGACCTGAAATGACGATGCACGAACAGCCAACAATTTCAGTGACTGGTCAATTAAAATATCTGCTACTCTAAGTCCCTACAGGGGCCTTAGAGAAGGCTTAACCCTAAAAGAGCTAATATAGTTGCCATATTCTGATTTCAAGGCCATATCATCATTCTGACCTCATCTCTCA